>NC_092696.1:15644907-16017407 GCF_964275005.1 Diadema setosum | reverse complement strand
GAATTCGGGCCAAAGGTTTTTTTTTTTTTAACATTCAGATGTTTGAGAAACACTGTACCTGAAAGCATAAGACAAACTAATAAAAATTTTAACTTATTCATTCATTCAATAGTCTCATGCCTTTTGCAGCTGCCAATTGTGTCTAAACATTCTGAAACGGATTTATACCTTCTTCTTTCCTTTTCCCCTTTCTTTTTAGCGGTTATAGATATTTTAATGTGATAAGCGGGTTAAAAATATTATTTATTGTGCGTGGTCATTATCGAAATGAAATAAGGTTCGTTATTGCGAAAGTTCGTTGATCCGAAAACGAAATAAGGTAGGTAATTTCGAAGGTTTGTTTGTACGCACAGTCTTAACATTTTCAGATTACGAGCCTTCGGAATAGCGAACATCACCTCATATATATATATATATATATATACATATAAGATTTAAAAAACAATTTAATTAATTTACAATTTAATTAATTAATTTAATAAGATTTAAAAAACAATTTAATTAATTAAAAAACGAAATAAGGTAGGTAATTTCGAAGGTTTGTTTGTACGCACAGTCTTAACATTTTCAGATTACGAGCCTTCGGAATAGCGAACATCACCTCATATATATATATATATATATATATACATATAAGATTTAAAAAACAAAACAAAACTGGAACAAAGTTCATGCTGTATTCACCAACGGTTTATTTCTGCACACACATTTTATATGGACAACCAACTCACTATAAATTTCAGTCCCATACAGGAGGTAATCTATTGATCCTAATCATGCTAATCGGTGTTTCTGGTGATTAAAAAACTTAAATAGGCCATTAGTGTTCCCTAAATCTTCCTGACCAACGATAAATACAGACTCGGAACATGCCAGACTGTGGGTGAGAATCGGCCCTGATGTGTTATCTCAAGCCGGTTGTGTATATGTTGTAATTATAACCTATTTCGAGCCAGGATAGTGTTCCAATATCTACAACATTAAATCACAAAAATGACAGATTATAGACTCGTGCGCATGCAGGACCATAATGATTTGTGTTCGTGTGTGTGTACTGGTATGAGTGTGTGTGTGTGTGTGTGTGTGTGTGTGTATGTGTGACTTGCAAAAAAAGTATGGTATGTTAAACAAAAAGAATTTGATTCAGCAGCACAAATGTTTGTGTAATGAAGAGGATATTAATTAGTTTGATTAAGATGACCAAGATGGCTTTTTCTAAGATGTATTGCACTGTATGTTAAAAAAGAGTGTGATTCTTCAACACAAGTGCGAAGATTACAGCTGCTTATTTTTTTTTTCCAGATTAATGTCACCGTGAAAATGAGCCTGATATAGAATGAAATTCAAATAAAGAATATCATAATAAAGTACATGTGCCTGCGTGTTAAAGAAATAAAATGATAGATACGGGGGGGGGGGGGGGTGAAGAGGTGAGTGGTAGAGGGCAGTGTCATGGGTCATACTCCTTGCTCATTCATTCAAACGGACAGCAGGATTGTTAATATACAAATAAAAACAAACAATAGAACGAAAGAACGAAAGTACGAACAAACAAACAAACAAACAAACAAACAAACAAACAAACAAACGCATGAGCACACAACAGAGATCACTTTCTACCCAAGACAAATATGACACTCCTATAGAATCACCCCATTGGACATATTGCTCTCGACAATAAAACTAAACGCCTTCCAAAGTGCTGTCCAGAGAGACTGCGAGCTGTTGGAGTGGAAGACAATGTTCACCATTTGTAATTCATGATAATTAGACCAAGTTATTTAGTCAATTCACCCCATTGAAGAAAGAAACTTCGTCTGAGAACAAAATTCAAAAACTTTCCTTTTTTTTTCTTTACTAATTACTAATTGACAAGATTGTCCCTTTGCATGAAGCTATTTGAAATCCTTTTGGACCAGCATTCACGGCAGTTACCATAGCAACAGTGGGGAAAGTTAAAGCAAAATAATGTCAATTTCTCGTTAAGGAACGCAGCTTACAATTATTTATAGTACAGTGTATACAAGAAGTCAACTTCAAGCAGCTCATGGCGTCTAAACACTCAGCGCTGCTTTGGTTAACCTTTCTTCTTTAAGGAGGAAAAGAAAAACGAGAGGAGGAGGAGGGATAAAAAGATAGAAAAGGATTGAGGAGAAAAAGGAGACGAAAAGAGGGAAGAAGATGATGATGAGATGGATAAGAAGATGCAGTGAAGGAAAAAGAAGGACATGAAAGATGAGAAGAAAAAGATGAAGGCAAGGAAGATAGGAAGAAGAATTAGATGCAGAATAAAATCAAGAAGATGAAATACAAATAAGCGAAATGAAAGAGGAGGAGAACAGGAATGTGAAAGTCACTGGCTCAAAGACAATGGTCTTTAGATATGACTTCCACGCAGACGTCTATTTTCATTTATATGTCATCTCCAGCAAAATACTTTTGTTATCACTGTGATTGTGTCGCATGACGAGAATAAATTAGGGTAGTTGATATGCTTGTCATTCACTTTTCATTTCCAACCCTAAATAAGCGCATTATCAAACGTATCTTATTCAGTGTATAAGAGGGGAAACGCGGCGGGTTTCCCCATTCGAACCGGCAACTGATCGAACGACCAGCTCAAACCTGTCATGTGAATAATACTATAATGTGTGTATATAGCATATCATTTATCATCTCTGGTTATGAGGAACAAGAAGCGTCGATTCAGTGGACAATCTTGATATGTTTACGCAACATTGTTTTTTTTTTCGTTGCAGTTTTTACAGATTTTGCACACACACACACACACACACACCCACACACACATATACAGACACAAGCGCGCGTATATACAGTGCATATCGCTTTTCGTTATCACTAATTTATTGTATACTATTTTGCTTATCAAACTAAACATACAATTTATATCACTTATTAAAAAAGTATCATTCAAGAAAACGACACGAAACAGAAATTTAATGTTGATTCAAGAAAGTTCCGCTTAACATGACAATAATTAGAACAAAAAAACGAATTTATTAAAAGGCCTATATCATTTCATTAAAACAAGAATCTATGAAGAATTCGGAATTTGCATTAACACGTGGATTGACATCAAACACGGAAACACGCAAACCTCACAATCACAGTAATATCCACAGATGAGTGAATTAAAAATACCGATATGAGGTCTGTCATTGTGTTTTTGATTGCAAACAGACCTAAACTCACACACATATACGGACACACATACGTAAATTACATGTGTGCTATTTTTGTCCTTGGATCTTGGCTCGATCCACCTAATTGTGAAATCGGGCCAGGTGCCAAAGTACATAAATTATTATTGTGGCAAGTCTCGTAAAAAGGCGCGAGTGTGATACGACCTTCTTGCACGCAGGTGAGCTCCTCGAAAGAGCGCCAAGCTTAAATTTCATCACCTGTATAATTCATTTCGTCCAAAGCTTAACTATTATACAACCAGAACCCGCTCTGTGGACATGGATCATCCTGGTATGGGTTTGTAACTGACCACAAGTATAACAAACAGGCACCTGGCCACTCGTGTGCATTCATTCATCAAACAATACCCGTGACGAGTTACTAGTATTACAAACAAGGACCGATCACTAGTTCTCAAGGAGGGGGAAAAATCAACTTTTAAGTGGGCCGGAATTCTGAGCAGAAGAGTGAGGGATGTCGGTTGGGGGTAAACACGTCTTATTTTTATATCATAACGTCACTATTCCCCACATGTTCACAACGCTCAGAGATAAGACTCCACACCATCGGCATGATGCCAGCAAAAAATCACCAACCCAGCATTAGACTCTATTGCGCATGCGTGACTAACCCGGATGCTTTTATGTCGTCATCATTTATAAAGTTCTCTCTTCATCCTTAATACTATCACGACGACGACCACCACCACCAACAGCAACAGTAGCAACAACAACAGATGTCTTCCAAACTAACGAACTAAAATAAAAACAACATAACAACCCTAAAACAAAACAACTATACTATGAAACATACAACAACAACGACAAAAAAAAAAAAAAAAACACACAACAACAACAACAGATAGGCCTAAAACTAAACCTTACACCCTGACCCATTTCCAAGCATGTATCACTGTAGTCTTAGCATACACGGTGCAGCTGAAAATTACGATGTGAAAGTAGATTTTAGAAGAAAAAACGAAATCCTTAATAACATTATTTGCAAACCTTTGATACATGTCTCATACATTACTCATTTCCACTCTATATAACAAACGAATGTAGCAATATATTCTCTTTTCAATAACAAAGCTGGATATCAATATCCTAACTACATGTTTTGCATAATATGTAATTATTCTGATATGTATAGTGACTATGTTTGTTTTTATAGCATTTGGATTTGTTTCACTTCAAATAAAAATTGAATATCATACTTACATAATTGATAACTGTATGAGCAACACAGCTATCAAGGAAATCTAATTAATGTTATAATCTCGCACACTTTTTTTCTGGCATATGATATAAGAATGACAAAAGTATGTAATATAATCATAACACACAGAACAATTATTCATGTCAGAAAAATGGTTGCAAATATATATTGGAAACCGAGAAACCCACTTGAAAGCTTGGCTTGTATGCACAAAAAGCTTATGTTTTATCATCAAACATTAATTTGAAAATAAAAGACTTGAGAGAGGTAAAACAACAACAACAACAACAACAACAACAACAACAACAACAACAACAACAAAATCCCACAGCTGCATACGACTGCATTCACACAATGCACATAGACACACACGGAGAGAGAAAGATCACGGAACTAAAAACAGGGGGGGGGGGGGGATAGGTAGGGAAAACTGATGAGAGGAGGGAGCTTTGTATGCCAGTGCTCTTTAAAGGGGAAATTCAGTCTAAATGTAAGTTTGTCTGATAAAAAAAGAGTAAAATCTTACCAGTTCAACGGAAAAAAAATGACTGAAATCGGATGAAAGATAATAAGGAAGTTACGACATTATTTTTGGAGTTTTGCTAGTTTCTGCAAAACAGTTCTTGTACAGTGGATATGAATATGCAAATGAGTGAGCTAACCATGACATAACCTCACAATTTTCCATTGATCATGAACAAAAAAAAAAAAAAGAAGGTAAATGTTTCTGTCATTGAAGTCTGAAACGTGATGTAATTCCTGGTTGAACAACTTCAGAATAGTGTTCAGTTAGATATACCAGGATTTAAGCCTCGGGCATATTTGCGTTTGAATGGAAAACTGGAAATGTCAAAATTTTATGTAAACTATATGGCAGGTTATGAGGGGATGACATGCTCACTTTGCCATTTGCATATTCATATTGCCCGTTCAAGAACTGTTTCCTGAAAAATTAGAAATTGTATATTTCAAAATGTCATAACTTCCTTATTTTTCACCCGATTTCCGATCAAAATTTTATCATTGATCTCGTAATATTTTTACTAACTTTTTTTAAAATACTTTTTCTTACCAGACTACCTTATATATTGGAATGGATTTCCCCTTTAACATTAATTTGTCGCGGGTCTGGTAAGTAGAGACCCCAAATTACTATCACTGGTCTGGTTAATTTGTTCTCTGACATAAACGCTAACTGCGGACTGCCATTTGTATTATCTCCGCAATGAACCGAGATGATACGACAGCATCATAAATCAGTTTCGACTCTATTATCCACCTCCTTTGCAGATGACCAATGCCCATAATCAGATAACTTTTGAATGACACCATCCTACTTATGAGTTATAATGGACATTAACTCTTAAAGACATACAACGCCTGTGATTTTACTGTCCACACATTACTGTCTTTCAGTCGGCTTCAGGTAACTTACACACGGTTTTAATAACAGTGGACTCTTATAACATAAAGCAATCATTCTATACCTAAAAAGATACTCAAGCCGCAGCGGAAATCAGAAAATAGATAGGGCATTTAAGATACATTTCAACATAGTTATGATATGAAACATAAGAAAACAACAACAACAAAAACCTTCAACAAACATACTCATTATGAAAAAAAACAACAACATGTAAACACATTATACACGTTACATCAATGAAAATTACCGAGGTAGGTTAAAGGGTTTAATTTGAAAACATCAGAAGGTGCTTAATATATTGTTGTAAAGATATATAAGGGACAGCTATTTTAGAGTATGGGGACCATACAACATGAAAAAGCACGATCCCCCAATTTGTGTTTTGATTTGAGGTATCTGTATGTCTGTATAAGATTAGTTGGTTAGATGAACAGCAGTTTCGTGATGGTTCATGAATAATATGAAGGGTATCTTCAAGGAAGGCACCAGTGGCAAATCTGTGCAGTGAATAGTGAATGGTATTACAATGAGGAGGATCTTCTGCGTTTCTGCACAGGGAGCCTGGGGACAGGTGGAGAGACATGGGTAAGATGGGTTGCTTTCCCAGTGTAAATAAGTAATCTATAGTAGCCCAATTCTGGAGATGATGCAATTTACCAAGTTACTAAATTTGTTACAAAGTTATTCTCATATACGGTCAATGCATGTTTCCTTATTTCCAAGTTCTGTATTCGCATAAACTCTTTCTAAAGCTTAAAGGGATAATATAGTTTTGGTTAAGACCTGAATTCAGGTTTCTAACTTTGTGTGTGTGTGTGTGCGTGTGTGTGTGTGTGTGTGTGATAATGAGAAATCTCTCATGAAAACATATTTGAAAGAGAAATAATTCCAAGAGGAATTAAGCGTTTATTTGATGAAAATTGGTTTTGAAATGGCCGAGATAACCAAAATAAAGCGATACTAATTAAAAGATGGGACCCAACTTTTATCAAAATTGCTTTGTTTTACTTTGTCTTTAGATATCTCAGCCATTTCAAAACCAATTGTCATGAAATACACTTTGAATTCCTCTAAAAAGGTATGCTCTGTAACATTCAATGTTTCTTAGTATCTTGCAAAGAGTTAAAAGCCCAGTCTTCATCTCCATAACCATTACTGACCCATCCCTTTAATATGATTTGTTGTCGTTGTCGTCGCTGTTGCTGTTAGTTTTTTAATACTTAGTTGCAAAATGGAAGAAAACGGAGGAACTATCCCCGATGATAAATTTGGATCCACGTACAGAACAACGCGGGGTATTTCCTTTACGGCAATTAACCTTCATAATAATATTGTCGGTTAGGAGGGTTGCTTTCGTATCTAGTCTACTCAAGCGAAACCGATACATTCAAGTAGAGTGTACGATCAGATTAGATCAATCAAAGTTGTTTTGTTTTTGTTCTTGTTCTTTTCTACTTGACATCCACTATTCCGAGAAATTAAACCAAGCGTGTAATGACGCGTTGAATGCTGAATGATACATACAAAAGCGTCCTATATACATACGTCATGGAATCATTATTCTCCGTACGAGAACTCTCCATAGTTTGAAGAAAGGGGGGATGTTAAAACAAAAGCCTGATATTATGGGGCTACTGGCTAAAGATATCGTATGTAGATAATGAATCCCCTGCGGTTGGATTATATTCTTTATGACTCTTATGAAGAGCATGATAAATATATCACATTTAATGAATCAACAGAATTTAGGTTATTCCTGTCTTTCTGTATATCTGAGAGATCATAGAAATTGCCCATAGATTAATTTTTGATCAGACACATCTCCTGTAGATGGTTAGGTAATTCGATAAGTATATAACTACAGTGTGTATGAATTGGATATTGACTCCTGTAATATATAGTATATTACGATACAACCGTTTTCCAGTTGATTTGATTTGATTTATACCGCTCTCTTTTTCATGATCCCGTATGTTATGCTGTCACATCGCCCACCAATTTCGTATATCCGACATATTTCTAAAATCATGTGGGTGACCTGCTCGAAAGGAAGATAAAGTTATGGAAATAAAGAAAAGAAAATATGTAGGCAAACTGCTTTCTTCAACTATGATAATGATTGAAGGCACACAAAATTCCGCACCCGCATCATGTCTGTATTTCACGCTTGGCGTCAAGTTTGACGCCAGTTAGGGCACAGGAATACTTTGATATTTCATTCTATTTTATAAGTAAGTATTAACAAAGGTATGATAATATTCAGGCATGCTGTGATTAGAGAGGGAGAGAGAGAGAGAGAGAGGAAGAGAGAGAGAGAGAGAGGGAGGGAGAGAAGGCATACACGAGTGTGTGTAATATATTATATATGTATATATATATATATATATATATATAGGCCTACTTGCATACATAGTGCAGTTAAATTTTACGTAATTTCATTTATTGGTTTCTGAACATGTGTCCTCATCAAATTCAGAATACAGATTTTTCGTTTACTTTATAAAAAAAGTAAACGTGGGTATTCATTTATCTATCTATATATAATTCATATAACATGCATAATTATGTGCTATATGCCATTTGATCTGCGTAAACACAGGCGTATTCTGATCTACATACTTCTTGGAAAGAAAGAATCAAATAGATTCGCCTGTGGTATGATAGACAGAAAATGATTGAGAGTGATATTGAGACGAAATTGGGTTAAAATAGCTTCGGGCAATAATAACATCGTCAGCAGTATCCCTTCCATCGATTCATGATAATTGCACAGTGTACCAATGTCATGGAACAATTTCAACCGCGAACAATGGTGAACGTAAACGGTAGGCTATTGGTTTTCGTTTTAATTAAGGTTAAACCAACTATCATCATTATAGGTTACTCTGCAAAACTGCCGTAGTCTCGGTCAAGATGTTTAACAACATCGTTACAATGGTTACGTGACTGCCACTACAAATACATCTGATTATGATATCATGGTGACAATGATGATTATGACTATGATAATGATGATGATGATGATGATGTTGATTACAAAAGAGTAGTAGTAGTAGTCAGGTAGTAGTAGTAGTTGTTGTTGCAGAAATTAGGCCTAGTAGTTATCATCATCATCATCATCATCATCATCATCATCATCATCATCATCATCATCATCATCATTATCATAGTAATATTCATAATAGACAATCTCCCTGTATTACACGTCTGTTGGGTTCCATGTCCCTTTTGTTATTATGTATACAAGTCGAAGTTATGCTTTACTTGTGAATTCCTCCTTTCCATGCAGAGTTGTAAATTAAGATTGTATTGCTTACTTGTTTATTTATCCAAACCAGAGTTGACATCATAATAACTGTATTCATGTTTTGTTGAAACTTATACGTGATTCAAAGTTTCTTTAGATAATCATCATGTACTCATGTAAGCGTTATGTATATTACTTTGTATTACTTTATTTTATGGAAATAAAATCATTTTGAATTGAATTTAACTGTATGGATTGAAACAAGTTGATATCATTGTCAATGTCAATGTCTGTCTGTCTGTCTGTCTGTATGTATGTATGTGTGTATGTCCCTATATTATGGTCCCTGTCTGTGTTTCTGTCTTCCTCTGTCTCTATCTCTGTCTTTGTTCATACCTCTGTCTTGTATCTCCATTTACTATGATACAGCTTATTATGGAATTCTCGTCACTTCCTTTTTTTTTTTACATCTTGAGATGTGCCCCAGCATTTTCAAGTTGATCGCACGTTATCTGTTTCCTATATTGCTGGAAATGAAATGTCATTAAACCGAACTGAACTATCTATGATGATCTAAGTTTACTGAATCAAATAAGGGCAATCAACGCGATACAGAGTGATGTTGTTTTGTCACTAGGCAACCGAAAAACACTCTTGTATCTTGAGAGACGTTCCTTATTCACAAGGATTGAAACACTCAAGAAGTGCTTCGTGTGAATTGTGTTCAACTGACTATCATTTTCTAGTCTGTAAAAAAGAATGAATGCATAAACATACTGAAATGGTGAAATGAAACGTATTTTAGCATCAACACATAGGCCTATTTTTCGGGGACCATTTACTGACACATAATGATGCATAACTTACCGGGAGAACTTTACCCGTTAGTTGATTACCATGGCCATACTCAAGAGGCGTGGCTCGATGATGTAAATTAATCAGTAGAATTACACTCTTACATGGTAATCAACCAATCAGATCGAGAAGATTGTGAAACCCACTTTATGAAGGTCTGTGGATGATGATAAGAGATCGTGTCGAAAGAGAGAGAGAGAGAGAGAGAGAGAGTTTTAATTCGAGCTGAGCACTTAAAGATATAGGCTAAAGTTGGTTTAAACAGTGCACAGTACTTTTAAAAATTTGCCTTGAGAATTTTAAAGAAGCCTTGACTGCTCTAGCTTTGAAAGATATGGGTGGGGCAAGAAAGATGGAGAGAGAGAGAGAGAGAGGGGGGGGTTGGAATAAAATATGTAAGCCTGTCATTGGAGGTTTGGGCATGATAGATATAGGCTAATTAAGTCGTAAGAATAACAATCCGCTAATCAAACACAATTCATGTGGTTGAACGGTATCCATAATAAAATCGGTAATTGCTTTCAGACACAATTGCCACATTGTGTGATAACCACCAAACACAAATTCGCCTCATTTGCTGTGTTCTTTCACCAACAGATACCCCCCCCCCCAAAAAAAAAAAAAAAAAAATCAAGAAGACATTTAACCCGTCACTTACCATATCATGAATGTCCAATAGACCTCTAAAGGTACCTAGCAGGTTTACGGTAGGCAGTGGGATACACTGATGAAACATACTCAGAACTTCAAGAGTTCGATATCAGCTACACTGATAACTTTAAGTAAACACTAAAGAATAATGTATGCATATAACATATCTGGTGGATAAGTTGTTCTGTTCCTTATATTTTTGTATTTCGAGTTTTCTTTTTTTTTCATCATCAACTTCTTATTCTCTTTGTCAACACTTAAGAATAATGTATGCATCTAATATGTCTGGTAGATGAGTTCTTCCGTTCTTTATATTTTTGTATTTCTAGTTTTCTTTTGCCCCATCATCAACTTCCTATTATTGTCCTTGTGCGTAGTTTTTCCTTTCTTTTTCTTTTCTCTCCACTTTTCTTCTCTTTTCCCTCCATCCTGTCTTCTATATTTCTTCCTTCTGTCTTCTCCTTTTTCCCCGTTTTCTTTTGCTTCTTATTTTTTCTCATTCTCGTCTCTCCATTTCCCTTCTTCTCTCCCGTCTTCTTCTGTGTTTATTTTCTTCTTCATTATTCCTCCGTCATCCATTCCTAGAATCGTCAACGCCTCCACCAATATCACCATCAGTACAGTACCACTATTACCACCACTACAACCACCATCACCACCACCATCACCATCACCATCGCCATCACCATCACCATCATAACAATCACCATCACCATCACCACCAAAATCACCATCACCATCACCATCTTCATCACCATCACCATCACCATCACCACCAACATTACCACCACCTCATTACCACCAACACCACCACCATCATAATCATCATCATCACAATCACCACCACCACCAATTACTAACATCATCATCATTGTCATTACCATTGTTAACATCATGATACATCTCCACAATCGTCATCACATCTAACTGGGAGCGTAGCTGACAGAACAAATTATAAAACAACCTCACCCCCCTCCTCACAACTGAATATACCTAGCTTTACTAACCTTTCGTTATGACCTGACATAATGACAAGTTTCTACAGACAGTTGTTAATAGTAAGCGCACATTTACCTCCCAGGGATTAGGCAAAATAAGGTTGATGAATGCGTGTCATTGTGAAATATATTTCAGAAGACAGGCAAACACTTTAAAGCATCATTAGTCTCTTCTTCTTTGACTGTTTCTCGTCTTGATGATATACACGGACATTTGCATCCAAAGGCCCGAATTCAAAAAGATGGTAGAAATGAAACCATGGTTTAAACCATGGACAAAAACCATGGAGCGCCAAGTGTCGCATGGAACATTTTGTTACGAAATTGGTCATTTCGTCGATGAAATGATCATTTTGTAACAAAATGACAACATTTTGTAACTAAATGAACATTTCGCCCACGAAATGATAATTTCGTTAACGAAACCGTCATTTAGTCGACGAAATGACCAATTTCGTAATGAAATATTCCGTGCGACACTTGGCGCTCCATGGTTTTTGTCCATGGTTTAAACCTTGATTTCATTTGTACTACCTTCGTGAATTCGGGCCAAAGAGTCTAATATCATCGCTATCTGAGATGGACGAATTTTCCCCTTATAAGTATCCAGTTAAATCTCTCGTCTCCTACCACCCGCCTTCCTGGTCCGTGCTTTAACCCTTCGTGTGCATCGAATGCAGATTGACACAGAACATCCCATAGCATTGTATAGGCCTTCACACTGTCCAACGATGTATAATGTGAAATTGCCTCGGCATGACTTCCTGTCAAGACTATTTGACATACTAGTGTATTGTATTTGTGTAAAGAGAACTCATTATATAAATGTATATATATATATATATATATATATATATATATATATATATATATATAACGAGAGTAAAGAAGAGGCGGTAGACGTTGCTTTTGAATCCTCACAATAATTTGATTTTGCTTCGAGCATTCAGGCTCTGCCCTTTATCAACACTGAGGACAAATCGGACAAAATTCAGAACATGAATGTCATATACAAAAAATAATGATGATCACGACAATAGTGAAAATAATAAAGACAATGATAGAGGCAGAGACGGCAAAAAATAAATACACTAACGTGAGTGTATATATGCGTCAACCTTACATAATATAACATACATACATACATACATATAATATAAGCATTTACAAAATACGTATGACTAAACATCAGCGCGCACACAATCATGTACATATCGATACGAATATGTACGCACAAACACACTTGTAAATCTCCTCACATATTGTTGTGTGAAGACAGGCAACCATATAAACAATAACGCCATGATATATATATATATCATGGCCGGGGAGTTCAGGGGGGCTCACCCTCCCCCTCCCACTCTTTGTGCACCATATAAACTTGAGTATTACAAAATGTGTCATCACTTTGCCCCCCCCCCCTTTTGTTAACCCGGAAGTACATAAGTGGCACTTAAAAGGATCTTAAAGTCGATGACGGCTGAGCCGAGAAAATCGAGTTTGAAGTCACATCATCAAGATTGGGCAATATAATCGGATTTCTGTTTTTGGCATAATTTTGTAGTCTAATGTTTTATCTATATATCATCTGGCGAAATTTGGAAGGCAAATTATTAAAGGAAAAGCAAGAAATCAGCGTCTTTCTGGGCCATGATTTTCTGACTTTCAACGAAACAGAAACGTGTCCGAAGATTTGGATTAAGCGCCTCAGCTAGACTCCGCCCCTATCAAAGAGGGAATGATCTTATTGGTCAGTGCGTGGCATCCTAATTAGTGATTGGACAACCACTGGCGCTAAGCTTGAATGAACATCGCGGAGGTCGCTAAGAGCATGCCTTCTATTGTCAAGCGGTGAAAAATGTCTCGCCTCCCCTTGATCATGTTAGCGTCGGAAGGAAAATTTTGAAGGCGTTTTTCTCGAAACTGTGATTTCCTCAACCACTTGACAAGCGCTAATAAAATCATTGATATCTTCGCAACCCAGTATTTTTATGAGTCATGTTATATAGGTCTATGACATTAAAATGGAAGAGTAAGGGAATAATGTCATGCATTTTCAGAAAATTGTCCTCCCCGTTCGACTTTCGGATCCTTTTGTTGTGGTGGATCACATATATACATGCATGTATATAAAAAACATTTCCCACTTTTAATCCTGAATAGTTCGAAAACTATACATCAGATGACACTGACATTATGAGCAATAGCTGAAAGTGTACAATTTTGTTGAAGGCAATTTCAAAATGACAGCATAATTCAGTATCATGAAATTAAACATTCATTTTTCAGACAGGTTTCAGATTTTGCTCTATTTTCAACCCTGTGTACAAGACTTTAACTTTGCACAGAAGTCAATTGGTGTGAATGGGAGTGTGTAGATGACACCCAGACAATGGTCCTGGACAATGACCAGGATTTGAATGCTCCATATTCATGAGGAATTCCACTATCACAGCTAGTCTCTATTCATTCTGAAAGGTGGTGTATGCAAGCACACGGAAACATGTGCTTACTTTTTTTCATGTGCATGCATTTCACCCTTTGCTAGGAATTCAGACTAGCAGTGCCCAGGGCAATCCATCATGAATAAAAGATAGGCATTCGTGTGCCTTGGAGCAGAGCTCTGAACAGGTGGTATCCAGGTCCATTGTTCAGGGTCATTGTAAGTACACACTCACATACACATCATTAGTTCATGTGTAAAGTTTACGTTTTGTACAGAGGGTTCAAATTTGACCAAAATCTGGAACCTAACTTTGAAATTGATCATGGATTTCGTGAAACTGATAACGGTATTCATATTCAAATCACCTCCAAAAAAAAAAAATTGTACACTTTTCAGCTATTAATCATATCAATGACAGTTTTATGTGATATATAGTTTTTGAATTATAAAGCATCAAAAGTGTGAAATGTTTTTGGTAAAACCTAGCATATATATATTATGTAAATGCTGTTCAGAACTGAAAAGGGTGGGAGACCTTATTCACGAGAAGCATTCCCTATATATTCCTGTCAATCACGTCATTTGCTTACGTGAGATAATATCACGGATTAACTTATTAATGAGAGAATGTCTTTAGTGTACACTCACTTTTCATTTTTCAACTAGTATAGGGTGTCTACAACTGGCTTTTGCTTTATGACGTTATAATGAAATGTGCAAGGACGCTATAAACCTCTGCTTCTTGAGAAAAATTGTGTGAGAAACTAAAGTGTTTTCCTGATTCAGGGCGTTCCATGCGCAGATCCGCCGACACGGTTTGTAGCCCCGGTCGCCAAGACACCCTAGGGTGGCGACTGGAACGCCACGTATTATCGCGATGCCTGCTCTCATTTTGTGACCGACCCAAGCCAAACTCCAGCGAGCGAAGATTGTCTGTACCACAACGTATTCGCGCCAAACCTACAGGTTTGCCTTTTTTTTTCATTCTGTCATCGCTTTCATCTTAAATTTTTTCTTGGGATAAGCGATACAATCACTCCTTCATTTTATCTGAAACCATGTCATAACTTACAATTCTTTATCCCAATTAATATCAATCAATCAATCAATCAATCAATCAACTTTATTTTTCATTTCCATCATATAAACAAGAAAAATTATATACAATGCATTAACAGAACATATTTGTAATAATTTCAAATACGTAAATTAACAAAATACATGTGATCACAAGTAACAGCATAAATTCATTTTTTAATGTATATAGGCCTACATAATTATGCATTATACAAGGATTGGAATGGAAATTTGAGGGTCCCACTAAAAAGCAAAGCTTGTACGGTATGGGACCCTAATACAAGTACGCCTTCAATAAGTTATCATAATGACGATAAGTATTGTTTTTTGAATATCGTTTTTCCGGTAAATCTATTATCAACCACACGAGAGGCCATTCCCTTTAAATAATAAGCTACTCAGTTCTTGACTTTAATACACATTTCACAATAACAAATAATTTTCACCGCGTTTTCTTTATTCATATTTATTACAATAACGTTGAATTTATACAAGTCGATTGTGAAACATGTCTATGATAATATATGAATGATCAGCTATAGCTGCTGCTCTACGTTACAGGAGGTGATGTAGGCCTATTCCTCTTTCAAGTATGATACTGAACTTTTGATGCTACGGTGACTTCGTTTCTTTTGTTTCTGTATGTCTGTGATGGTGTTACGTTTTTCTCTTTTGCAGCCGACAATGCCGATGTTATGGTCTATATCCTAGGAGGCGACTTCAAATCTGGCGGCGATTCAAACGCCAATATCTCTGGAACCTCACTGGCGGCTAACTCTGACGTCATTGTCGTATCAGTAGGATATCACGTCGGCGTGTTCGGAGTCATTACAAATTCTTTGCAAATTAGTTTTTCAACATTGCCAGGGATGATGATGCCATTTCGCTGATAGGAAGTGAGAGTGTACTAATTAAAAACATTAAGTGGAAGTATCATATGATGGTATATAAATTATCGATATAGTCGTGCATTTTTGTCGGTTGTCCTATATATATGTATTTATATAACGCCTGAAGAGATCCTTGTCATTTGATTGGTTGTTTGACATTGATTATTCGGCCCATTTCACTATAACGTCATCATCCGTGCAATTGTGGTTCCATTTACCGTGCAATTTTGGATCCATACGATTTGCTCCATTGCACGCTCACTGAGAGCCGGCATAATACGCGTATACGCTTGTGTTTTGCAGTGTATGTATGCGACATCGCGCTACTATAGCGTAAAGCGCTAAGTGAGCACTCTCGCGATCTCAGATTCTCTAGTGTTTCTAAATGAATAAAACATGGAAGGACAAGGATCTCTTTCAGGCGTTATATAAAACAAATAATATTTTTTTTTTCATTCGTGCAATGGACAGAATATTTCATTCGGTGACAGATTGATCCATTCAACTCGGCTGCGCCTCGTTGAATGGATCATTTCATCTTTCACCTCATGAAATATTCTGTCCATTACACTCATAAACATTCATTATTTGTATAATATACCCTGACAAGAGGAGAAGACGTTAGAATTCTGAAGGGCCCAATGACCATAATTATTTACTAAGGATATCAGTCTACATCTGTGCCGAATTTTTTCTTTTAGACAGATTTCAACATTAATATAATTGTACCACTGGACTACTGTTTTATATAATACATGTAAAATGAATACAAGTGTTTCAAAATTAATCAATAGGTCTATGCAAAGGAAAACAATAACGTTTTTAAAGCTGTCATCGCATCATAAAAATCAATATATTCGCAGTAATACTTGAAATAGAGACATCATAAGATGTAAGTGTGCGCTTTTTGATAGGTAATAGGATTTCATTGATTTGATTACAAAATTGGTGCTTTGCTTTGAGACGCCTTCACGTGGATCGTAAATTCATTGAATGATAGCAAATTAAGTTGTATTTGCCATTTTTATTCAATTAGTATAGCTCAAACCTTGATTCCCTTTTCGCAGATGGCCTTTGACATCTATAAAGGCTACGACAGGGACAAATACATGAGCACATTTACTGAATAAGCCAGTCCGTAGTAACTATTTTGTAAATGAGCAGAGAGAGGTCACTCGTATCAACAGGCATATTGTTGTTGTTTTTTAATTAACTGAGGTATTCAAGTATCCTTAATAATAATGATTATTCACAGTGATTTTTAATCATGTTATGATGCAAGCCTGCATGTATTTGACGTTCTTAAAAGAAAAAAAAAATACCTATGCCTATGCATTTTGTCGCAAATATAGATCGAGTGAAATGCCAGACTGAGACAAAAGAAAAGTCATTCTTACCAAAGGGAAAATGAGCTCCGAATTGGCTACTACAACTACCTTTTTTTAAAAAATTATTTTTCTCTTACTTCCGATATCTCCATGTAATAACTAGATGGTCAGTACGTGAACGCATTTACAATGTCGAATTTCTCCATCCCATCAAATAAGAAGCTGTGTTGTTTGCCCTTTAGCAACGTAGGACCTATTGCTTTTGAATCCCCGGATCTTACATTTACGTATAACTCCACAACAAATTTATTGGTAATCAGCAAGAACAAGGGCCCGTTAATGTGACGAATAACACATCGCGACAGCCTGCTGTAAGGAAGAAGAAAACCTCTTTCCATTCCAGTGGTAGTAAATGTATTCATCAACATCTGGACATCCGTGTAAGCAACGCGCAGGTAGAAAAGAACATCTGTGTGGATTTCTACAGAAAAATAAAGCAAAGTGTTGTTTTATACATTGTACTGATTTCAAAATGGTGCACGTTCCATTGAAAAAAATGTGAATCCGAGACAAGCGTTCGTCTATCCACCCTGCTCCGACAGTCTCTTCTACCCACACAACAGCCGGCCACTGGAAATTGCATTAAGAATAGCATACGTACATAATCCTTGCATCTCATCCAGATATAGTTTTTAAAGGGGAAATCCAGTCCAAATCTTAGTTAGTCTGATAAGGAAATGTAAACTATTACGAGTTCAACGATAAAATTTTGAGCGAAATCGGGTGAAAAATAAGGGAGTTATGACATTTCAAAGTTTCGCTATGTTTTCAGGAAACAGTTCTTGAACGATCAATATGAATATGTAAATGGCAAAGTGAGCATCTCATCCAAATTCATAAACAATAAATTGCATTTTAGAATTTCATTCGGCATCACCCCAAGTGCGAAACAAATCTATTGCTTCTGTATGAACCGTCAAAAGATTATACCTGCAATCTAAAAGGGTGAAACTAATAGGTAAACCACATAGTGAATGTGTGTGTGTGTGTGTGTGTGTGTGTCGGGGGGGGGGGGGGGGCGGGGGGAGGGGGTAAAATTTCGACGAAAGAACATGATACTGTATAGCCTATACCAGTGTATACACTACTGGCAAATTCCTCAGCACGTAACGGTCCATTGTAACTTCGACATTCATGAATTAATACATTGAGAGTGATGACAGAATTGAGATGGAAACAAAAAGACCTTCAGAAAGTATCAGTTTATTGTTAGATTATCCTAGAATAGCCTAACATACTTCAAAAATTAACGTTATGATTCCATAATAATGCAACTGTAAAACAATTGCTTATATATACTGGATGGCCTTGAGGTTAATACAAGGAAATATTGGACGAGCTATACACAAATATTCGACGAGTCGAAGACGAGTCCAATATTTTGCTTAGCGAGTCCAGTATTTCCTTGTACTGACCGAAAATAGGACACCCAATATTATCATTATTATCCGACAGAGGATTTTAGCAAAGACTATTTTCACTTATCCTTTCTGTCTCTGAGTGTTACATGGTCTCCTACTGTACTTGATCCTGACATGGGGTATAGTACACTCTTCTGTGCAACTTAATCCACTTCCTTCCCAGATAAAACAGTGATAATACACTGTATTTTGATGTACATTCCAAAGGAAACATAGATCAACGTCGAGCTAGCCCAAAACAAATCTTCTGTTCTTGAAACAAGTCTAGTAACACAATATAAACACAGAATTTTAGGAAAAAACACGATATTTTAGTTTATTCGTGATTGACCAATCACAGACGGTTTTACTTCGGGTCATCTCGTATATCTCAACCAATCACGGTGCAGTTTATATAAAACTTTGGGAAATCCCCCTCTTGCCGTCCAATACTTTAAATATTGGTCGCCTCGGCAAAGAATATTGGTCGAGTTCAACAAACTTTCCAAGTGGGTCGGAGGTTATGGGGTGCGTTGACAAAATAACACTTGTATTTGGGCTCTAAAAATCTTCTGTACAGATAATAATCAATGATATTGGATTTCGATCTTCAAAATGGTTACGTTATGCACCATATTACATACTAAAGACTTTAACGTAAGAATTTAATTGAAGCCCCAATAGCCATTCTAGTATATAAAAAGGAAAATACGTAATATATGTGAAACAAAGATCATATTGAGTACAATATAAGAGGACATTACCTTACCTTCGAAATGAATGAGGGCGTCAGACGGTACAGGTCTTCTTGAGGCGATTACTTTCTTGTCATGACCATCAAATGTCACTATAGTGATTTCATACTTAATGTGCCTCAGGACCACATACACCTTTCTGTCAATGAAGGTGAGAAAAGAGAGAGGATGCGTCAAATCTTTATGCTCGATTTGCGAAGCCAAAATCAGCATTTTGAAACATTAATCTCGGATTCAAAACGCCGTGCACGGGAGCATCGTTTTTGCTCACTTTCTTTGAGCTTGGAAAATGGCATACAGAGAATAAATAAAATCACATCACACAGAGCTACCAAGTCTCACGCATTCTTCGTGAGACTCGAGCATTTAGGGGCCGTCTCACGATCTCACGCATGGCACCCATTTTTCTCACGCATCGGGCGAAGTCAGCAACTTGGGCCTGTAATAATGAGCATAGCTCAAAAGATTAAAGTGATAGTTGCAATTTAAGGTATATTTTCCTTTTGTCTTTCAAAATAAGTAAAAAAAAAAAAATAGTCACGTAAGTATGCATCTGATCGCGCGAAAACCTCTCCTACACCCTCGCTCGCGCCGAGATGCCGAGTCATGAAAATCTTACTCATAAAAATTTTTTGAACTTGGCATCCCTGATCACATCACATCACATCACATCACACCACACCACACCACACCACACCACACCATACCACATCACATCACACACCACACCACACTACACCACACCACACCACATTACATCACATCACATCACATCACATGACATGTCATGACATGACATGACATGATATTTTTGAATATCTCAAAACTTTCATAGATGCCTTAGTGGCATCAACCTGATTCAGTTTTGCCACCCTCTAAATAGGGAAATACCATCAATTCATGTACAATTTGACAATTTATTAGGAAATATTCATATTGGAATCTTAATTTTTGCCAGTGATCTTGAATAACTCACAACCCTGAGAATGCAAGAGAGTTGCGTCGTCTGTCAGATTCAGCTTTAGCTTTCATGAGCAATTTTAAAGGGTGCATGTCAAGAGTTTGACACCCACGAATCACACAAGCCCATACGAGTCATAGAGCTCACAAGTCATACAGGCCGTGAACTCGACGGTAGACAAATAATAATTATGGTCCATGAGTTAGCCACTCGACAAACAAGGTTAAGAAGTTCGACACTAACTTGGCAAAAAAAAAAAAAAAATGCCAATGACGTAATGATGGTCTCAAGGGCCAGTTTTGGCCTATTTAAAAGCCTGACAGCCTCACTCTGCGAACAACCATCATGACAGCTTTGCTTTACAGGAGGGTCGCAATTGCATTAAAAAATAATTTGATACATAATATGTCATATCCAAGGAAAAATAAAAGAAGCGAACAAAAAGAAACAAATTCACAGTAGATTCACACACACTCACTCTCACACTGAATGCATTGCTCCTAGAAATCATATCATTACAAAAATAATATGTTACAATTAATTTTTCATTTACTTATTTTTTTTTCTTTTTTGGTTATCTGTCAGGTTTCCTAGTCTACCGTGTATGCAAAAGTCTCTTTCATGAATCCTATTTCTGTATGTGAACAGAAACGATCGTAACCATGGTAACGGTTTTGCAAATTAGACTATACCGCGGAAGGTGAAAGTGCGTAGTTGGAATAAAGCCACTCCTGATTTCAAGTGTCGAGAAGCATATCGATCGGTGGCTCCAGATTATCACGTGCTTGTCGATAGCAGCGGTAATAACAAGTCCATATGCCTTTTATGATTAGAGCAAGTGAATTAAAAGTCCTATAATGTTCCCTATGGTATATGTCGTCGTTCTGTTGCAATATTAATTGCTCCTCGGTCTTTTGATGCTTTGGATTTTTTGGATGCTTAGGGATTTATAGAACAATATTGAAGCAAACTGTAAATACGTCTGGAGACAATAGCATCCAAGTTCAGAATGTAATGTATTCTGTGGTGGATACACGAGAATTGATACATTAGTTTTCAAAATAATTCACCCCGCTCTGTTTTGAGCTTTTTGAATTATGTGTCTGTTTATCTAACAGAGTCCAATACTATATCTGCAGTGAATCTAGCTATAGACAGTGATATAAGAGACTTATATTTCAGTCTCACAATTTGTTCATCGATAACATTTCTGAGCTTTCGTAAATAATAATAATTTTACACAGTTTCTTGCAAACATTATCAACATGATATTCCCGTTCAAAGCCGCATGAACTGCGGTACCTAAATATTTCACTTGATTTATTTGATCAAAATTTACATTCAAATCTGAAATATTTTATCTATTCGATAAGGTCAATTTTCAAGCAATATTATTATGCAAAACTGTCCCACTATCCCAATTCAGAATTATTCTATTGTTACCCAATCAAGTAAAATCCTCTCCATTTGTTTCTTGTATCACCATTTGAATTGTGTGTAGATTAGTCCACAGGTGAATGTTACAATTGTGACCATGCACCTCAAAGCGAACATAAAGTCGCACACACTGATTTTGCGTGAGGTCAGAAAATAAGTGAAATGGGTCAACCTACCCGAACTTGACTTTTTCATATTTTCTGAAAGAACGGGTCTTCTTTTACATAATGCTAAAATTTGGTATCATAAAATTGGCAGAAAAGTGGTTTTTTTTAGCAGTTTATCTCGAACATTTTTGGTAGAATAGTGTGATTAGGTGTGTCTTTAGAATCCCTTTTTCATTTCTGAAAAACCTTGTCCACACTCTTCATTTTCAACTCTAATAACTTTTGAAATGATAGTGCTACTACTTTGAAAGTTGGCATTAATTATGGACAGAATGTGTTAATGAGGCATGCCTAATTTCAGTTTAATCTGATAATCTCTTCATTGTTGTTACTCTGGTGGTTTACTTCCTGTTTTTTGTCCCATTCATCGCACAGCCAGCACGGTTTGGTAAAGATTAAGCGCTTGAATAGACACTGTACTTCAGAGCCTCTTTTCTCAGTTCACACTTTTCCTGAGTTTGTGCTTTCTTTCCAATGTTTAGATAGGTTAGGAGAGTCCTTTTGATTAGAGTTATACATCATTTTTAAAGCTTAAAGTCTGTTCTTTCAGAATATGGTCTTAACTAAAAATTCATGTCTGGCGACTTTTTGTTTGTTTTGAGGTGCAGGGTCACAATTGTCAAGTTCTTTCACCATATCATTTATGAAGATTACAAAGTAACAGTAATGGTTCTCGAACAATACCCTGGGGAACAACGAGTGAAATAAATAAATTCTTTCCGCGTATATGAATCATGAATTTGTCTCAAAATTCTTCGCCTTTTTTTTAATATTTCCCTAACTAATAAAAAAGTAACTCACTATTCCTATTGTAAGCAGCTTGTCCAACAGAATGTTATGATGCCGTGTGAAATGCTTTACGGATATCTATACGAACATTGTTTGTCCATTGTATTAAAGAAGACCTTTTCAGACTTTTACATTATTTTGACCAACTATAGATTATAGTAATACTGAGAATAGAGTTGCATTATTTGATTAGAAGATTTCTTACTAAGTAGCATCCTCAATTTGCTTTTCCATGCCTCTGCTTGATTATCTTAATTTCTTGTTAATGTTTTCACATAATGTATCCCCGTATGTTATATCCATAGTCCTTTACAGTGAATTTCCCACTCCCAGAAATTTGCTTTCAGATGCTCTCCAAACGCGACTTTTGTACTCTGCTTTTACAAAAAGTCCCTACCGTTTCAGGGGGTATCCCCCGGCCTCCCACACCCTCCCCGGCTCGCGGTCGCTTCGCTCCCTCGCCGAGGATCTCACACTGTCAAATAATGTACCCCCGTATGTTATAATCATGGTTCTTTACAGTGATCTTCCACTATGTTAAACTTAAAACTTATGAATACGTGCCAGTAACAATATGTATACACATGTATAATATATACAGTGCATTATGTAAATGTACATGATGATACAGGAAACTATAAATCAAATAAAAAAAAAAAAGAATCTGGCAGGTTACAATTTGTGTCAAAACGCATCCCCTTGAAAAAAGCTGGTGACGCCCCTTACTTTATAGATCTATGAATTCATCCAAGAGCAAATTTGATTTCTTACTCGTTTTATTCTTAAAAGCACCATCTATGTTGAGTTTATATCCCCACAACAAATTCTTCTCATTTACAAACCGCATCATGTACAGATCTATACTGTATATAGCGGATCGATCTTTCACAATATTCCGTGGTTGATTTCTATGATCGTATTTAAAGCTGTTAACATCAATTCTGTAAATAGTTCGATATTCTACTAATCGGGGATCAGATTTCTATAATTCTGTTTTCCTGTTGTATCATATAACTTATTGAACCATCACTCATTTATTCCTATATAATTATCACTGGAAATGACTTCACGTTCATTTTGTTGTTAGTTACAATTATGATTAGGATCTATCAAAGTAACTATTTGGTCTATAGTCATAGTCCTTACCTGCCTGGTTTCGAGCTCATGGGCTGTTGACTTATGAGCTGTATGGCTCTGGACCGTTTTTCAATGTCGAACTCGTGGGCCATATGACATGTATGACTCGTGGGTGTTGGTTTTGTGGGATGACCCCACTTTACTGATATAGCAAAGATATTGCACGAAAAACATGGGTGAATATGACACAATGACATAACGCAGTGGCGGATACAGGGGGAGCGCACCGGGCGCCTCTCTTTATGTTTTGTTAAAACGAAAGGAATAAAAAGGAAAAAAAATGGGAGGAGGCGTGCGCTCCCAGCCCTTTATTAATTTTGTAAGGGTGCCCCTCTTTACGGAACCCCTGGATCCGCTCTGATAGAGGGGGTTACCTGTTTTTAAAGTCAAGATGCATTGATGAGTTTGCGCCGTACTTTCGTGGCCTTAGAATGACATGTATTGGACCCCTGCTCATGCCTGCCCGCAAAACTGTCAAGTCATTTCCGATTTCGTCGTAGTTCAGCATGTAGACTTTGCGAGCGGAGTGGTCGAGTGAAAGAGAGAGCCCTTTCCCCGGCAAACCTGTATAGGAAAGCGTACACACAAAGCAAACTGCAAACAAGAAACAACAAGACGCCACAGATTACTCACGCTTAGAAGGTACCAGGGAGAGATTCAGATAGGGAGAGAAAAAAAAAAGACATACAGTGTATAAAGAAATGATGCATACATAGTGCAAGTAACAGAGAGATACCCTTGCCGGGAAGATTTTATTTATTTTATTTATTTTTATTTATTGTCTTCTTTATAAAAGCAGGGTTGTCCCATTCAAGCCGCAAGGCCTGCTTTCCAAGGGAGCCCTGCTGTAACAAATCACATTTATGATACAATAAAATATATACATAATGATAATATACAAACGCACACAATGATACATTTCATAAAAGTGGAGAGCCTCTGTAGATAGATATAGCGAGGGAGAGAGAGAGAGAGGAGAGAGAGAGAGGGAGAGAAAGAGGGCGAGAAAGAAAGGTGACAGGAAGAATACATGTGTACAACTTTCAAAGAAACGAGAAATTAACTACTGGTGGTAACCACCTGGATGTTGCGGACAAGATCCAGAATTATACCCATCACATAATGGAATGGACAGGAGAGATTGTTTCTTTAAGGGACAAGTTCACCTTCATAGACATATGGGTGAAGTGAATGAAGCAATATTAGTAGAACACATCAGTGAAAGTTTGAGGGAAATCGGACAATCCGTTCAAAAGTTATGAATTTTAAAGTTTCTGCTCAGTCAAGGCAGGATGAAAAGACTATAGCTTGCAATGTCACATTTGTATACAATAATATAAAGAAAATATAAAGAAAATTCAACTGATTTCCATTTTTTTCGCACAAAGAACACTCGACTTCTCTCTTTCAGAAGGCAGGGGGGAATGATACTACCCTTATAGCAAACATCGGTAACAAGTCGAAGAAATGTGCACTTTATTCAAAAAGTGAAGTTTTGTGAAATTCTCTTTTCATTTTCCTTGTATCGTTGTACGCATATGACATCATACACTGTAGTAGTCTTCTCATCCAGCAGTGACTGTGCAGACACTTTAAAAATTCATAACTTTTGAACGGATTGTCCGATTTTTCTAAAGCTTTCACTGATGTATTCTACTAATATTGCTGCATTCTCTCAATCCTTATGTAGACCTATATGAAGATGGACTTATCCTTTAAGGAAGATTTAAGGTGTGCAAGTGAAAAACAGAATGAAATTTTAACATCACAGGGAATTAGAATTAATGAGAAACAAACTTTCTTTGTTATCTCGTAAAATCCCTCCCAACGACTGATACAGAGGATGATTTTATTAGATAGGCCCTACCTTGATTCTTTTTTTTTCTCAAAAATCCAGAATTACTAGGAATCAGAATCCTGCTACACGGAAAGATGCTTTCAAACATAGGTCAGAAAATCAAACGTATAAGTCAGGTATTAGCAATTCGGAATTGAGAGATTTACGTTTTATTTTCCTGATTTTTCAACTTATCATCAAAACCAACAGTAACAGGGTCCAGTTTTGTCGAGCTAACTGTGGAACTGTGGAAACTGTCATGCAGTATCTCTTAAATGTGGATCTCACATGCAACCACGCCATATTTGTGAAATGGCCACAATAACAATACATGGATGATGTGATAGGACCAATTGTTATAACACAATGTTCATAATATAATTTAACTCAATAACAACATTGCATTCATCGATATCATCACAACTCTGGTTTTATTGGGTAATTAGTAATTATATGTACAGTTTAAGGTGAAGTCGGCGGAAAAATTTCAGTAAGTGCATCATTCTGACAATCACGGTATTTGTTATATACGTAGACTGTAGTCAATACTTTGAATTCTATGCTATGAAGTAGAACAGGGATAAACATCCGTCAAACCCATTGTCTAAGAGACCTGGGGGTGTTTCATCAACGTTTGTCGGCGCTGACAACTTGAATCACCATAGTAACAGTCAGTGATCAGAACATCTCAGCCAATCAAAACCAAGGATTTTGCTAAAATTGGTCAGCGCCGACAACTGTCGGCGCTGACAAGCGTTGATGAAACACCCCTGAAGTATCCTTTTATACAAAGTCTGGAAACATATTAGAATCTCATGGAGAATAACCATGTTAACATTGACGTTCATATTCTTTCTATCAAAAAAATGAAAAAAAAATCGATAAAAAACCCAAACAAACAAACATGGAAATGTCTATAGCTGTCGAAATTCATGAACATCAATGTGATATTCATAGCAGCGGTGAATTTTTGTACTCTCTCCTTACTTCCAGTGATGCTGGTGGTTGCTGTGTCTAGAAGAGAGGTCCGGATAATGGAGTTTGTTTCCTCCTGAATCCAGTACACAGCCTTCTCAACAGGATCAAATGACAGGACAGTGGGAGTCGGTGAGGGCGCTTCCCATGTATATGTACTGAACGGGCCAATTCTTATAATATTATCAAGCCTCTTATTACGCACTTTTAAATCAGCTGCGGAAAATGAATTGGCTCTCGTGATGACTGCAAACGTGCGGTTCTCCAATGGTGAATCTGAATAATACAAAATGATTCGATTCTTCCTCAAATGTCCTTAAATTCTACTCTATACACATCGATAGGTCCTGGATAGGTTCGTCTTATACTGTAACTTTTCAATTCAAAATACGGGACAAAGAGACGATACGGTCGGTTTGCCTTATGTCTTCAGAGCAATATAATCGCCCCACAACATTGAAGGTTCTGTTTACCTTTGGGAACAATGATGCAAAATTGTTCAAGATATCACATTTGATGCATATGTGTATAGGTCTGTTGTATCACAAAACATCCTGCCATATAAAACTTTTGCAATAAAGCCTAATATATAAAGAGATATCAGTATTTTTCTCAATAAACCATAACTGTAGACGGTTTAGTCTTGAAGCATGTTTTTTATGTTTGTTCACATTTTGTCTATTTAACAATACTTAACATTTATATACATAGCTCACATCTTACAGGGCTCACACGTGTAAATAACGGAGTGTCTCAGACCCCTTCACAAATTTGTACCAAAGATACCATGATAAAGAAAAAAAAATCAATGATGCAGTCTTACATAAAATTTCTCTGCAGGTATATCCTTGAGTATGAATTCCTCTTCAAACTGCATTGTGATGTGAAGATGAAAGCTTTTCTCATGGAATTTGGAGAGACTATAATTTCATTGGGTGCATGTACAGAAAATTAGTGATTTTTTTGAGTGAAAAGAACTCGTAGTCTGGCTTTGCGGACCCTTGGAAGAGTTTGAACTGAAGAACCCGCCTTGGAAATTTGATGGATGACAGGGTATAGCTCAGTTATCCAGGTTAGTGAAGATGAAACACCTCATTTCTCCCAGCTATTTTACAGATTTTTTTTTAAATTTTGGATTTTATTATAATACATGTCTCTATGGGGAATTATTTACCCGTGTGAGCCCTATCGAGAATGCACGCAATGCACACAAGTCAATGGGGAGTATACTCATCCCATACAAGCTCTGCTGGTTTATGTTGGTCTATTCTGTCAAATACCCCCACCTCCCCCCCCTTCCCCCCTAACTATGCTTAGCTATACAATTTATTTTCTTATTATGTTCTTGTGGTACTAGATCTTAGTCTATAGTAGTCATCAGTAGCACACAACTTCGAATGATTATGGCATTTTAATGTATTTCTTGGTTTGGGCTACCACTGAAACAGCTCAAGAAAAAATTAATCTGTCTGATAAAATCAAAAATTAATCTGTCTGATAAAATCAAAGTGTTGTACACTACAAAACTTTGTAGGCAATAAGGTGATGATGACACTTCCTTAATCAAGGATAACTGCCTTCATTTATGTATTAATCTTATGAAAAACTAATAGAAACTGCAAAATCTATTTAAAAAAAAACCAAAGGGCGTCATTTTCAAAAGTGTCCCTTTGAGAAGCTTTATAACCCTTGAATGTGTCATTTCCCGTATATGAAGTAGGGGCAAATACCATCAAATACACATTTATGATGTTAAAAACTCTATATTAAGAAAAATGACCTCTACTATCCCATACAAACGTTACACCTTCATTAACCCTATTCTAACTGGGGGGGGGGGGGGGGGGGGGGCGGGTCAAATTGACCCCCTCGACATTTCGCGCCACGATTCCGCAACGCGCAAAGATTTTGCCGCGTCGTTTCATGACTTTTTTCATTGAGGTCTCCCGCATATTTTGAGACCAAATTTGCGACGTCCGGGCACCGTTCTGAAGTTACGCATGTTTTGCATATGCATGTCAACCCGAAAACAGCTCAAATTCATGATTTTGTGTGCAAATCCAATGCAAATTGTCTTTTTTAATTGATATAAATTAGATTATTTCAACTTTTGAACATTAAAATTAATCAATTCTAATGTAGATAAGCTTGAAATAGTGCCTGCAATGAATTTTGGCCAAAAAACAATAGAAAACAAAAGGTTAAAAAACAACAAAATACATTAGAAATTAACAAAACAATAAAAAAAACACAAGAAACTAATTTTTATTGCGCTATTTTTTTCCAAGAAAATTGTTTGATGTGTCTTGAGGAACTCTGACACAAAAATTTAGCAATTCTTAATTCTTTTTGATGGAGTTATAGGAGAAAATATGATTTCATGCGTAAATTTGCATAATTAATGATTTATTAAAAAGTATGAAATCAACATTTTTCTATTGTATGACCATGTAATCTTGTAGTTGACATCCGGCTCTATGTTCAGGCAAAATTTTGCGGGGATCGCGCGATCAGCGGCCGGGATTTGAAGGGGGGGGGGATCAAATTGACCCCCCTCCCCCAGTAAAAACTTGGTCTCAAATAGCCCAGTTAGAATAGGGTAGAACAATTACTAGTACCCTGTTGTGATTGCAGCTTGGCGCCAACCATTGACGAGTGTTACCAAATCAAAAAATAAACTATAAATGGGTAAAGATGTGCGGCATGCTGTATAGTAGTCTTCGGAATAGCGAACCTTCGGAATAACGAACAGCACCCACGTTTATGATGGAAAGTTTTAATCGATATTGAAGGGTAAATTTCTAGGTGTAAAGATAAGTGAGTGTGGAAGGTAAGGTAAGTGTGTATGTTTCCACGAAGCATAATAAGGAAACTGTGCAGTGCTTTTTTTTTTTTTCTCAGGGGGGGGGGGGGGGGGTTGATTTGGAGAACATAATCATTGGTTTTAGTGTTTGATCAAGAATCTTCTGTCATAATCATTGGAGGAGATATTTAATGTATTGTGAACAAGAGAAGCATTCTGAGGGTGCAGACCTCCGCAGATCAGCTTACTTTCACCATTTATCTTGTTCGTCCATAGAGATCAGTGATTTCCACCCATACGTATAAGGCATGCTGAAAATCGCCCGATTTCCCAATTTAGAAGCTTTTTGTAAAGTTATCGACTTCCAGCTGGGCGGTTTTCTTTCTACTTGGGTTGATTTCCGGTTTCTCTATTTTTTATCTTTTATGTTCTTACAAGGACATGAGCGTGACTGTTACTTCTTTTTTTATTTCATGATAACATTGCACTCTCCACGCCCACCCCCCTCCCCCTCCCAATGAAGAAAGAAAATAGTATGGATTCTTCGATAATGATCGACATCGCGTTTTTGTTTGTTTTTTTCTGTTGATAGGTTTGTACCATTTCAACCTAAGAGCTGGAGGGTACGGACGTCAGAATTTTCACCCTTTTTTCTCTCGCTCTACTAGTTACATAGGCCTGAGTTACCCTAATCAACTGTCATGAGGTATTAGAGAACCCTGAATACTATCTATAATCACTTTTGTAACTAATTAAAGTGTATGTTAAATCATATTGATATTTCTTATGAAAATTTCAACATCGCATTTTAACATCCTCGATTTGTGTTTTTTGTTTGCAGTTTATCCTCAAAACAGTACATTTTTGAGGGAACACATAGCTCTTTACATGGGCCCAATTTACCTATAGTGTCGGTCTCGGGGGCTTAATTTTCCTAGTGTCGAACTGGTGGACAGTATGACTCACTGGCTCATTCTACTTGATGTCAAACTCGTGGACCTTGATCACATAAATTGACATGATGAACTATAGTTGATTTCTTTTTTGTTAAGTGTCAGAAATACAGTTTATGTACCGGTTATGCAGTGCCACTCCACAACACAAATACAGTTAGGAAAGAATATGGTATATCTATGTACACAATTTATACGTCTGTGGGCTGGCACAAAAAGGGTTGATTCTTGTCAATGACATAATATTTCATCGTCTTGTTTGCCCTTGCATCGTGTTGCGTTCCCATAGATACACGCGTGGAACATCGCCGACGATTCTTTCAGATAGGAATATATAACGTATGGAGATTCATCTCGATACAGGTACGTACAAATGTAGGTCTACTGTGCAGAGAGGTAATTTGCTTTAATATCGTTTACATGTATGTGTATCGGCGCAACTCTTGGGTTGCTGTTAGATACACAGCCGATTAGATATATATAATGGATTTCAACCGTGCTGCTGGTTATGAATGAGATGTGTTCTTCTGTTGAAAGCGTGCAATGAATGTCCTTATACACACAGCTATGAAAATTGCACGTTGAATCGATCAACATTATTATGAAGAGTATGTGTGTGTGTGTGTGTGTGTGCAATAGTGGGGGTGGGGGGGGGGGAGGGACCGGGGGTAATAACTATATGAAGACGTACACGGATTGGGTTTCGAATGCAGAATTTAAAGGGAAATTCCAGACGATTTGCATAATTTCACATCATGTAGTGCATAAATCGACAACTCCAGGTATAGATTTGTGGAATTTATTGTGGTTCTTGATCAGAGAAACAATACTTTGAAAAACCTTCAACAAATTACACTGAACAAGGATGATGACATAGGAGGTTCACGTATTTCGGAAATGTAGCAGTGTAATTCCATTACAATACCACTTGCTTGCGAGTTCACCTGTGTATAATCTATGCATGCCTTCTTCTTTTATTCTGTTTCCATGAGCCCCAACTCATGCATTCCTATGGTGACTCTGCTATGTCATCATCCTTGTTCACTGCAATTTGTTCTAAATTTTGAAAATATTCTTATTCTTCATCCCAGTTATCATAAATTCTGAAACTCTGTCCTCAGTATAACTAATTTATAGTTGTTCAAATGTAAAAATTTGAAAATCATCCGGAGGTCTCCTTTAAAGCATGGATTTCCGTTGGGGATAGAAACGTTCCAAAGGTCTTTAGGAAGTCATATTTTACCACATCTCAGCTGGTAAACTATAAGGAAACGTGACTTCCGGTCTGTGGACGTTGAATGGAAGGTCACATCTGAAAAAAAAAAAGAAAAGACCCCAAAACGTCAGTATTGTGACTTGGTAATTAAAAAAAGTAAGGCCTGCCACAGTCATCACATGTCGCACGGGATGTGGCCGAAATACAACACCAACGGTGCGTCAGGGCGAACCAACGGGCGGGTTGCGCGTAAACAAACCCATTAAGGACCGCATCGAAGTCTCCGGTCGTCTGCGGAGACGACGTGATGTAGTTTACTATCCTATGTTTCGTCTCTTTAGTCTCATTTTACTTCCTGTAATTGTCATCTTATCTTTCCGTTCGTCTCCCTCATTATGCCGGATCAAGAGGTGACTTTTAGCACGAACGACGGTTTCCACTGCGCGGTGTAATTTTCTGGACATTAACCTCTAACTCTCATTTAAAGTTTTTTTTTCTTTGTATTGAATTGAATGTGTGTGTGTGTGTGTGTGTGTGTGTGTTTGTTTTTTGTGTAAGTTCGCCATATACACTATAACTATGCCAGGGCCCTGTTTCATAAAGCTGTTCGTAAAGTTACGAACGACTTACTAGCGACTGGTGATCAGTTCTGTTGTGCTATACTTATCAGAATTTCCATAATTCAGCACAAGAACTGATCTCCAGTCGCTCGTAAGTTGTTCGTAACTTTACGAGCAGCTTTATGAAACACCCCCCACTTCACAGTTTCACTTTGCGCATGAGCAGAAAGGTCGTATTTGTACAATATAAGGCATGTTTTTGTGTCCAAAGTTCACTGAGAGAATTGCTATAGCACATCCACCTTACGACATATCTTGTACATGTATTTGGCAATATCAATAGAAAACGGTTGTTAAAATAAACATACAACAGTAACACAAGGCAATCGCCAAATTGTGTCTTGCCCATTCGTGTACAAGGATTTTATATTTTTTTTATAACTCCCAGAAGTTAATTGACCTGCTTATGACCTTTGACCTTGTGGTGACCTTCAACACCCTAAGGGACATTTACCATCCAAGTTTGGTCAAAACTGACAAAGGGATCAAAAGTAATGAGCCATAATCGAACACGCCATAAAAACTTAACATTGGGCCCTAAAGATTTGTTGACCCCTTTCTGTGACCTTTGACCTTGTGATGACCTTTAACTCCCCAAGGGACATCTACTGTCCAAGTTTGGTCCCAAATGGACATAGGGATGAAAAAGTTATGAGCCACAATCAAAACGCGCCCTAAAAGTTTGTTGACCCCTGTCTGTGACCTTTGACCTTGTGACGACCTTCACCTCCCCAAGGGACATCTTCCATCCAAGTTTGGTCACAAACGGACAAAGGGATCAAAAGTTATGAGCCATAAACGAAATGCGCCCTAAAAACTTAACATTGGGCCCTAAAAGTTCGTTGACCCCCGTCTGTAACCTTTGACCTTGTGGTTACCTTCAACTTCCCAAAAGACATCTACCATCACCCAAGTTTGATTGCCATTGTAGCAACATGTGCTGAGTTACGTGTGAAGAGAGTCTTGCAAGTAAACTTTAATGTATGACCTCAAATGACCTTTGACCTTATCATGTGACCTCTTACGGCACCATAACATGAAGGTACCCCCAGTGCATCCATCACCCAAGTTTGATTGCCATTGTAGCAACATGTGTCGAGTTACGTGTGATAAGAGAGTCTTGCAAGTAAACTTTAACGTATGACCTCAAATGACCTTTGTCCTTATCCTGTGACCTCCAACAGCACCATAACATGAAGGTACCCCCAGTGCATCTATGACCCAAGTTAGGTTGTAATCCAAGCAACTCATGTCAAAAGAGAGTCTTGCAGGTAAACTTTGACATAGAAAAGAGTCTTGCACATACTCTTTAATATATGACCTCAAATGACCTTTGACATCATCACATGACCTCCGACAACACCATAACATGAAGATACCAATAGTGCTTCTATCACCCAAGTGTGGCTACCATTGCTGTAACAGTTGCCAAGTTATGCATCATAAGAGAGTCTTGCAGGTAAACTTTAACATTTGTGACGGACGACGGACGGACGGACGACGGACGGACGCCATTTGGATCCCTTAGTCTCGCCTTCACCTCCGGTGGGCGAGACAAAAAATGGATGCCTGCCGAAGTGTCAGTTGATGGACTATTCTGGTCACATACTCAAGTTCATTCTTTGTTTGAACAAGGAGGTTCAAGAGATGAGTTCCAACTGGTTATATTTATTCAATATAAGCAATCAGTTTTCTATGGACGGACAAAAGAATTCCACAGGTGCATTTTGTGGCTTTGATGATCGATGCTTGAAGCCGACATCTTCCTGAGCAATGGGAAGATTCATTTTTTTTTTGACACTAACATTATGTGGAGTATATGCTGCTCAATTATGTATCAAATATGAAATTTCACCTAATGATAAAGCATACAAAACAAAAGTTAATCCCGTCCAAAAATATGTAAAAAAGTGGAGGCTAAATCTGAGCTGTACATATGTTGTGAAAGCGTTTGGAATTTTGCCCTCATGGAAAACTTGTTTTATCCCTTTTCTGATTGTTTCCGACAAATGAAACTAATAATTGGGTATATCATCTTCAAATACGTTGTATAGTTCTTTATTAACAAATACACATGTATGTCAGATTAGTGTCCAGATATGTCCAGTCCAAGTAATTTTGATATCTATTTCAGCAATATCTGAGCAATATCTTTTCGCGCACCCCCGTGTCTTTACCATTCTCTACCGCCCATTGTTTATAAGTAGGAACAGCGAAAAGTAATTACCAACATAAAGACATATCTTCCGTATAGAGCGTGGCTGGTCATTATGCAATGAGATGTGAATCCATTGTCTTCCTATCTGCTGGGCAGATCGAGTTGACACATAGTTCAAACATTTTGAGTGGCGGCTACGAGCATGGGATCAAAGCGAATAAGACTGTTGTGACTCCATCCCTCGAACCTCGTTTGAACATGAATTTCATAAATTGTTACATCAGGGCAAGCCTCTGCATTTCATGCCGCTTTGAAAACGAAGTGGTTGACCAACTGAGAAAAAAAAAAAATGAAATAGGAAAGGTCATTGTTCGATGTGCTCACGAACTAATTGTGAACTGGCTTACGTTAACTGTGAAGAAATAAACTTTGAAAGTGATCTAATGTGCAGTTTAATGCCCCGTCACTGTACAGGCATGCTAACCTGGAAACATTAAACTGCACATTACTTGAATATGAGACTCTTATGTGAATGTACTCTTAAAGGCATAATTTACCATTTGCAGATGAAATAAAAATCTTGCACTATTGCTTCAAAATAGTTTTAAATTGTGAGTTAGGGACAGAAACGATAAATATAAAAATTAGAATTAGTATAATCAATATTAAGTATTATTAAATATACAAAATGTGAACAATGGTTATAATAAAAATGTTCCCAGTCTAAACCGTCTACAGTTACCGTTTACTGAGAAAAACAGTGATATCTCCTTATATTTTAGGTTTTATTGCAAAATTCTTATATGGTAGGATGTTTTGTGATACAACTGACCTACACATATGAATCAGATGTGATATTTTGATTTTTTTTTAAATCACTGCTCCCAATGGTAAACTGGACCTTTAAATAAATCCCACAAGGATTGGAACAATCATCCCACAGCATTCCCACTGATCAGTTACTAGCCGTCCCCTTCAACATCTTACCTATATTTTGAAGAAAATCCAATTCGATTTGGTTAAGTGGTCACAGAGAAATGTGGATTGTTGTAAAACATGTCATGGGTTTGTTTCTTCAAGGCACTTGGATGCTCTTGGAACTGCATTTCAATATGTGAACACAACAGACAGAACTTGGAGAGAAGAGATATCTGACATACTCTGCAAAGATCCTCATTTCTCTTTGACCACTGAAGCAAACCGGATGGGGTTTGCTATAAGATGTTGGTACCGTAATAAGTTACAGTTTCATACCCTCAAATTGTATTTGGATTGATTTATAACAGATTTTTAAAGATATCGTTGCGGTGGGTCTCGTTGTCATTTTTTTTTTTTTTTTGACATGTGATTCTGTATGCGTAAAGTCAAATATGGCCCGAGTCGAAGCATTTTCCTCAATCCCTTCAAGATTGACTCATGCAGAGTTGACTGTATTGGTTTTTTTTTTTTTCTTGGCTAACTCCTGACGGGGTGTCACCTTTTATTTTGGCCAATGTTTTGGTATTTCATATATATATATATATATATATATATATATGTGTGTGTGTGTGTGTGTGTGTGTATGTGTGTATATGTATGTATGTATATATATAATATATGTATATATATAATATATATATGTGATATATATATATATATATATATATATAATATATATAATATATATATGTATATATATGTATATATATAATATATGTATATATATAATATATATATGTGATATATATATATATATATATATATATATATATATAATATATATAATATATATATGTATATATATGTATATATATAATATACATAGGTTTTGAAATGGAGGAGATAGTCAAAATAATGCAATCCTGAGAAAAATGGGACATACAAACTGTACTTTTCTTAGGATCGTTTTGATTTACTTTGTTTTTGGATATCTCAGCCATTTCAAAACCAATTTTAATCAATTGCAATTATCTTGTAAAAAATTAGAAGCGAAATCCCCATTTCAATCAAAACTATACCATCCCTTTATGACAAAGAGCAGAAACAACAAACTTCAAGACCTTGAAATATTGGAGTGAATTTTCCCTTTAATAGAAACTCACATTGTATTTTCATCAATGGCCATCACAAAAAAACAAATGCATATCACTTGATTTACAAGATTGATGATCTGAAAAGTAGGAGAAGTGATCCAAGTATCCGAATCAGAATTACCCAATCTAATCTTGGGGGAAAAAACACCCTAAACTAAACCCTAGTCAAAATATGTATACTGTAGATAACATGATTTACTAGTACTTGGTTTTGAGTACACGAGAGCTACAAAATGTAAATCTATTGAAAAACCTTTTGAAAATTGGAATGCTCTTTCAGAATAACATGCAACAACAAGATAAAACTTTGCGGTCCACAATGTCATAGAACCTGGGCAATGCACAAATAGAGCATGGCATGAGATGAAAAAACTTGTAGGCACTTGTATATTATACAGCAATACACATATTATAAATCTGTATGTACATGTACATAAGATCCACATTGGTTGAACATGTTCTCTGGCAGAAATTCTACTTTGATGGAAACACGACGCCATCAAAATGAGATCTATGAACACAATATCACCATGAGAGTAAACCATTTACTATATACACCATATATTTACCAGGTCTAAATTTTTGCGAATCGGAACATGTAAACAATGTGCGCCACATTCACATTGGGTTTCAGAGTCATTGTTTTTGCGTGTCTTTAACTTCGCGAAAAGCACCTGACTCACAAAATTCACGAAAATAAAAACCTCGTAAAATATTAGGCGTATATAGCACATGATGATAATAAATTCTAAAGATACAGACCATGATGGGATATATCTAGTATGGTGCAGTGACTCACATATCTGCACTCTTCTGAAGAATTTAGAGTAAGTCTTTAACCCTAATTGTCATGGCATAATATTATTTACACAATATCAGAGGCTCCGATAGCCTGAAGGAACTAGAAAGCTCAGACATTCCCAACCAGAAAAAAGTGTTTCACCATCTCCTTCAACTTCATCATTGGCCTTATAAGGACGTCTTCACAATCGCAAGTCATTGTCAAATTGCCATTTCTTGGCGTAAATAAACACCAACCTGTCGGCAAATCCTGTCTGGAATCGAGAAATTTACTGGCTGGCATTGATATAAAATTCATTTCCTTCTATTATTCTAACTGAAGAAGCATATCAGCAGTTTCTTGAAGAGCGAAGACACTCGTATTACATCAGATGATGCGGAATGAGTAATTAACTAGCACAAATCCTCTCTTAAAATCCATGTATCATAATGTCTCCTGGCATATGTTGTTGTCGAATTCAACACTGAAAGAAAGATAAATAGAAAGAGAAAGAAGGGAACACAAGCACTTTAGAAGCAACAATGATTCTCTAACATTTGCTGTAGAATGCGATTTTACTTTTACACTATACAAGCAAGTATTGTATTTAGCCGTACACCCAAATACTTTGCGCATTTTGCTTTTGTTTCTGCTATACAGAGACCAAACGGTAACTACTCACTTACGGTACATTGCATGCAAACACAAAATGCATGTTTAGTGAAGAGGATCGCAGCTGCTTCGCACTGCCCTCTACTGTTCAGCTCTGATTGGCTTGTGCGCAAATTGAGAGGGTCATGTGACCAAGTGGGTAGAGTCCTGGGGTAACAGCCTGTCGTGAGGGAAAGCTCGGATCGAGCAGGAAGACGGTTCATTCAGACCCTCTCCGCCATGGTCTTGAGAAACGAGATGGCAGTCAAGGGATCCTCGATGTGCCACTCGCCACCGCCGGTGCCGGCGCCAGCGGCGTCGAGGATCCTGCGGCGCTTGCGGGGCGTGGCGGCCAGCAGGGAGGCAGATGAGCTCCGGCCACTGAAGGATCCCGCGAGGAAGGAGGTGGAGGCGGCGCTGGCGTTGAGCGTCTTGGCCTTGATGCGACGATTGTCCAGCGTCTGCTTACGGGAGACCAGCTTGTGCAGCGACTGCACCTTCTCCAGAGTTTTGGGGTTGGAAAGAATCACCTGCAAAGAAAAATGCAGATGGTTGAGAACTATTAGGCACAAGCTCCAAATAACGAAATTGATGCAGAGATGCTAATTTCTAGACATAGAAATACAGATGTATGGTTTGATTATTTGTTTATTTTACTTTGAACTCTTTCAGTCACCCCTATCCGCTTGCACAAAGGTGTCTCCATAATGTAGAAATCTGCGTCCATCATCACAGCCAAGATTGTGGTGACTAATAGAAATACAATATGAACAGTGTCGCTGACAATGAACACACTTTTTGAAGCATAAAGTGGACGAAGGACAGTGGTCAAGGCGTGTTTGTGGTGTGTGAGAACAGCGGAGCTCGAAATCACCACAACTAATATACAATGAAACTTACATTCTTCCTTGGTCTGAGCAGACAAACTTACTGTTTATACTAGCCAATGTAATCCATTAGTAGACTTGTTACAAGGACTTAAAGGGATCGTTTAGTTTTGGTAGAGACCTTACTTAAGGCTTCTAACATTTCGGGGTGAGATACTGAGAAACCTCTTATGAAATATGAAAGATCATGTAATTCCAAGAGGAATTCAGCATTTATTTGATGAAAATTGGTTTTGAAATGCCTGAGATCCCCAAAACAGAGCAATCCTAATAAAACGTGGGACCCACCTTTTATTACGATCACTTTGTTTTACTTTGTTTTTGGATGTCTCAGCTATTCAAAAACCGATTTTCTTCAAATTAACTTTGAAACTCCTCTTAGAATGGTGATGCTCTGTACCATTTCATAAGTGGTTTCCTGGTATCTCACAAAAAGTTAAAAGCCCAATTCTCATCGCCACCAATACTATGATACCATCCCTTTAACTCAACAGAGTTATTATTTCTAGTACCCGATGTGCACACTATCATTATGCTCATGATGAGGACCCAACTATAAAAACTGCTGGATAGAAAGAGGTGGTTGACTCACCGTGGCCTGGGTGTGGTCTTGCAAGAGTTTGCCCAGGATGACGCATATCTTGCAGAAAATGTCGCGATTCTTCTCCCGACACATCTGCAGCAGGTCCACCAGCGTGGTCACCGACTCAGCGTCGCACAGCACAGCACGCTGGGTGGAGTCCGTCTGTAGCAAAAGAAAGAGTGCATTACGGAAATATTGACAGTACTGGTAAAAATATATTGACAATACTGGTAAAATCCTCTTTTAAGAACATACTCCGGTATCCATTTTTGTTACAATGGGGTCCGCCTCTACATCTTTTGTTGTTGTTGCAGTACCTTCCTTCTTTCTCCCCTCCCCCCCCCCCCCCACACTTACAGAGGCAGACGGACGACTACGAAAGGTGGAATATATCTTCAGCTTGTTGAAATGGTTACTCTACAAATATACCATAAAATATTATCTTGTGGGTATGATATTTAGCAAACTGGTACTTGTTCAAGAATTTTGCACACTGTTGGTGTTATGACCAAAAACCTCAGCAACAGAATGAGAACTTCGAGACAATAATGCAGCATATATCTGTTCAATACAGGAGTAAATATTTTCGAGATTAAATATTTTTGCAAGTATCAGTTGACTCACTACTGTAAAAGTGGTTTCTTTTGTGGTGGTTTTATTTTCGAGCTTTTCGCGCTCTGAGGTTGAACCGCGAATTTAACATCATGCGAAAATGTTTTGAACTCGTCGCTTGTACAACGCTATCATTACCGACCGCAAATTTAAACACACGCAAAAAAGTCCGCACCGATGGAAACTGCGAAAGTTTCTGTACGCGAAAGAAACCACTTTTACAGTACCTTGGCCAGAATAAGGATGACATAAAATATACCAAGTATAGAGTATCATGTGCATATTTTTCTTGGTGTACCTTGGTGAGATTGAAGAGAATACGGATGACGTAGCGGATGACGTCCATGCACGCCACGCTGCGATTGCAGCCACGGACCAGGCAGTAGAAGACGGGAACAGCGCCCCCTTCCACCAGACGCTCGCAGCAGACGACGGAGAGACGGGAAACCACCTCTGCAGGATTTGAGAAACAAAGTGATAAATGCAGCTTCCAAGTACGAAGTGTGCAAAAACTTGGCAACAAAATTATTCCATTCTGTGCTGAGCATTTCAATGTCTGAAAGAATGAAGTAATGACTGTAAACCATCGTCCTTCTTTACCCAAGAAATGTTCTGTATTACATTAGACCAGGACTGCTATTGGTCCCACAATTATAATTAATGAGATTTTCAAGAACAACCAGAAGAGTACTTGTGTTTAACACGCAACTCAATCAGCCAAAATAATATCTGAAACAGGGAAGGGTTTGTATTCTATTCAGAGGACATGAAGACATATTTTCCTTTTCAGGGAGTCTCCTGCAAAGTCAGCAAGAATTGCCAACTCTGTTAAAAAAATGGCGCCAGTTGATAATGGCTGAGAATTCTGAAAAGATGATGGAGCTGCGTACCGAGATTCATGAGCGTCTCCAGGATGCGGGACATCTGCTTGTAGTGGAGGAGATAGTCCAGGGCCGAGGCGGCCCGGTTGCACAGCTTCTTCTCCTCTGTGGCGTTGCGGTTGGCCTGGCGGCACCGCGCCCTTGCCTGGGCCACCTTCTTGCTCTTGATGCTGCAGCGCACCCGGTGGCCCCTCCACAGCGCCTACAACGGACAGAGAGAAACAAGGGGTCAAATCATATACATGGCTTACTCGTTGCCATGATTCTTTATAGCTGTCAAAGAAAAATTCATGTCCTTTGCCCACTTACAAACATTCACCAGTTTCTTTTTCTTAACTTCTTTGGTGTAAATGCTCGGTAGTGTGTTTTGAATTGTCAGGCATCTTCGCCTCTACTGTATTTGATATCTGTAAAACTATGCACATGCCATATCAAATTTGCTTCAGAGAATGAGGAAAGGAGGATTAACTTTGCAGTAGTGCCCTTGTTGACAAAATGATTATACAATGATGAAGGATCATGATTATCATTAACATCATCATCACCATCATCATGGAGTTCATCACCATTAAAACCAAAACTCTCGCACTTACCTGCATCATGAGGGCTGCTGACTGCATCTTCTTGACGTGTTGCCTAGCAAGCCACACCCTAGCGACAGACTGCAAGCGAGTGGCTGCCATGTTCTTCCGGGCGAGGTAGCAACGCGCTGCCCTTTGGAGGACGAGGGTGGACGTCCGGAGCTTGAGGTAAGCAAGGCGCTGCAGCCGCGCTCTCATCCAATTCTGTGTCACGTGAAAAAGGAAATGACAACACATTAACCCTTAATGTGCCCATAGGAGTTTTATTTTTAGTCAGTGGAAAGGTGCTAATCTTCAAGTTGCAGATTCTCTTTAAGACCAAGGATAAAACCACTGCACTCATTAACTATACAGGTAAACATGTCAAACTTGGTGGGGGGTGGGAGATGAGTATTGGACTCGGTCATGTGTATGATAGAATCTACCAAAATCAAGTTACAATATGTAGATAAAATGACTGCATGCTCACCGCGAAATGCTCCATTCTGTGCTAGCAGATATGGACAAGGTATATTCATGGTAAACTTGGGTGACTTGATAAAGAGGGGATAGAATTATGGAAGGCAAGGTGTCTGTGATTGAGTGTTTACCTATCCCATTTTTTAATGTGCCCAGGGAAGCTCGTAGCTGTCACTTGCTATGCTCTTCATCAGCACTCAGATTTCAATACCTCGAAACTTGACCAAATAGGAAGGTCATGGCAACACACAAGGGATTAAAGAATTAGGTACTGTAAAACGAGGAATGTTCGCGTGCATTTTGATTTCGCGAATTTTGCTAGAGAGAAATTAAAACGCATGCGAAAGTTCATGTCTACACTATATGCATAAAATGTTAAAGGCAACTCACGAAAATTTCATGCAGCAAAAATATCATGTTTTACAGTCATGCCTACTATTCACAAATAGAATTTGTATATCTGTGACAACTGGCCCAAAAAAATAGGGCACTCCAGCAGACATTTCAGTTGGCAAACAAAGCACCGTCAGGGCTTAGAAATGAAGGGTGAAAATGTCACAAATACAGAAGAACCTGATACCGACAAACATAAGCACATGATGACACATGACTACTTGGGACGGAGGGTACCTGGATTGTGACAATGGCGGCCATCTTCTGCTGGAAGGCGCGACGGAGGAGCAGGTTCCTGTACGCCCTCTGTATGCAGATGGCGGAGAGGTGTGCTCTCGCACGAACAGCAAACCGCTGTAGCTCAGCCAGCCTGGCTTGTCTCTTGGCCTGCGAAAGAAATGGAGAAATATCATTAGTGTAGAGTTATCACATTATGGTTTGATGCTGTCAATATACTTCAAAATTCTCTCATATTATTCTTTACTACCTGTTCCGTATGAAAAAAAAAATGTTTTTATATGATTTCACTGGTCATGCACTGCTCACAAAAAGTATCATTATCAACAAGCAAATCTTAGAATGTAAATCATTTGAAGATTAAAGGTAGGGGATACATGTACCTTTTACAGACCTCCCAAAATGCAGCAAAACATTAAATATGAACCTCAGGGGACTTGTTTAGGCCACTGCTGAGAAATTTGGAAGTCAACAGTTATCTACAATTTGAATAATGCACAAAACTCAACTACTCAGTAGTTCTGTGTGTCAGCCACACTTAAGCCTTTTTGTTGCAGTCTTCTGTATCTTTTATCTATAAACACAGATCTAAAAGTATAAGAGCTGATGTAATAACATATAGAGTGTGTGGCAAGAATGTATATAGAAATGTTTGTAAGTTTTGATGAACTTTCTTCACAAAATATACATGATGGACACACATGCAGTGCATGGGTCTGCGAAGGTAGCCTAGTAATGTACTGGAATTTACGGTGAGCCCCGAAAAAAATTCAATTCAAAATCTAACGGTCAATAAAAATGTACTAAATGTTACCTTCCACTTTCAATACTTTATGGGAGTTTCTAAAATGATACTCTCTTCAACATACCACTGTATTTATGCAACTCTTCATTTAAGGCATGCAAATGGGATTCCCTACCTTTAAGCTCCTGACATGGTTTTCATGTCTTGGGAAAAAGTCTGTCCAGCAAAAATCGGTTTTAAATAAATATATATGCATGGATAATTTAAAGTCTTTGTGGCTTCTTTTCATGCAGGTGAAATTTCTATCCCAAGAATCAAAACATGAACCTGAAAGTTTGGGACATGGCATGATCAAATATTCACAAAAATGTGTCTCCATTCAGAATTAATTTTGTGCAATGTACTTATGCAGGATGAAACCCTGATATTTCCACTTAATCAGCTTTGCTTATCAAACTCTTTTCTTTTCTCTTCATTCTAAAGTGAAGTGCAGGTCTTATCCTGCTAATGCATGATTTGATCAATCACAGGAAAATAGTGATGAACTGACAAATTTAACTACATTGCATAGTCAGTTCTCAGATAATGTACAGCGTGTCACAATTCCCAGTGTCATTACTCTCAATAAAGAAAATTTGTATATTTTGTCATTCTTGTAAACATTTAGTTCAGCAAGAATCATTTCACTGCATTTATTCAAAAAAGCAATGATTTCTAACCTCTTCAATCTTCCTGTTCTGGTGCGCCCTGAAGCAGCGCTGGATCGTCAAAGCAGCCTTTGTCTCCGTCAGCATTTGGGCGTAATGCCTCCTTGCCGTGGCTCCCCTGACAAGGGCCTGCAGCTTGATGGTATGGCACTGCAGCTGCCTGTACCTATGGCACTGCAGGTACCCTCTGAATGCTGCCTGTATGGTGATGGTGGCACCACGTGTCAAATAGTACTGCTCTCTGGTGCGGCGTCCTGCAGTGACTGCCCGATACCGCCTTTGGAAAACGATGACGGCTGAGCGTTTCCTGCAGTACAACCGCTCTGCCAGCATACGCCGAAAGTGCGCCTGCAAACAGATGGCTGCTCGGCGCAGCCTCATGTATGACCCTTGTGCTGCACGACGCCTGACATGTGACTGGATCAAAATTGCCGATCGGCGCATCTGCACGTAATCACTTCTGGTTCTCTTGGTTGCAAGGTACCCCTTGGCATGCTTCTGAATGGTACTCACTGCTAACAATGTTCTGCGATATCCCATCTTGACCACAAACATTCTAAAGGACGACTGGATTGTGACAGCAGCACCACGCTGCACCAGGTAATTCTTTCTTGTGGTGTGCATGCGGTACACTGCCTGTATTTTACGGGCCGCCCTATGTTTGGCAACCAGGTGCCTAGCAGATAAACCCCTGAAGGCACTCTGGAGAACCACAGCTGCTGCTTTCATTGCCATATAGTCATTCCTCATCTTTTTGCCCACCACATAGGCTCGGATCTGCCTCTGCAGCTGGACAAGTGTAGACCTCGTGCACTGGTACTCTTGAACCTGCCTCCAGCCCCTATACACTCTCTGGATTGTGGTGGCTGCTCTGTGCCACCTCTTCATTTGTGCCCTGACCAGGTAGCCACGGACCGCTGCCTGGAGAGTGATACAGGCCCCCCTGGTCAGCTGGTATCTCAGCCACTGCTCCTGTCCGCACTTCTTGGCCCTGTAGCACCTCTGGAGGATGACAGCAGCACACCTCATTGTGGTGTATCGACGCCTTGCAATAAGCTGACGGACAAACGCCTGAATCTTGGTGGCAGACACATGCTGACGTTCCAACTGCCTTCGAACAATGAGCCCCCGGAACACTGCCTGGACCGACACTGCGGCACTCTTGAGCTGAAGGTATTCTCGCTGGACTTGTTTAGCAAGCAGGTGAGCCCTGATGTGATCCTGGATCGTCTTCACTGCAGAGAGCGTTCTCCTGAAGGCTTGGGATGCCCTGTGTCTTCTGTATACTGATTGGATGACAGTAGCAGCTCTATGCTCTTTCTTCAGATGCTGCCTGGCAATGTATCCACGGGCGGCAGCCTGGACTGTGATGACTGCCCCCCGGTGCAGGTGGTAAGAGACCACTTCCCGATCCCTGAGGACCTTTGCTCTCCAGCGCCTTTGGAAAGCGAGGGCAGCATTGACTCTCTCTTCTTTCATTCTCCTGGTGGACACGAGGCTCTGGTATCCACGTACAGCTGCCTGGATCTTTATTGCTGCTGCTTTCTTTGCGGCAAACATTTTCCTCTCCCTGTGACAGCGATAGTGAGCCTGAATCCTGATTGCAGACTGCTGGAACAATTGGTACTCTGCCCGCATCTCCTTACCAAGTCTGAATGCTCGCACATGCCTTTGAACAACTAGTATGGCATTGCATGTTTTTTGGTACCTTCTCCTTTCCCTGTGTCCTCTGAATGCTGCCTGGATCTTTGTAGCAGCCTCTTGCCTTCTCTTGATTTCTCTGCGGACTACCAGTCCCCTCCAGGCTGCCTGGAGGGTGATGGCTGCACCACGCGTGATGTGGTACTGGAGCTGGACGGCTTGCCCAACGGTGCGAGCCCTGTACCCGGTCTGGAGCACTTGTGCAGCCTTGCAGAGTGCAAGGTAGCGCCTCCTGGCAACGAAGCATCTGAAAGTTGATTGGATCCTTGTGGCAGAGAGATGTTGCCGAGCGAGTCTCTTCCTCTGGAGATGTCCCCTGAAACTCGCCTGGAGGGTGATGGCTGCACCACGTGTTACGTGGTACTGGAGCTGCACGGCTTTCCCCAGGTTGCGAGCCCTGAACCTGGTCTGGAGCACTTGAGCAGCCTTGCAGAGTGCAAGGTAGTGCCTCCTGGCAATGAAGCATCTGAAAGCTGCTTGGATCCTGGTTGCAGACAAGTGTTGCTGAGCAAGACTCTTCCTCTGGAGATGTCCCCTCAGGGCTGCCTGGAGGGTGATGGCTGCACCACGCGTGACATGGTACTGGAGCTGCACGACTTTCCCCAGGTTGCGAGCTCTGAACCTGGTCTGGAGCACCTGTGCAGCCTTGCAGAGTGCAAGGTAGCGCCTCCTAGCAGTGAAGCATCTGAAAGTCGATTGGATCCTTGTGGCACAGAGGTGTTGCTGAGCGAGTCTCTTCCTCTGGAGATGTCCCCTGAAACTCGCCTGGAGGGTGATGGCTGCTCCTCTCATGATGTTGTATTCCATACAGATCCTGTTTTTCAGCAAGACAGCTCTGAATCTCCTCTGGAACACACAAGCGGCAGAGCGCAGAGACTGGTAATGCTTCTGAGCCTGATGTGCCCTAACTGCTGCCTGGATTGTTGCAGCTGCCCTGTGACGCTGCGCAAGCCTCATTCGTACCGACTTTCCTCTGGTGAGAGCTTGGATCTTGATGGCAGCCTCCTGCATCCTGAGATAGTCTGCTCTGATCCTAAGTGCAAGTAGGTGAGCTCTAATTTTGGTTTGAAGTACATGGGTTGCTCTACGCAGGGTGAGATACTTTGACCTGGCTAGATGACATCTGTAGTTAGCCTGTATGACAGTGGCAGCAACATGCTGCTGCTTGATAATGTGACGTGCGGTGTAGCCTCTGTACGCAGCTTGGATTGTAATCACTGCTCCTAGGATGATAAAGTAATCTTCTCGACAGTCCTGCATCAACTTCCAAGCCCTGAAGCGAGTCTGAATGACACCAACGGCAGACAATACTTTGACGTAGTGATTGCGTTGCATTTTTCCCCTGTATGCAGCTTGGATGACCACAGCAGCAGACCTCAGTTGGAGGAACTTCTTTCGGAGCATGTATCCCCGGAACCTCGACTGAAGAACAATGGCTGATTGCCGCATTGACGCAAACTCATTGAAGACCCTTTTGCCAAGCTGGCGTGCGCGGTAGTGTGTCTGCAAGACACGAGCAGCAGTTTTAAGTTGAACATATTTCTTCTGATTTATCCTCCGACGCATGGCAGCTTGGATGCGAATGGCTGCTGATCTTTGGTTTTGGTATATACGCCTTTGGACGCTGCCGCGATAGGCAGCCTGAATAACCACAACAGCTTCCCTGGTGGCTTGAAAACTTGACCTGACCGACCGAGCTACAACCAGTGCACGAAATCGTCGTTGAAGAACAACAGTGGCTCTCTGTGTCTTCAGATATTGGTTGCGCACAAGAGCTCCTCTGGCCATGGCTTGGATGTGAATGATGTTATATCTATCTTGAAGATAAGCCTTCCTCTGCATGTAACCCCTGAAGGCGGCCTGAAGTGTGATGACAGCCCCTCTAGTGTAGTAGAAGTCTTGTACAGCTTGGCGACCCATGCAGAGTGCCCGGTAGCGGGTCTGAAGAATGACAGTGGCAGAGCGGAGGCGGAGGTAGCGCCGCCTGGCAACGCAGGATCGGAACCAGGTCTGGAGAACAACTGAAGCCTGCTTCATCATGAGGAATTTGCTCCTGGCAACTTTACCTCGATAGGCTGCTTGAATGGTGATCGCTGCTCCTCGTGCCAAGTTGTACTCCCTGCGAGCCTTCCTTCCGAGAAGACGGGCGCGATATTGTGTTTGCAGTATGATTGTTGCTTCTCGCAACTTCCTGTAGGCCTGTCGGGCCTGGTGGCGCCGCACGACAGCTTGGGCTTTGATCACACTGCATCTCAGTTGGATGTACCTTGCACGAGCTTGGTGGCTGCGGACGACCGCTTGAAGAGTGATGGCAGCTCCGCGCACAAGGTTGAACTCTCGCTGCACATGTCGACCGAGCGCTAGGGCACGATAACGGACCTGCAACACTCTTGCTGCCTGCTGCATTTCCCTGTAGCTCTTCCGTGCTTGGTATCCCTTAAAATGAGCTTGGATGTGGACCACACTGCACCTGATTGTGCAGTACCGTTTTCTTTCCACATAACCTCTGTACGCAGCCTGTAGAAGTATTGCGCTCTTGACCCTTGTCACATGTTTCCTGGCCAGTTGTCCTCGGACGTGCTTCTGCAGGATGAGAGCTGCAGAACGTAGGGCAAGATATTCTCTATGCTGGACCTGACCTTGGAGCTTTGCCCTGTACAGAAGCTGCACCTTTGTGACCAAGCTCCTCAGCTTTTGGTAGGCAGTCAGGGCCTGATGTCCCCTGAAGTGAGACTGGAGAAGGATTGCTGCTGACCGCTGCTTCAAGTACTGCTGTCTCTGAAGGTAGCCTCTCCAGACCGCCTGAATCTTCAGTGCGGCGATCATCTTCTTGTAGAGCTTGCGAGCCTGGATGGCATTGGAAGAAAAGGGCAGACTTCCTTGATGAGTATTTGAATATGTGAATGGCGTTCTCATAATGCGATATATTTCTGCTTGATTTTACATCATATGATATTCATAGTTTCAATAGTAGTACTGTGGTGTGTAGAATAAAGATACATTCACAGATGGGGGAAGTTCTTGAGTCTCAAGTACAGTGTAAGCAAACACCAAAATTGTAACTCCTGCAGCAAACAGCATAAGCTCTGTCATGTGCTATTTCTTTCTTATACATTGACATATCAAATGCATGACTGGCTGTCAAGCAATACTATTTTATTTTGGCTGAACAGTATTACACAATGGTGAACATCTGCAGATCAATCATATCGTTGTTGGAAACCGTGCAAAATAAGAGTACAAACCAGGTATGCTAATTTCAAAATGAACAGAAGTTAATTAAGGTTTACTACCAGTTGAATACTGTACACGCTGTTATTTTCGCGTACAGATATTTTTTGCAAATGACGAGGTCATAGACATTTTCGCGAGATGTTGTTTTGGCGAATCGACGCCGACGCTTACATTAATGGTCTATTAACAAAGCACATGGAGACATTTTCGCGTGTTGTTAAATGCGCGATCCAACTGTGATTCGCGAAATTCATGGAAAACTAAATCCTTTTGAAATAACAGCTTACTAATGAGGTATTATTCATATGAAACATATTTACAAAGGGGCACAGAAGACAATGTTGAAACATATATCCCCGAGACCACAAGCATCTTGTACGGTCGTAAGATAAAATTTGCCTTACCAGTACGCCCCTCCACATTGCTTGAACTGCGACCGTAGCGTGCCTGAGAGTGAGGAACCTGCTCCTTGTTTGTCTTGTCTCCCTCCGTGACCGGTACCACTCCTGTATCAACGCAATGGCCCGCCTCTCACGCAGCATCCGCATCCTGCTCTGGTAGCCCCTCACGGCAGCCTGGATCAGCGTCACCGCATCCCGTTGCTTGGCAACCAGACGTCTGACGAGGAACCCCCTTGCCACGGCCTTGCAGAAAGATTGACATGAGGATCAAGTCTGATGTTAGTGCTTTCTGCGCATTTTGTTTTTAGATATTTGTCACAATTTTTCACATGAGCTAATGATAGTGCATATTGCTGTTCACTAATGTTACGATGAGAGTCCAGAAATGTAAGCCAGCATCAGCTAATTTGAGATGTGAAGTCATTTGATAAATGTAACAGATATTTGTGTTCGGTTCAAGTATCAGCCAGGAAAAGCTCATGCAAGAAATGAAGTATTTTTAAAGATGAAAAAGCTGTGATAAGAACTTCATAAACCTTGTTTAGTCAATACACAGTTTTTTTTTAATATGGCCCTAATATTTCAGCAATCAAGTATTGTGTCATTACTGATCAACAATTAAAAGAAATCAAGAGGAGAAATGTTTCATCACGATAAATTGTGACATTATGCCCTAATGAAAGAGGTGGTTATGGTATGAAGCTTTGTGACCATTCCATCAAAGGAAAGAAAGAGAGCAGAGGTAAAAAGCAGTGTCTACAAATTGAGAAAACTGATGGAAAAGAGAAGATTAAAATTGAAATGTATCAACAAGTCTTCTGAATTTTCCTGAAGTTTCTGCTTCTAAGAGCAAACTACACTTATTAGTGTCCAGATAGCCTACTAGAATCTGCTTTAATGTGGTAAATGCAGTAGCATTGTGAAAATAAAGTACCATGAAATGGGAAGAAATAAAGTGAAATGAAATACCTGGATGTGACTGGCTGCGCTGTGCTGCTTCTCCGCCTCTCTCTCCTCTCTCAGCTTCTGGGCCTTTCGTCGCGCCAGGAACCCCCGGGCCGCCGTCTGGAGGGCCAGGACGGAACGGGCCATGCGCTGGTGTCTACGCCGCAGGAGATAGGCTCTGACGGCTGTCTGTATCTTGGCGGCAGCAGACTCCCGCAACTATTATAAGACAAAATGAAGTGAAAAGGAGAGGAGAAAGAAGGAAGCGTACACAGTCATTTATTGTGTGAAAACACCTCCATGGTTGAGGCAGAGGTTTGCGGTCGGAGGTTGTATTATAAAGCATGTATTTGTTGAGGAACTGACCAGCAACATTTGCTTTGAATAGTCAAATTTTGCTTCAAAGATCAATTCAAATAGCTAATATGATGTGGTGAATCAGCCACATATAAAACACTGAGTTTCCTAGAAATATTGAAAGGCAAAACAAACAAACTCTAATACAAACAAGACAAAAGCAATGTTCCAAGCCATTGTATCAGCACAAATGAGCAACAAACATGTATTTTGAGCCACATTATTTCATGATTAGAAATATTGTTGAAGCTGTCCTATTTCTAAACCTGTACTCTGAACTTCAAGCAAGTCTGTTTTTTTTTTTTTCTTGTGGAACATGCCATGAAATTAAAGAACTGCTTGCAAACATTTTTTTTTCCAACTGCTTTCCTATTTAACTCCACTCAAGGTAAATACAACACAGAATATGAGAAATTTCAAGGGGCAAATATGCCGTTGTGGTAGATGTAAAAGAAGAAGAAATGTTCTAAATCAGGAATCATCAGAAAGAAGAAAGAAATACATCCCATCAGTTAGTGCCACATCTTATCACCACTATATTAGTTTCACAGATATCATTGAAAAGCTATAGCTTTACAATAGAAACTCCTCCTCCTTCCAAAAAATGAAAACAACAATGAAACAAAAATAGAAGTGAGTGACTGTGAACTCACAATCTTGGCTGCTTGCTCTTTTCGGAGCCGGTGGGCGCGCCAGGCCAGCTGGATGGTGCGCACTGCCCTCGTCTCCTGCCTGAGGTCCAGGAGGCGGGCGCAGAGGTAGGATACGTAGGTGATGACCACCTTCTCGTCCGGGATGGTGTTGGACATGTCGGCCGAGCGCACCATCATGGGCACCCCGCCGAGCTCGGCCACCTTGTCGTAGAGGAGCTTGAAGTTCTGCCGCTCGTGGGCCAGCAGCTTGTCGTGGTCAGTCTGTTTCCCGGTGGCTGAGTGTGTGGGAAGAAAGAAAGGGGGGGGGGGGGGAGGGAGGGGAAAAAGGATGGGGTGGGGATGAAAAGGGGTGCAGGAAGGGTGGTGAGGGTCGATAATTATCAGTCACTTGGTAGTCGTAGCACAAAATGTAACAGATTTCAAAAGAGCTACAAAATCACACTATTTATGATGTTAAGCTTAATGAACGCGCATGAATCTTTTATTTTTCTTTAACCCTAACTAGGCCGGGCTATTCAGGTAGATGATAGAGCCGGGGGGGGGGGGGGGGGGGGGCCTCCCAGGCCCCCCCTCCGGATCTCGGCCGTCGACCGCGCGATCGCGACGAAAATTGGCACACGCATTGCCTATGATGTAATCTAAAGTACCATGAAGTTAATTTTGTCAAAAATTATCATTTACACTAAATTGTGCTAATTTATGCATAATGATGCATGAAATCAGACAATTTGGTATAAATCACTAATTAAAGCTCAAAACAGGCACATTTTTTGTGTAAATATTCTTTTTAGTGTCCTTAGCAAATGTAAGAGAAAAAAATTGCGCAATCAGAAAAAATTTCCTAAGTATTTTATTGTTTTTTTAATTTCTTATGTATTTCTTTGTTTTTTCGACTTTACGTTTTTCATTGTTTTTTCGATGAAATTTGTCCGTGACATCGTTCCGAACAAGAAAATGCGTTATTAATTGATTTTAATCAATAAAACCCCAAAAATATCATGCTTTTATGAAATTTGCCTGGAAACACAGTTTGCATTGATATTGTACACAAATTCACGTTTTTGAGCAATTTTTGGTCTGACATGCACGTGCATATTTATGCGCAACTTCGGAACCGCACGCCCGGGCATCGCAAATTTGGTGTCAAAAGATGCGGGAGACTCGAAAGAAAAAAGTCATGAAACGTCGCGACGATAGCTTCTCGCGATAGCGATACATCGCGCGAAACGTCGAGGGGGGGGGGGGCCTCGGAGGCCCCCCCCCCCCCCCCGGCCTAGTTAGGGTTAAAACATCAACAATACAGCATGCTTTTGAGTTGGCTAATGTTTATCAGCTTATGGATATCGAGCTGGTGTTGGAATCCAGTTACAGATTTGAGAAATCCGTTTCTTGACACATGTAAAGTTGATTCAATTCATAATCGTATGATATGTGACAACGCACAAGAAGTGTATTATTTTACACTGTTAATATCAGAATGCCCGCATCAGACCACATTCAATATCATTTTTTAATTGCATGTAAAAGAGAAAATAATTGTTCTGGTTCCATATTATGCTTTTCACCATATTTCTACAATGTATGGTAGACAATTTATAACACTATAAGGATGCATCTTACTTCTAGATTCACAGAAACATTTTAGGAGTTTGGTCAAGTGGACTCTATGAATTCAAAATCTGCATATGAAATGCAATTGTGGTATTGCAGGATGTAACATATGGTAAAGAAATATGAAAATTGGGCAGGGGAAGCAGCAAGACTTACTGGGTGAAAAGGTCTGGGACCAGGTACCGTTGAAATCATCCAGGGAGCTGTTAAGGTCCAGTGCCTCCTCCCTCTGAAAGTGCATGAGGGTGGTGTCCTGGGAGATGCACTCGTAGGGCAGGAGGGCGGGGTGGTAGTGGTGGACCAGCAGGCACAGGGCACGCCCGTCGCAGAACGACACAGTGAAGTTCTCGATCTGTGGTGTGTGACATGTCAAAGTTACGATGATAGTATTGATCATCGTCACACCATTTACGACAGCTGTTTTACTTCTACTGGCATTAATATCAGTACAACTGCCACTACTATTACTACTAATACACAGTGATACTATTACAACAACTACTATTACTACTGTAACCTAAAGTATCACTTCTGCTACCTGGGAACACAACTTTTACCACTACTTGTACTACTAATAATACCACTATTACCACTACTGTTACTATCAGCATCACGACTGATACATCTGTATCACTCTGTGTCTACTATAAATACCACTACTACTATTATTATAAATATCACTACTGCTACCACTTCAACCTCTACTATTACTAGAACTATTACATCTGCTGCTGCTGTTACTGCTATACCACGAGCACAAAATGCCACTGCTGTTACTACAACTACTCTGTCTACATTCTAAGTGGTTTTAATCTATGTGTACTTGACTAGACAGGGCTTGGTTTGGACAGCAAAAATACAACTGTCCAACAAAGATATCTACCCATCCTGACCTGCATGCCGTAGAAGGAGCACACCGCCTTGCACCAGTCCATCAGCAGCATGAGCTGGGAGCTCTTGAAGTACAGGTGGGGACCGTTGGCCCCGGGGCCCGAGGGGCGCTGCTGGGTGGCCCCCGTCTTGAGGGCGTCGAACTGGCGCCGCAGTTGCCGGTTCTTGGTGAGGAAGGCAATCTCCTCCTTGAGCTGCTTCTCGTTCAGCATCACGCCCACCTGCAACGAGGAGTTCAAACCATTCTGGCTCTGACTGGCTGGTTTCCTGATGTATTCAAATTTATGGTAAATGTTCCCCCTTAGACCCCAGATATACAGATTTCATTGGCTTGTTCACAAATGAATTCTAATTACTGTTAAATCCTCCAAAACCTAAGGTTCAATATACGATAATTGTATACCAGTTTACTCATTCAAATTAATTTCCCAATTAAGAGTCAATCACAAGATTTTTACAAGGATAATTCACTCATGTATTTCAATTTCTGGTAATTCCATCCTCAAGACTCAAATACAAGATTTTTGATAGGGTGATCCACTAGTATATCCAAATTTATAAATAATTTACCCCCTGAAGACTCAGATGCAAGATTTTCAGTACCGGTAGGTTGATTTACTATGTACATGTATTCAATCTATGGCAATTTATGACACAGATACAGTTTTCAACAGGCCAGTTTACTAATGAGTTCAACTTTATCAGGGTTTGACACTAACTTTTTTTTTTTTCCTGTTGGCTCGTTTGGGCTGCTAAAATATCTGAATTGACAATTTTGGGGAGCTGAAAAAGAAATATAGTGGTAGGGTTTGTACAGTTCTGGTCGAGGTGAGGATTTAGCTTTTAACGTTTTGCGAGATATTCAGAAACCACTCTATGAGATGTCAAAGAGCATGCAGTTCTAAGGGGTATCAAAAGTTTATTCGATGAAAATCGGTTTTGAAATGGCTGAGATATCCAAAAACAAGGTGAAACAAAGAGATCCTAATAAAGTTGTGGCATGTCACCTTTTATTATTAGCACTTTTTTTGGATATCTCAGCCATTTGAAAACCAATTTTCATCAAATAAACGTTGAATCCTTCTTAAATGCATGCTCTTCCATATTTCATAAGAGGCTTTTCATTATCTCACTTAGGAATGTTCAAAACATGAATCCCCACCTCAACCAGTACTGTACAGTCCCTTTAAAGGAAACATAAAAATTCAATTTGAATGTAAGCTACACAATTGGGTTACCAAGATACGGCCTTTTACGAAATTTGGTGGCCCGACAACAATTTTCAGTGGCCCTGGGCCACCACTGATGTCCAGCCATGTTTACAGTAGCAGTAACTTCACTCAAGTTCCTCTTTCCTCACCTGGTAGTGGAAGATAATCCTCCAAAGTAGTTCTAGTGTCTTCTCTCGGTGTCCGTCCACGATGGCTCTCTCATTTAGACCACCTCCTGACCAGACATGAACACATGCAGAAGATAGTGACCATTTAAAGGTGAGAATATCATCAGCAAGTTCTGAATCTAATCCATCATTCCATTTACAAGGCATTCATGTTTTAACAAACACAGCTATAGCAAAAATCATTAGTATGAAAATGCAAAAATTCAGGCCCCAAAATTATCATCATTATAGTCTATGGTGCACAATTCCCTTCAGTTGGAATGAAATTTCGACAAAACAAAAGAAGAAAACTGCTTGTTCCGAGGACTTCCTAATTACACACTTGTACAGAAATCACAATCCATCTGCTAGTCTATGCATTTCTCTTAATATATCTACAACTATAAAGATAATCTTTTTAACAACTGATCTATAGGGATTCATCATGGTTTTATATGTGACCCTACATCACAAAACCAACAAAAAGTCGCCAGACATGGATTTTTAGTTAAGGGCAGATTCTGAAAGAGCAGACCCTTAGAAGCTCTAAAATTATGTATAACTCAATTCAGATGGACTTCCTTAACCTATCTAAATACTGGAAAGAAAGCATCCACTCTGGAAAAGTGTGAACTGAGAAAAGAGACTCTGAAGTTCAGGGTCTATTCAAGCGCTTAATCTTTACCAAGCCGTGCTAGCTGTGTGATGAGAGGGACAAAACACAGGATGTCAACCACCGGAGCAACAACAATGAAGGGATTCTCAGATTAAGCTGAAATTAAGCATGCTTTATTAACACATTCTGTCCATAATAAATGCCAACTTTCAAAGCAGTAGCATATTATCATTTTTAAAAGTTATTAGACTTGAAAGTGAAGAGTATGCAAAGGATTTCAAGAAATGAAAGGAGGCTTCTCAGACATACCTGATCATTCTACTCTCCCCCCAAAAAGGGTTGTAGAAAAACTGCTCAAAACACACTTTCCCATTCATGTTATGATCCAAAAATTAAGAATAACGTAGAAGGATAGTTCTCTCAGAAAATATGAAAAACTCAAGATTGACTCAGCTGACCCATTTCACCTTTTTGAGGTCCTTATGTAAAATCAAGGGTGTGACTTTTTGTTCGTTTTGTGATGCACGGGCACATATACAGTAAACCTCGCATGAGTCGAAGCTCTCGGGACTGACAAAAATGCGTCGACTTAAGTGTAATTCGACTCTCGCGAGAGTCAATTTTTTTTTCGACTCACAGACAGTTATGTACATGTATTATAGTACATTTGCATGCATGTGTGTGTGTGTGTGTGTGTGTGCGTGTGTGTGTTTGCATTCAAATTTGTCTGTTCTTGAAGATAATGTTCTTATTTTGTTCAAAATTGACCATGGAATTTGTATCAATACTAGTAGTTAAACGTAGTTCTGAGAATGTCTGCGCCCGGCAATGTGCATGTGCTATGTCTGTGGTGCAACATAGGTAGCCATCACTGTCAACCTACCCTGAGACAAACACTCTCCCAGGCCCATCCCACCTCCATTGAACAAAACTATACAGCCAGCCGGGCACGCACAAACAAGCTCCGCCCACTTGACCTGTCACTAAAATATTAAAGCAGCGATTGGTTGACCAAGGAGTTCTGGCTTGACATGGATAAAGTATGAATGTGCTGTGTGTATGGATAAAGTATGGATCGATGTTCTGTGTGTATACATGTATACATGTGTATGTATTCGACATGCGTGCGGAGCGGTACGGTGAGTGTGCATGCTTACGTGCAGCAGGCCAGGGACGGGGTTCTGCGACATGCCGATTTTTTTGTTCTCCTCTAAATGTAATGAGAATGCCAGACAAATCTTCTTCGGCTCAAGTGATGTAAACTACGTGTATTTTGTACAAAAGGGACTGAATGTTTTACTTCGACACAGCCGAAATTCGACTCTCGTACTTCGGCTTATCCAAATATTTCTTAGAGAAAATACATAGGGAAAAATCGGGACTTTTTATTTTGCTTCGAGTTAAGTGATTTTCGACTCACTCGACGTCAACTTATCCGAGGTTTACTGTAGTACCCTTCTGAAAGTCAGTCTGGAACTTTCAATTATAAACTTTGACACAAAGCTGATCCATTATGACTAGTAAGGATACTCCCCAAATTAATATTTTCCACCTCTTCGGTGCATATTATCTCAGGTTTTTCCAATGTTTATTGAGACATAAAGTCTGCATTGTACCAATCACAATGACGTTAATCCTCCTTGACCCATACTAAGCCCCATACATCAAAGAAAATAAGAAAATTCATGAATGAAATAATACAATGAATTTTCATTGTGTCACAGTACGCTAGCTTAGGTGAAGAAAATCTTTAATAAAAAGTCAAGTGCAAGAGTTGACAAATGTGCACAGGACCAGAAATGTAATGATGTTTACTATGAATTGACTTATATCCTTGTCCTTCTTCTAATCCCCCCCCTTTTTTTTTTGCGGATTTCTTACCTTCAACATCGATACCCCTCTCTCGGAGGCTCTTGAAGGCCACTTCAATGTTGTGGATCTTCTGCAGACGGCTGATGGCTGGCACCCGAAGCTCTCTGGACAGTGTCCAGTTGTGGGTCAGCAACTCCACTACCCGTCTGCAACATTCACAGAAAAACAATTAGCCATCAGTGGTAGCTATACTGTAAGTCAAGAAGTTTTCGTGAATTGTGGCAGACGGCCTCTTTCGTGGCATGAAGTTTTCGCAAAATACCACTGGCATTCAATGAACATAATGTAGACAAGAACTTATGCATGCATTTTAATTTCATGAAGCTTGGCTCTCGCAAAATTTGCGAAATTAAAATGCACCCAAAAATATCTGGTTTCACAGTAATTGTCAATGTCAACATTGGAAAACATGGTCTTTCACAAGTGTTCTCATTTGCTTACAGCTGAAATCACCAAAGCGCACACTGTACATGTATGAGGATTGGCTGTATATTCATTCACATGGACAACACATTTCCACAGTTCTCTTGAAGTGCATTTTTTAAGTATCAAACCACCTGGCCATTAGAGTTTGTAATGTTTGGAAATCAAGAGATGCTACCTTGTACGCATTGCAAAATTATGTGCACGGTACGGCAAACATCAGCACCATGTTTATACCCATCCTTGACACATCTCCATGCTCTATAGATACTGTTACAGTGGAAATTTCCATGTGAATAATTTTTCGCCATCACCCTGGTAAAATCGATCTTGTCATTTCAAGACTTAGCAACTCTCCCGTCAATACTCACGCAAGTCGGACACCGCAGCGTAGGTCAACAGCAAGCTTGGTGACAGCGAAGTCGAACTCATCCAGGGGTTGCTGGACGTGGGTGACGGAGTAGCCCAGGAAGCTGAGGTGACGGGTGATGTCGCCCTCGCCCCTCAGGTACTTGCGGGAGAACTCCAGGAGAATGTCCCGACTGGACTGAGGGGCAAAATAAGGATTGAAACTTATAAGTGTAATTGCTGGTAATCTTTTGGATGAATTTCGACACCGTGGTACTCTTTCTAAGAAAAAACATAAGCTTGCATTCAAGATTCTAAAGTACACTGAATGACGAACTTCCTAAAGATCACAATTTTAGCACACCTTGTCAGATCAGATTTTATCTAATAAGAGAGGCCGACATTCATCTCTACTACACACCACAGAGAAAAAATAACATCAGCAAACTGAAAATCACTGAAGTCTAGTGGGGAGCTCTGCCGGCAAGAACCTTACCTTGAGTGCGGCATCCTTGCAAAAGAGGCAGGGGTCGTGGTCGATAAGCCTTGTCAGCTTGGCGCGGTCCAGGAAGAACACGAGCATGAGGAACTTCTTCAGCGTGAACTGGGCCAGGCTGGCCGCATAGCCTGGAAGGGCAGGAATAGACGGTGTGTTTGCACTCAGTGAACAGTTTGTCCATATCGAGGTTTGCAAAGATACACAAGCAGTTATGTGGATGTCTGTCAATAAACTACTGTACTATATACAGTCAAACCTGTCTATAGCGGCCACCCAAGCGAGACAGAAAAAGTGACTGTTACAGACAGGTGGCTGCTATAGACAGGTAATCCAACTTTGTGTGCATTGCTTACATGTAGGCCCTACATGTATCATCGTTGTATCCTTACATGTACATGTTTGTACATGTGGGTAATTCCATGAAGTTGGAGCAGTGTCCATGTAGCATCGTGATATCTAAAAAAATACATTTCAGCATAACTCAATATTAATTATGCTATACATTTATTGTTTGTAGGCTTTACATTTGCATTGAGACCACACATTTTCCTGGAAATTTTGTGCCATTCAGACTCAATTTTGATGAAGTTATTAAACAATATGTAACAGTGTCTTGTAGCATCGTGACGTGTCCATGTAGCATCGGTCCATTTTATGCGATTAAGATCAGGTACATGTGAAGGTGGTGATATCTTTGTGTGTTGTTAAATTTGGAGGTCCATCAGTGATTCGTGAAATTCTCCCAAACATAACATCTTTACCGTAGTCCTAGACGGGGGACAGACGTTTTACCTTCTCCAAACAGATTTGGGACCGTTGGGTGGGCGTAGTCTGCTGCTATGTCGGGGTTGCCAAGGAGACGCGTCACCACAAATCGTGAGATGCCGTAGACATCGCTGTTATCCTGGATTGGTAGGAGCTCGCCGTAGATCGTCTGGAGCGTGAAGTGAAAAGGGACATTGACTAGTAGTAATCAGTTAGATGTAGATCACATTATAGTAGTTAATCTCTGTGTTTGTACAATTGATATGCATTTACAGATAGTTCCCTCTTTTTTTCTCTTTCTCTTTGATAGAAAAGAAATTGCATGAACAGTGAAATGACAAAGCTGTTATACATAAAATCCTCGAGAATACTTTTATGAATTAAATGTAACAGCAGTAAAAGAAATTACAATTATCTGGGCATTTTACGACACAAACAGGTATGTTCTGTGAAAGCCACAGGCAGTAGTCATGCAACACACACAAAAACAAAACTCCATTAATATATATGATCAATGCCTTCACAAACCACTGCTGTCCAGTTCATCAAGTGTTACTTTTGTCTGTGATTTTCATTTCATACGTATTCTCAGCCAATCACATGCAAGGATTTCAGTAGCTTAAAACAGCTGGCAGCGACTGACAGGTTTTATGAAATGCTGTCCTGGTTTTGAAGAATGAAATTAATGACAAACGTCTCATAAATAAGTGTAGAGGACAACTTTCAGGCAACAATATCGATCTCGACCCATAATACAATTTTTTCCATTATGACTCACCTCTAAGCCAATGCGCAACCACAGAGGGTTGTAACACAGAATCATGTTCAGCAGCTCTTGTTTGATACCTGCAGAAAAGGAAAGGCGATAGAATAAACTATTAGCGAAGAACCAAACCATAATCGCTTCCCGCCTCAAAAATAAAAAAAGAGAAAAGAAAACAACTTTACGTAATTTGCCCTGGTAATATAATCCTGTAGACATAAACCATTTCTTCAATGCGGATCTACAGTCCTTTATCGCTTGCAGAAAAATTGTGCAACTTTGCCCAAAACATAACTGCAATAACTAGAAACCAACTGAGAAAGAATACGAGCCGAAGCAACAGAATCATCAGGGGCCTGTCTTATAAAGACTTGTGATAGAAATCAATCACAAGTTTTTTGTGTGCTGCAATGCAAGTTGCGATTGATTTGGGGACTTGTGATTGATTTGAAGGCTTTATAAGACGGGGCCCAGAATTGCTTCAATGAATTCAGACAGTTGTTGCATATTATGATATATCAAACATGTTTCTCTCTCTACCCCTTTATCAGTTGCAGATACACTATATTTACAATTTCTACCCATGTACATACCAAGGTCAGCATGCAGCATCTTGTCACCGCGGACGACGATCCTCCCTTTCTCCACCTCCGCCTCCACCTTCTGCAACACCCGGATGACGGGCTCGCTCTGGAAGAGCAGGCAGGCCCCCCGGCGCAGCCGGTTCAGCCGGCGCCTGGCCGTGTAGGCCCGCAGTGAGAGGTCCTCCTTGGATGGGGCGGGCCCCACCTTGCTGGCCCCTTCCAGACACAGTAGGTGGGCATCAACTATAAATGAAGATACATTCACAAAATTCACAAAAGAAACAGATGCACTTTGAAAGTGGGTCTTCAGACAAATGAAGCAGAATGAAACCACACAAACATGAACTATACTTTGATTTTGACAATGTTTGGTAAAATACATGTACATCAACAGTGGATCTATAGCTTGTAAATTTGTACCTCATTCCTGCATTTGACACATTTACCCGAGATAAAAACATAAAATACAGATAAACATGTCTATAAAATATTTTTTTTTGACCATCCATGCGGATCCCCTAATTTCCCTCTTTTCCAAGGTACATTTGTATCTACCTCGTACTTGACAAAAGGTTATTAGATTCTGAATGGGTGACACTGCTTTTATTTAGTCTGTAGAAACTTAAAGAGCAGTACAGTTTAACCCTAAAGGGGGGGCGCGGATTCCGGATTGTGTTATAAGATTTTTTGAAACAATCAATTTCTAATTTTAATCAATTAATTATGCAAATTAAGCTCAAGGTGATATTTTAGCTTAATTAAAAGCATTGAGAGTCTAATTTTTTATCTGTAAATCTGTTTTAGCATATTCAACAATTGTACATCACAAAAACTTCCAAAACTCATTTCAATTCTTATGTATTTTATTGTTTTCAGAATTTCTTATGTATTTCTTTGTTTTTCAACTTTTGTTTTTTCTTTGTTTTTTCATTGGAAATTGTCACTGACCACTTTTCTACCATAATTAGCACAAAATTAATCAATGAAAGTGATTAATTGTAAAAATAATCAGGTTTTTATGCCTTTCATGACAGAGCACTGTTTTTCATAGGAAATGTACACAAAATCACAAAATTGTGCCCGTTTTGGAGCGACATTCCGTTACAAAAATGGGCGTGGCTTCGCAAAAGTATGCGCGGACGTTGCAAATTTGGTCTCAAAAGTTGCGCGAGACTTGAACGAAGAAAGTCAAGAAGCCTCGCGATGAGGCCTTCTCGCGTTACAGAATTATAGCGCGAAACGTCGAGGGGGGCGGATTCCGCCCCCCCCCCCCGGCCCTTTTAGGGTTAACCTGTTGAATGCAAAGACAAAAAAAAAACAACGAAGAAATTATGACTCAGTGATCCTTGTACACATATCAATACAATGTACCTCTTAATGAGAGATAGCAATAATTGCACATCCTTTGGTATACAGACAATTGCATAATGGGCTAAATAAGAAGTAATGAAGTTGATTCTTCTGGAGTATGCATTGTGAACCACCTGTACTCAATGTAAGCGTTTATGGTATACAAATTCTGTGTATCTCGGTATGGAGAGTATCAAAGACTCACTCTTAATTTTCTTGTTGGGGTCCTTGGGCGTGTCCACTTCAGGGGTCAGGATGTAGTTGAGCCAGCAGGTGAATGCCCGGTCCTGCTTTTCCATCCACCGCTCATCGTAAAAGATGTTCTTTGCCGCAAACGGCAGTGGGTGTCTTGGAAGAGCTGTTTGCCCAGAGGTAGGCAGAAAAGAAGAAGAAAAAAAAAAAGGCTGATGAGGATAACCCAACAACAAATGAATTGAAAACTAAATTGAGATAGCAATAGTGAACTCGCAACTTTGAACCACATTATTCGCAGTGTTTGACATCAAATGTTTATATAGTGTAGTGGAAATTACATTCAGTTGACTAAGATGATCAGAGAAAATCAAACCAGGAGAAGCCGATAGCATGGCAGAAATAAAATGAACAAGAAAAAGACAATAAAATGATATTGCAAAAGGAGAAGAAAACTTGATACAAAGAAGTAGCATAGGTGGCAGTAGCAGTAAAGGCTACAGCAGAAAGAGAGAAGGTGCTGTCAAATAGATTGATACCTGTTCGAGTGGGCTTGATCAGCTGGAGCTTGGCCATTGGGACACCCTTGACTGCCTTGGGAGCTCTTGGCTTGCTCCTGGCAGGTTTGGCAGCAGCTGCGGCCGGAACTTCCTTCCCAATGGCTGCAGCCTTCCTGAGAGCCACGGTCCTGTTCATGAGCTGGGAGGACCCTGGCTTGGTGGTGCCTTTCTTGAGGGACGCACCCTTGGCAGTTGCAGAAGCAGCGGCGGTGCCCTTTCTTAGAGAGGCCTTGTGCTCTGGGGAAGGGCGACTCTTCTTGGGTGGGCTGGTCTTCCCGTGGGGATCACTGAGCCTCTTCCTATTCAGCTTGCTGGTCACCACACTCCTGTGGATTGTGAAATCCTCCCCTGGCTTCGGAGATGATCTGGCAGCAGCTCCCACCGCCCTCTTGGGCGCACTGGAGGGAGACGGTTTCGATACCTGTTTCCTTGCAGGAACTTTCACAACTGCAGCCGAACTTCGTCCGCGGGCTACTTGTCCTGACCTACTGCTGGTCTCTCGAGCTGATAGGCTGCCGGAGGGAATTTTGTGACTTTCTTCTGCTGGAATCTTTTCACTTTTTCCAAGGGAGATGCGCCAGGCCTGGGATTGGTTCTCTCTCTCTGGTTCAGAGATCGTTGCTACATCAGTTATCTGACTATCAGGAAGGGATGATTTTGAAATATTAGTCTTCTCTGCTTCTGGTCCGAAAGGTTCGTCTGCTACGCTGGGTGAAGTGTCTTCTGGAATTGGCTCAACATCTACTACCCCAGATCCTAACTCTGGTTCATCTTCCACTTGCTCAACTGGCTCGATGGTGTCTGCAATCTCCTGTCCAGTAGAAGACCTACGTTCATCCTTGACAAAAACATCATCGTCATGAGTAGATGGTCTGCTAATGGTTGCTGTTTTCTGGTAAGGCTCATCATCTTCAAGGGAGTCCCTGTCCATACTCCCCTTACTGGGCTCCTTGCTGCTTTCACCAATGACTGGTTCTTCCATCACTCGGTCCGCTGGGCAAAAGCTGTCATCGATTCTTGTCGATGTCAAGGGACACTCCTCCCGCTGGCTGTCTGTGCCAAAGATTTTCTGTGCGGATGACGCCGGTGTGGCCTCGACATGGCTTATCTCGGCATCAGCAAAGGTCAACCGATGCGGGACAGCACGTTTGCCGTCGCTGAGCCGGGATGATGGCGACTTTGCCTTTGTCACAGTGGCCATCTGCTCCTTTGACAGCCTACGGATGGGATCCGCAGGGGCCTTCTTAACAAGCACCACCTTCCGCATGCAGGACTCTTCTCCCTCCCTCCTTCTCTCTTCCTTCTTTTGCAGCAGAGGAGAGAGACCATCGCACACAGTCAGGGTCTCCCTTTGCGGCGTACTCCTAATTTTGCCGTCGGCAAAGGGAGACTGCCCGGCGATCTCAGACAGGGCCTTGGCAGTGAGCTGAGGGCTGAAGGCGCACACTTTCCCTCCCACAATCACCCTCTCCACCTGGTTCCCAGCAAATGCATGACTCGGAGTCAGCACCTGCTCGAGGACAGTTCCCACTGACCTGGCGCGAGCCTTCCTCGTTCTGGGTGAATCAGCGTGTTTCGTCCCCTTGTTGGGGACCTCGTTCTCTTTGTTGTTGACTTCTTGGCAAGGTTTCTGCTGGGGAGACTTCTTGTGGACAAACGTTTCCCTGCGAAGGTTTGTGACAGTGAGGGCATTCCTTTCGGCCTGAACAGCTTGACCCTTGCGAGCAGTATATGTTGATCTGCGATTTACATTTTTCTGCAAGGATATAAATTTTGGAACAAGTAGTAAAAACTGACAGACCTTGAGGGGTAAATAACTCAATCGACAGATTACAGAGATCATGGTGACAATTATTTCAGGTACAGGATTTGCAGTTTGATATTGTCTTGTTTTTTTGAGAGCAAAAATCTGACATGCCAGGAAAATACAATAGAAGCAGTATGCTTGCCCCATGAGCACAATTTTGTTTTCTTTATTTACCTGTATTGAGTGGATGATATATGCATAAGAAAGTACCGTAAAGTCATTTTTTGCCATCATACATAGAGTATTGTGTACCTCCGGCCTGTTTTCATGAGACACAACACTTTTAAATCTAATTGCTGTATGTTAGTTTTTGTGATCAATGGCATTCATGATGTCACCACTGATTTTCTGACTCAGTGTGAAATGTTGTTGGAAGACTGCAGCATGTGCGTGTACATCACAGTATCCCTGGTTGGACTGCACATTGATAATGTGCACTGTCTTATGGTGGTTTGGGGGGGGGGGGGGAGATGAGTGACCAAAAAAAAATTACAACAACAAACAGAAGCTACAATGTATGTCATTTGAGCATGATGTTGTGATAGAAAAGGATGATTAGTTCAGATTCTGGGCAGTGTTCCATCATCATGAAAATTGTCAGTGACCCGTCAACTGTCTTATAAAGAAATCACGAAATGCCCCCTCCCCCCTAGCTTTGCTGTTTCATAGCAGTACACGAGAATACACAAGTCTAGGCTACTTCCAATTTGTCTATAGCAGCCATCAAAGACAGCAGAAAAACAGCGCTCATTATAGACAGGTGGCTGCTATTGACAGGGTCATTAACATTGCTTTTCTCTTGGAAGGATTTTTCTTTTTTTTTTCAAGTCACCATACTGTATAAACAGGTGATCGCTTAGGCAGGTTTGACTGTATTCGTAAAAGTTCATGTGATATACAAAACATACAGGCAACTTCTGCAATAATGAAGTACTATGGACTGGGATATATAATATCTAGAGGATAATCTTTTCCTGCACAAGTGTCAATGTAGAGCCCTACTTGGAACAATGCTATGCGAGCACCTGGGCACGAAACACTCATGACATGTACCTTCTTCTTTGGAACCGACACTGTTCCAAGGATGATGAGCTGGAGACGAAAGGCGCCCTCACACTTGAGGGTGACCAGCTCCCTGACGTTCTTCTCCTCTGTCGGTGTCCAAGAGATGGGGACCACCAGGCTCTCCCTGGCCTCCAGCTCATACTGGGTGTTGGCCAGAGAAAAACCCTGCAGGACATTCAAAGAACATTTATTGATATACAGGTAAGTGAAGAGAGCAGTGAATTTAAATGGGAATCTGGTGGAATCTTACAAGAATCACTCAAAAATATGTGACCCGCTTCAACAAAATGATCCTAAAGTCGGGCGAGGTTGATTATTTGGAAATTGCATGACACAATTCCCTAATCTTTCTGCTTTAAATTGATATAACACATCTTATAAAAATAATCGGCTGCGGAGATATCCATGTTTAAAAGAGAGCATGTCAAGACGTCTGGGAAATCACAGTTTCGAGAAAAGCGCCCTAAAAGTTCTCCTTGCGACGTAATCACGATCACGGGACACGCAGTCAGTATTCACCTCCGGACAATAGAAGGTAGGCCCTAGCAACCCCCGAAATGCTCATTCAAACACAGCGTCGGCGGTCTCCTCACCGACCAATCAGTGACCAGGATGCCAGTAGAAGCGGCTGGGCCGGCTGGGCATAGCGCACCCCGCCAGCACGCACCAGTCGACTGGGCAGTGTGCGAGCTTCACGCTTCGGTTAGCGGCAAGCGGCAAACTGACTAATGAAATCACGCTGGTCGTTGTTAGGGGCGGAGCCTTTGTGTGGCGCTTAATCCAAATGTTCGAACCAGTTTCTGCTTCGTTGAAACGCCAAAAAACATGGGACAGAAAAACGCTATTTCTTGGTCTTTCCTTTCATCATTTTGCTTCAAAATTTCGACAGATGATAGAAGACATGTTAGACTCTAATGATATGTCAAATTCAGAAAATCGTAAGTTTTGACCAATTTTGATGCTCTGACTTCAAACTCGATTTTCACGGCTTCGACCGTGCGCGACTTTAGGACCATTTTGTTGTAGCGGGTCACATAATGGTCAGTAAAAGAACATGGTTTAGAGTAATATGAGGAACTTTGCAGTCCCTGACCAACTTGGACTAATTATGCACATCTAGTGAGACTGTGGTGCATTCATGGAAAATGTCAACTAGAGACAATGACAATCATTACAAATACAGAACAAATCCTGTTAGCTGTCATAGGGTTTGTGTACAGTTCGACCTCGATTATCCGGCCTCCTTTTCTCCGGAAATCTCTATTATCCAGACGCGTTCACACAGTGAAGGACTTCTTTTTTTCATCCAAAAATTGAGAAAAAAACAGTGACTTTCATGGATCTATTTCACTAATTTCATAAGATGTGCGTGATAGGTTTCTCAATATCTAATGAGGTAAAACATGTAGGATTTTCACATACTGTATACTTTATTTTTGTGAAGAAGGGACTACAATTTTGCGTAGGCTAGCATAGATTACACCACCGTTGTGGGGTACGCTACCTGCCTAGCTGCCAGTGCACTGGGACGGCAGCTTGGATGGCAGCTATTTACATTAACATTGTGTCTCCCATATCCGGCCAATTCGCTTATCCGGATGAGCACCGGTCCCGACATGGTCGAATAATCGAGGTTGAACTGTACTTCATCTTTCATGACCACTATGCCATGTACATGAAGCACTCCAAACCTGTCTACAGTTGTATTCAAAATAAAAAGTATTCATGAAGAATCAAATTCAACAGCCAGGCTTGGAAATTACAATGTTACTAACAGAGGACTGCCTCAAGAGAAGTTACGATTACCTATTGATACAATGAAAATGAAGAGTCATTGAAGGCAGGGAATAACATTCTTGGCATCGCATCGCAATTAAATAATCCTTGTATTTTTTTTTATTCCACTGCTAGTGCTACACAAACTCTCTTTTGTGTACTTGGCAGTTTTCTTCAATAGAAGTGTGCAGCTTACCTATCTGAAATATTTTTCCTCTAGAAGCTAAAATTGCCAATGAAATTCAAGTTTGAGGATTATTCCCTGTATGTAAAAACAGTGACTTCCAAACTCGTTTCCAAACAACGCAGTTATTTCAGAAATATAGGAACAGGTCTGCGACAGCCCTGTCCCTTCACTGTAAGTTGCTGAAATTGTGCGTTGAAATTTGAGAGAGTGTCTGCCATCTCACTAACCTTTGAGAAGGGAAACTTTTCAACTGCCACCTCTTGCGGGAAGTCGTGCGGGTTCTCCAGCCGCAGGTTTTTCACTTTGGTCCGGCCGAGACGGACCCCGTCAAACGACAGCATGACCTTTTTGGTGAAGTGTGTTATCTGCAGCGTGGGAATCTCCTCCTCTTCCTCTTCCGCCGGCACCCCTCTTGCGTTTGACCCCTGAGCCACTTTCACGGGAGTTCCGCTTCCACCGGCAAACCACGAGCGGCGCTTCTTTCGCTCAGCAGCTGCCGTGTTGTGTTCCTGCTCGGCCGTGGGAGTGTGTGCCCTGACCCAGGGGTCGGAGAGCACCGGGGTACCACGCGCCAAGTTGGAGTCATCCATTCTGGATGGGGTAGAATCTCCTCTCACGTTTCAATTTCAGGGTTAGAACCCTGTCAGACAGTCCTCACGATTTGTTGATTCTTTTGTTTTCTGGGGAATTGAAATTGGAAAACCAAAGTCAGTGGAATAATTTCTGCACAGTACAGGGTAAGAAGAGTAAATACTTACTGTCCATATGGTGTACGTAATAGACACTATATTTGAACATGACAAGTCAGCCCTTTCAAAACATTTTGTTGCCATCTTTTCTTTCTTTTTTTTCAGAATGACTAGAGGTCTAGCCGTTCCACAAATAATTTTATTGCCATCCAGTGAATCTCCAGTGCCCAGACACTAGGCCCTACATGAGAGAGTGTACTGCATCAATTACTGTCATCAGTGCACACAGTAGATGCAGCTTGTATGCAAATTTTGCTTTTAAAGGGGAAATCCAGTCCAAATATAAGTTAGTCTGATAAAAAAGAGTAAAATCTTATGAGTTCAACGGTAAAAATTCGACTGAAATCGGATGAAAAATAAGTTATGACATTTTGAAGTTTTGCTTTTCTGCAAATCAGTTCTTGTACAATGGATATGAGTGAGCTTGAACCATGTCACAACCTCACAATTTTCCATAAATTGATCATGTACAAAAAAATGATGAAAATTCAATGTTTCTGTCAACTTGAGGTTTGAAACATGATGTTATTCCTGGTTGAATAGCTTCAGAATAGTGATCTATAGCACTGATGGTCAGGATTTGAGCCTCGGCATAATTGCGTTTTCAATGAAATACTGAAAATTTCAAAAATTTTGTGTACAATTGACTATATGGCAAGATGAGAGGGAATGACACATGCTCAGTTTCCATTTGCATCATATCCATATTGACCCTTCAAGGTTCTGCTTCCTGAAAAATTAGAGAAACTTCAAAATGTCATAACTTCTTTATATTTCACCCGATTACGATCAAAATTTTACAGTTGTAGGCCTACTCGTAATATTTTACTCTTTCTTATCAGACTAAGTTATATTTGGACTGGATTTCCCCTTTAAGACTCTAAGAGTCTTCTGTTCCTTCTTCTTTTGATTAATCTTACCCTCAGCCTCCCTTGCTGGAGAATCTTTTTTTAATTCCCAACGTGTGTGACGACGCAAACAAAGTTCTGTAGAACCCATGATGGCGTGCTTTACTGCACAACTCTTGTTTAAGTTTGGTGAGAAGGGGAAGAGGATCTGGTTCTGATAGAACCACTTTGTTTTATGTACTTTGTTTATCTCAGCCATTTAAAAAACAATTTTCATCAAATAAACTTCGCAATCCTTCTACTACTGTAAAAGTGGAAATTTTCGCGGTGTTGAAATTTTCGCGCATTTCGCGCAACCAGAAACTAGCGCGAAAATAAAAACAAGCGAATATTTTTGCTTGCCATACGTTCCTGTGCGTGATGTCTTGATTCCGCGGAATTAAAAACACGCGAAACTCTTCTGACCCGGCCTAGCGCGAAAAATTAGTCGCGCGAAAATATCCACTTTTACAGTATGCTCTTAAAGGCATAATTTCAGATTTGCAGATGAAACAAAAACCCAGCATTAGTGCTTTAAAATATTTCTAAAATGTGAGTTAGGGATAGAAACAACCACTGTCAAAATTTGAATCAGTATAATCGATGTTAAGTGTTGTGAAATACACAAAATGTGAACAATAGTCATAATAAAAATGTTTCTAGACTAAACCGTATACAGTTACGGTTTATTGAGAAAAACCCTGATATCTCCTTATATTTAGGTTTTATTGCAAATATTTCACATGGTAGGATATGTTATGATACAACAGACCTACACATATGCAACAAATGTGATATCTTGAACATTTTTGAAATCACTGCTCCCAAAGGTAAACTGGACCTTTAATATGAAATAACCATAGTGGTGTCTAGAATTCTAATTATCTCACAAAAAAATTACAATCTGAAATCTAACAGGTAAATCCCCCTTGCCACATCTCGGCCAAAAGCATCAGAAATCTTGAACAAGTCCCATCCCTTACTTCGGCTTCTTAGTAGGCCTACATTGTATTGTAGTTCTAACGTTACTCTGACATTAGACAGAAAGATCCCTCTGTCCGGAGGAGTCTTTTAATTTTTATTGATGTTATCACTCTATCCTCCGTAGGAGGGGATCTCTGAAGCCCAGACGCAGTCTCCATGGAACATATCCCCGACGACCAGATACAGACCGATCTTTCGATCAACTCTGACATCATAATGACCATTAACCCACCCACCCTCCCTCCAGGGCACAACCCTGGCACACAATTCAAAACATTGTCTGTAACGTTAGGCCTACTGTGCTGTGTACAGTGTAACACGTTAGGCCTACTGCTGGTCATGCTGGTACACTGCACCGGTGTAGGCACGGTTGGCTAATTGACTTTGAACTACATATAGGCCTACAGTACGCCATAACCCACCACCAAAATTCCGTGCACCATCTTTTGATCTACCTGCCAACATTTCAAGATGAAATATCTTACTCGTGGATTGCAAAAATCTTATTTTATATGCAAACTGAAGTTAAAAATCTTATAATTCTTACTTTCTGTCAAATCTTCAGAAAATACACGCATGAACAGTCGTGATGAAAGGTAGGCCTAACCGTTAGATCATCTAGAGTAGGTATAGCCCCGGAGACCCGCCGTTCTGCGGCGGGGTCCTGGCGGCTACCCCGCAGTTTCGTGCAAGTGAGAATCACGAACAACTCCCTATTGCCACATATACGGCAACTTCACAAATAAACCATAGCTAAATGTCCATCATAAACACAGTGACAATATAAAATGAAATATACACTACCCCATTGCCTTGGTCCTTCTCACCAATTTATCTGGAAACTGCATAATTTTCCACATTTTTTAGGAGTAGGCGGTCTGCCCTAGTGGAGAGCTTTGCTGCTATTTTGAACGTGTTTATCCATCAGTACGCATCTACGCATGCGTAAACAATGACGTCAACGTTACAGACGCAAAAGGATATGAATAATGCATCATCGCACGGTGAATATGCATCATGTAGCGAGTAATACAGCTGTCAATGCACTGCACTGAATGCATTGTGTGCGCATGTGCAAGTGATTGTGAGTTTTAGTGAGCATCGGTGAGCTGAAGATATTTGCCTTATAAGACAGCATTTTCTGCATCATAAGCAATGAAATGCATCAAACAGTCGCTGATAAGAATCATTTAGGTTTAGTCCACCCATGTAAGTATTGCCAGTAGTTTTTGTTGAAAAATTAAGGAAATACAGCGCCGGAACGGCACCCGTTTGGTACAACATTAAAATATCGAGGCCAAAACGGCGCAGCCCCAACACTGTACGTTGTACGTTGGGGCTGCTGGTCGCAGTTAGAGTAGGTAGGCATAGGTACCCTATCTAAATATTTTTTTAAAATCTGATATCTCTGACAGAAAATCTGATTTTGTTATTTTTAACGTAAAAAATCTTACTGAATCTGATAAAATCTTACTAACGTTAGTTGGCAAGTATGTCATGACCACCACCATCACGTAATAAGTCGCCATTATTAAAGTTAACGTTAACGTTAGACAGAAAAATCCGCTTTTCCGGAGGAGTTTTCTAAAATTTTGAACTTGTAACTGTTAACTGGATAACAAGTTAAAAGTTAAGGTCCTCCTTCGGACATCGGAGAGGATTCCGGGTTCCGTTGAGCCAGACGTAGCTTAGCCTCCACCGAACATATCCCCGACGGCAAGATACAGACTTTTTAGTCACAGAAAAACCTAGGTAGGCTTCTATACGATGAAGTACGGTAAATGCCATGGCATGAAATACACATCATATTCATAAATAGAATTAGAAGTAGAACAGCGTGTAGAACGTTACACAAGTTACAGGGCTCGACTCATCCGGGCCTTCCTGTCATAATGCCTTCTACGTTTGAAATATATGGGGTACTAAACGACATCATAACATTGTCCTCAATGCTTATGTGAAGGTGTTTACAAATACAAGCGAAATACCACCAAAATACTCACAGATCTGCCGATATTGGTCAGACATTGCTCCAAACGCAGAATGGCGATCATAACAACGTCGCGATATTCTGCCCCATTGCCCACAACACTGCACGCGATCTACGATCGTACAGTCAAACGTAATACAGAAGCCCGGCCATACAAATTTCGCACGTTGCTTCAATAGACTTCGAACGAACCAATGAAAGACGCGCTGGTACTTGCGCTACCGAGGTATTGACCAATCAGCGAGCAAGTTTATTTAGCCATTTTTAAATGCCCTCGTTTGCGGTTTGATCAAGCATGAGAAATAAACAGCACGTTGCAAAGTCCATTTACTAGTATGCAAGTTACTATCAATGATGAAACGTGTAGGCTTAGAGTTGATCTTGTGCGGGAATCTTGTGCGGGCATTATGACAGCTACTTTTAGTACTCAGTCTTAGCCCTAGATTTTATGAATACCTTCTAGTACACAGCTTGAGCACAGGAAACGCAACGCTCACAGGTTTCTGCGTTGCTATATCATAATTCTGATAAATAATAATAAGACTAGTATTGGTTATTTCTTTTGAAATGGATATGGTCTTTCTTCTACTATCCTATTTGTATTATGGTGTTTATTTTCATTATTTTTTTTTTTTTTCTGATTAACCTGATAGGCCTATTCTGGTTTTCTACGCGCATACCATTTTCCGATCAACCAAACACACCTCCAATAAATTGAGTTTCTGTTCTTTACGTACCTGTGATACAATTTGTATATGTTTCCTCCATATTTTTGTTTCTTCTGTCTTTTTCATAATCTCACCTTGTTTTGTCGACGTTTCTACTTTCTACACTTTTTGTAAACTTTGCTCATATCCTCATGTATTTCTATATTTATATATTGAATCGGAAATAAAGATTGAATTTATCAATAATTCTATTTATTCAATCTCCTTTAAAAAAAAACCGCACAAACACACACACAAAAAAAAACCCAAAACAAAACATGGTAGTCTTTTCAGAGCCAAAATGCCTGCTTTGATAAAGAGCCATGTTAACATGAATAATATACATTACATATCGGAACTTAGAATTTGCACTGTGTAAAAAAAAAGTTATTACGACAAAACCAAAATATACCAAGTCAAACGCAACAACTAAACAGGAAAAGCAAACAAACAAACAAACAAACATGTATTCAACAAGGTCTGTTTTGTTACACTTTCCCCAAACCACCGAGCAATATGTGAGGTAGGAAAAATGAGTAATACAGCTGTACCAGAACTGTTTCTGTTAGAAAAGACTTTATCCTCCTGATACATGCTATTGCTCGATTATCTTTTCTAATTATTACATGTAAAGACCAGTTTAAGCTCTCATCAAGAATTACACCAAGATACTTAATATTTGTAACATTTTCAACGTAATCTTCGTCGTGAGTAAATCTTAGAATCTGATTTGTAATCTTACGTTTGGTTCCAAAACCATGACTTTTGTTATAGTGGCATTGATTTTCATTTGATTAATTCTGAACCATTCACACTTAATTATTCCTTTTGCAGAGTCATTTGAATTCTTATTTTTCCCTTGCAAAACAATGCCGTGTCGTCGGCGTAAAGGGTGATTTTAGTTTGATTTTCAAAAGATAAATTACACATATCAAGGATAAATAAACAGAAAAGTAAGAGCCCCATTGCAGAATGGAGCCTGGGGGACACCCAGAAGTGACCTTCTCAAAAGCACTCTAGGCACCTTGAAAAGAAACGCATTGCTGTCTGTTACAAAGAAAACCATTGTAGTTCGGTTGCTTTTATGCCATAGAAAGGCATTTTTGATAAAAGGATTTCGTGTGATATGATACCAAAGGCCTTTTTTTTTTTAGGTCTAAAAAAAATTGCTCCTGCTATTAGGCCGGAATCAAGATTATTCAATAAGATAATCAGTAATTTCAATCAAACATGTGGCCGTTGAATACTTTAGGCGAAAAGCTGATTGCCTGTGCTATAGCAATTTGTTTTCTTGCAAGTATTCGTACAGTTGTATGTGGACCGCCCTGATCAAGAATATACGTGTAGATATCGGACGAAAGTTGCCTAATTATTCACTTGTACGTGTATCACCACCTTTGGGTACAGGAACAATCTTAGCCTTTTTAGAGTCACTCGGGAATTGCCCATAGTTTCAAGATTTGTTTTAGGTTCCGCGATGTACGGAGCTACGGATTTCAATAGCCTTGGATGTAAGTCATCTAAACCGGCAGCTTCTTTGACGTCTGTTTTTGTAATTCTTGTTTGACGTACAAACTCCATTTCAATTTCTTTGAACTTGAAAGTTGATTTAACTTGTGACAATGTATTCAGAGAATTAAAACACTTTTCGGATGGGTTAGTGAAGCAATTTCTGACATTGAGGAACATGTGATTAAACGATTTTTACACTAATATTTGAAATAATGTTATTGCCTATTTTAATATTCGAGTTGATTTATTTTTTTCTTTGGCATTAAGTCTTTCAGCACTTTCCACGAGCTCATCTGCATATTGCTGTCACATTGTCGTAACCTGGCCAGATATTCCCTCTTAAAGGCCGTGTCACACCTTTCCGGGCAAGACTTGCGTGCGACTTGCGAAGAGCAATTTTTACTACCCGAAGTTCCCCGCAGATGACACGCACATGACAGTACCTAATAGCACGTATCTCACCTATAGTAGCCCGGAGGTGCGCACGCAAATCCTTTGTACCCGCAACCATGACGTTTAGGCCCTGTCACACCTTCCCGGGCAAGCTATGCGAGGGCTTGTTGCGTATGATGGGGATTTTCCAGCATACCGGACAATTTCTGAGGGCGAACAGAGACAGTGTAAGGGCGAGTTTTGCGTATGTCTTACTTGCTGGACGCGTTCTAACTTCAGTTCCACTTGCGGGTATTCTGTGTTACCTGCATGCCAGGTGCGTGGGGCTGACAACTCAGTGAAGGAATTCCTCTGGAGGGGGTCTAGGGCAATTGCCCCCTGGGCATTTACCCCGCACCCTTCCCCTGGCCCTAATCCTAATCCTAATTCTGAACCTAATCCTAACTCTAACCCAAACTCCTAACCCTAACCCTAATCTTTACTCTAACGTTACCACCAACCAGTATTTGGCCGGGGGGTAATTGCCCTCTCGGGGTAATTGCCCGGATACGCTCTGAAGGAATGGCAGAAGCCCCACAGAATGTCATTATCTTGGCTGAATACGGGGACTGCTAAGTACGTGCGTTTCTTCTCTTTTCATTGTATCTTCCACCTTTATCAATTGAATTTGTCTGTATTGTTCAGTTGAATTGTAATAATTGTTTGTAGGGGATCATTTCCAACAATCCTCTTGTGTGTTTTCTATGATCCCTCCATTCAAAATGTATAAATTGTACCAAGGCAATTCTGTTTTGATTTTTGTAAATGTTATGTTTTGATATGGAAATGAATGAATGAATGAATGAATGAATGAATTGTTCATTTTCTGCGAACAAAATCGAGATGTCAATTAAAATGAACCAAAGTCAATGATCAACGAACTTCTTGAATACTAGTGTAGCAGTATTAGGCCCTAAAGATTCATGTACTATTGTAAAATGTAAAATATCCGGATTGACTTATGTAAAAGCAAGTTGGCCTATTTCCATAAACAATATGATAATTTAATTATTTTGTCTTCGATTTATTGGCCCTATTTACGCATGTGGAATAGGGAAATGACTTTTCTCTTTCGTTAGTAGTATTATCAGAATTTATTGTTTATTTATGTGTATGAGTTGTATCATACACTGACACATGAATCTTATACACTGTAAAAACATGGGTGTTAGATTTAACACCACGGGTGTTAAATCTAACACCGATCAAACTTCAATAAAGGACCACACCCACAGGTGTTAAAAATGCACTGTGATGGTGTTGAAAAGTGTTCACCTGACACTTCGTGGTGTTAATTTGACACTGTACCTGGTGTTATTTTGACACTGTACTGGTGTTAATTAAAAAATGACACCACATGGTGTTGATTTGATACTTGTTGGTGTTAATATCAATGGTTTAACACCCGTCCAGCTTCAATAAGGGACCACACCAGCTGGTGTTACTTTGGTGTAAAATTATTTTCACATTTTTTCAAAAATCTCGTATTTTAATGTAAAATTCTTGATCGTCTTGTTTAAATTAAAAATCAACAAGAAGTGCAGTTATTAAGAAACTCTTCAAAAAACAGTTTAAAATTTGGAAATGACACCCGGGGGTGTTAATTTAACACCATAAATGAGCACCGAAAATTTAACACCAGCTCGGTGTTCACAATTTAACACCGGACTTTTTGCAGTGTAGGTTTTACAGTGATAGGCCTTATTGTATAAAAAGACGACATGTCTTATACCTGTCCATGAAATAATTAATCCGACCTTCTTGTGTATAGGCCTACATAATTATAGTATCTACTCGTATTAAATGTGTTTCTCAATCACGTAAACCGTTCTTGGAGAGAAACACGTAATTATACACATCAAGGCACACATCAAAATTGACTGTGTTTAAAAAAATAACATGCAGGATTTATTTTCCCTTGTAAAGTGCATAACGACGAACTGTAAAAAAAAAATACACTCTCTCTCTATATATATACACTCTATAATCCACAGTCATGCAAATTAAAAAGACTGAAGACATGATATATTTGCTTTCAAGATTGAAAATTGTTGAAGAGATGAACAGACACACACAAAACATAGAACACGACACTACCGCAAAACGGAATCTTTGGCTTAAAAACAGCGAATGACCGAATTTGTTTTGACTATGTACAAATATAATTATTATGATTAAAATAAGTAGACCTTTGAAGTGATATTAATCTTCATTACTGACAGAAAAACAAAATCAAAGTTGGCATATCTATATATACAATTTTCAATCATGGATACATTCAGGGAGTATCTATAAACTTACAAGGAAAATAAATAACATCTGCAAAAAAAAAAAAAAAAACAACTAAATGATTCACAGGCTATTGTCATGTTGTTGCCAAGGTAACGACAAACATTTTAGTACGTTGCACCTGTTGAGATTCTTTCCGTCGGAGTTCGACGGGGCGGGCGCTACCCACAAGGATATCCTTGGAGGGCTAAGATACCCTTGACGACCCCCCCCCCCCCCCCCTCGTTTCCCCAACACATAATGGGTATGGGTATACCAGTGGCGGATCCAAAGGGGGCGCACCGGGCGCGCGCCCCTCTTTATTATTCTTGTTAAAACAAAAGAAATAAAAAGAAAAAAAATGAGATGAAACCCAGAATTAGCACCAGAAATATTGTTTTCGCCCCGCCCCGCCCCCCCCCCCTTTACGGAATTCCAGGATCCGCCCCTGCATACTAAAAATGCCACGAGGCTATACATTGTGTGTGTGTGTGTGTGTGTGTGTGTGTGCGTGCTTTGCATGGATTGCAATCATCTCAATGGTAAAGTCAGTATGTAGGCCTACAGAGTTTTGAAGAGGATGTCACGACTTGTATCGATCAAGTATAAACTGTCCATTTGGCAGGTGTTAGGATTACATATCTTTTCCTTTATGCTGATTTTCCTTTTTTACCCCAAGTGAAACCTTAAAAAACCCAAAAATTTATTGAAATAGGGTGTTTCTTGCCCCAAACAAATATAACCATAATCACTTTTACTTAGTTATTGATGTTATTTTGGAATGAGACAAAATATCATAGCATTTGTTTAAGTCATTGAATCATTGAATCAAACATGGTGACAAGCCGAATATCCTTTGTACTATGATTTATTAAATTGATTTTGAAGAAAGGCGATAATGAAGCAAAGGAGACATAGAAATTATCATGAGGAACATCAGGTTCAATGTTCTGTAGTAGAAGATTATAAATGTCAAATGGGAAAGTGTCTTCTTTTCTCGTGGACGTGCAGTATGTCCAGTTGAACAGGACATGCGCTAATAATGATTTTACAAAACGCCATGGAAAGAATTGTATTTATAGTACAATGATATTCTATTGCTAACATAGTCAAGGTTGTCACGAATGGAACACAGTCATGTGTAGCAGCTGCCATATCAACCTTTACTACGTTTCATGATGTTTTTTGCATGTTGATACCATGATGATATAAAATTATAGCAAAGCTCTGAGAGTCGTGGACATACACGTAATACTCAAGACTAAAATGACCTTCTGTTATGAACAGGTTCATTCTCGTTTGTGTGTATATAACCTCATGAAATAGCGATATTAGTAGTTTATCACAATGATCATTATTACTGTATTTACATAATAGGCCTAACGGATTTCATAATAATTGTGTGCATGTGTATAAACCACAGGATACAGGAATAAAATGTTATTGTTGGCATTACGCGTTCCAGCTTCACGTGTGCATGCTGGTCAATGCAAAGTTGCGGGTGTTAGGGGGGTACTTGTAGGGGTTCCAGCAACGAATCCAAGTAAAATGTCTTTTTTTTTTAAATTTCATTTTAATAGTAGTTGAAATGATAAACTCAAAAGCACTGACTAAAACTAAGGGGACAAAAGTAAACTGATTCCCTTTTTATACATTTCCGAAAAGGTGAAATTATATACAACAGTGGTAAAGCGATAAGAACCTAGCTGTCAAAGGACTCTTACAAACAGTCTGATTTTTCCGTAAAATAACGAAGACACATTGTTTTTTTTTTTCCTGTTATGCTACTACGATTTATATAAGGGTAATATTATTCTCCATGCCGTCTGGCTAATATCTAGGACTACAGGACAGAAAGTCATGCTCTACAACAAACCCCCTTTGTTAATGAGGGGGCCAACTATTTTTATTTATTTATTTTTTTAATCTATTCTTCGATTACAGTGACGTCACGAAATGTTGTGGAGTTCATATATTGTCTATAGAGGGCAGCACATGAAACGTTTAAAAGATACGAAACTTTTCGTGAAAGGATTGTTCAGTACAATGAACAATATTTCCTGAATCTTTAACCTTAATTGTCAAGATAGTGTGTCTTCAGCATTTTTGCATGCATTGGCTGAATGGACATTACCCTTTTGTGGAAACTTCACATTTTGACTGACTGTTTGACTCGTCCACTGACTGACTGTATTATGATCACCATAATTGTTCACTCATGCTGCGAATTTACGAGGTTGGCACGTACTGGGTCAATTCGCAGTGAAAACTCATAGCGAAAGTTTCCCACAGTAACCTTGCTGTACATTATGACTGTGTACGTCTTGCGTACGGAAGCTGTTATTTTCGCGAGGGTTTAATTTTCGCGAATTTCGCGAATCACAGTTGGAAAATGTCTACATGCACTTTGGTAATAGAACACTAACGTGACTGTCGGCGTCGATTCGCGAAAACAACATCTAGCAAAAATGTCTACGACCTCGTCATTCGCGAAAATATCTGTACGCGAAAATAACAGCGTACAGTATTAATATGATGCTTACAAGTACCTATGCCATGCTTGCAGTTTTCAGGCCTCCCGTTTCCAGTATGCAGTCATGGAACAATTTACTTTCTTCCGTGTTAAAAATGAACTTGATTAAGAAATCAGAACTGCATGAAACAGACAAATGATGTTTCCATGGTACAATATAGGACAAAAATACGGGAAAAGAAACGTTGTCATTTTTAAGTGTAATAACCTGTTTTCGTGAACCAAACTATTGGTCTACTGACATACAACTCCTGCCTTTTGCTAAATACATTATGTAACTAACTCTGTAGTCAATAGATTAGCTATAACGGCCATCCCTCAAAACTGAAAAAAAAATGAAAAAGTGTAACAACTGATGAATTTTGACAGCTTTAGAAAGATTGATCCACAGATTTAAATGACATGTTACACATACTAAGTATACATGTATATTAATTTTCTTACGGTAATGGCAGACGCTTGAAGGTATGACGTCATACAACATCTAATTTGCATATTTTTATCACAATTTCGTGCAAAGCATGTGGGTTGTATTTACATTGCAGAACTTCCCCTTTTCTGTTCGTTTGTAATGAGACTAACTTCAATATATATATGTATTCATATGTATATACACGATAATAACAATAAATATCATTTATAAAGTGCTTATGTTTCTAAGCGCTGAGCGCCTCGAAGAAAAAAATTAGAAAAGAGATTCAGTCATGAAGTAGATACAAATTGTAGTACGATGAAACACAATACAAAATAATATAGAATACACATTGTAAATTATAACTTATAGAACGAACGTAACATATTATATATATATATATATATATATATATATATATATATACATATATTATATATATTGTGTATGTGTGTGTGTGTGTGTGTGTGTGTGTGTGGCCTCCTTTGCAATGATGGCATCACTAGGATGATTTCATTGACAAAGGTTCGAAGTTTTTTCCCTCAGCGGGCACTGTCATTACGCCACATTGCCAGGTACGCATTTTATACTATTAGTCAAGAAGGACATTTGCGCAAAACATTATGTCAAAGGTCAACTTGAAAATGTCAAGTGGATTTGCACCTCTACGTATTTTCAGACAATACTATCAAAAGTAATTCAAGGACAGTACGGACGTGGTTCACAGAAAAGGTTTCTGTGGGAGAGGATGACGGAACCATCCTTTACATGTACTGATTTAACTTTTTGGTTTTCTTTTCCCGCTTCATCTCCTCGCATCCCGTCGCTTTGGGTACGTCATACATGTACGCGTCGTCGAAGATTCTGAAGTTTGACACCGCGACCGGCTCCAAGTATACATCCTCCGCTTTCTTCCCTAGAAAGAGATTAAAGAAAGTGAGATATATAGATATACATATATATATATATATAGAGAGAGAGAGAGAGAGAGAAAGAGAGATAAATATTACACATACAAACTTTACACATACACACTCCTTGATAGGGCCTTGTAAGGTTTTTTTTTTTTTTTTGGGGGGGGGGAGGGGTGGCAAAAGGAGCGATCAAGAGAGAGAAGGAAAGGAACAAATATTATATATGCATTCAAACACACACAAAACAAGAATATAGATGTATGATATAATAACATTGGGAGAGAAAGAGCGAGAGGGAGAAGATAAATAAAACCAACCACATAAACAATAGCAATAAGCCAGTTCGGGGTTAGCTCATGTACAGATGGGTACATAATGACCTTTCTTCTTTCTCAGTTGATTGGGCACTCCACTAGTCTTCAAGCAACAGAATGCATTAGCTCGCTCAACGTACGTTATTCATGGAATTCATCAGTCATGTTCAAACAAAGGATGTACTCGCGTAGACCAGGTGATCAGAATGATTCATCAATAAATTGACACTTCGGGAGACATCCATTTATTTTGCATTGAATGTAATGACAATCTTCTTCTATTGATATTGCCAAATACTGCTTTTGCTGCCAGGTGGATGTGATGGCAAGCACCACTTTAATAATACAAGGATCACTTGAATAATCATTGCATCACAGATGCTTATCTCGGTGATTTTAAAAACCAACATGCTCTGCTGGTACAAATGACCTTTTTCTGCTCATGCTCAAAGTGGAACCCCGAACTGGCTTATTTAGTAATCATTGTTAGACAGTACACGTATGCTTATACAAAGGACAATGGTAATAATACAGCAGCAACAACAACTACAACAATAACAACAACTACAACAGCAAATCGATTATGAAATGCAATAACGATGATAATACTCATACTGAAGATTAAGACCCTGGCATCATTATAACCCCATCGTTGTTGCTAAGTACCCATTTATTTATTTATTTATTTATTTATTTATTTTTATTTTTTATTTATTTATTTATTTATTTTTTTTTTTGGTGTGCGCCTCCATAGGTAGCCCCACTCATTTAGGGCTCTGATTATATTGCCTCTTTTACCAGGTTTTTGCTGCATTTTTGCAGTATGGTTGTTTATATTGTATTCTGTTTGTGTCAAGGATCTTGCTAGACCATTTCCAGTCAATTTGTTGGTAAGTTAGCTGTATATTTAAGCAGATGAATTTTGTATCTTGATACTGTTGCCTACTCTGTATTGCCATTTTCAGTGTCCAGCCCAGTGTTGTACACTTGCTTCATGCATCTTGTATGTGTACTTGCTTTGTACTTTCAATAGCACCTTTTGTTGTCACACCGTTCACATGTGTATGTCAATAGCATCACCTCCACAGCAATGGAGGGGATTAAGATCTGGCGTCTCTGGAATCTCTTCTTTTGTATACCTCTGATTGTATCTCTCTTGAACGTGAACCATGTATTCATGCTGCCAACTGATGCTTGTAACTGTAATCACAGTCTACTTTCTCCTGTTCACAGGCTTGTCAGACACTGTGGTAAACCTGTTGCATACTATAGCAACACATGTGCATGTTTTCAGTTAGCCATCCTACTGTCCGGTGACATTCAAACAAACCCAGGTCCATGTACTGAAGTCGATGTAATGCAACATGCTAATGAGTATTGCAGTAGTTTTCAACCGAATCGTATTACATATGATGTACATGCCCTCCATCAGTTTAATGGGAAGCCCAGTCATCTACTTCCTTTGACTGTTTGGAGAAGGGTATGTGATCTTGGGATTGCGCAGCAGCGGCGTACTCACAGGGGACGCCGCAGGCGGAGGATTCCAAGGTCACAGTCCCTTTGTGATGCTTCCAGTGGGTCTCAATTTGGTTTATGGAACGCAAGATCCTTGACGAATAAAGTCGATGCAGTGTCAGCTCTGATTATAGATAATGATATTGATGTGTTAGTCATCACTGAGTCATGGCTTTCAGGTGACCAGAGGGATGAGCCTACCCTTGCTGAATTGAAATTATCCCTTCCAAATTTCAATATTATCAATCATCCCAGAAAGACATCTAGAGGAGGTGGTATCTGCGTCCTGTATAGGTCTGCTGCGCGTTGTGTTGTCAATGACACACACAAATTTTTGTCTTTTGAACTGCTAGATCTCACGATTCATCTCACTTCTTCATCTGCTGTTCGGGTTTATTGCATTTATCGCCCACCCCATTCCTCTCGTCACACCTTTACCAGCAACGACTTTCTTGATGAGTTTTTAACTCTCCTCGAGAGTGCTGCTGTTGATGCTCATCCAACCATTCTTCTTGGTGACTTTAATATACATGTAGATGATTCTGCTGATAGTTTCGCTCAGTCTTTTCTCAATGCCGTTGAAGCCTTTGGGTTTCATCAACATGTTAAGGGTGCCACTCACCAAGCAGGTCACACACTTGATTTAGTCTTTAGTAGGAAATCTGAAGATATTATTTCCCATATCACTGTATTGCCATCTTTGCCATCTGATCACTCCGCCATTCTTTCCGCCATTAATCTTAAAAGCCCACCAAACCCTAGAAGGAAAGTTAGCTTTAGAAAGCTTCGCAATATTGACACCAACTCTTTCCGCCATGATATTAAACAGGCTTTGTTGACTTCCCAGTGTACATCTTGTCCTACAGAAGCAATTTCAATGTATAATGACATGCTGAGTAATCTGTTGGACAAGCATGCCCCTGTTAAAACCGTGACTGTGACAATTAGACCCAATGCCCCTTGGTTCTCTGATGAGATTAGGGAGGCCAGGAGGCGTCGGCGTCGTGCTGAACGTCGCATGTTGAAGTCCGGCATGCAGACTGACATGGACCTGTATCGTCAAGAATGTGAGCTGTACTACAGTCTGATTACCGATGCAAAGTCCCAGTACCTGAGAAAAGAGATCGCCAATGCTGACTCTAAACGACTATTCAACTTCGTGAAGAAACTGTCCACCCCTTCTGACTCTTCTATTTATCCTGAACACTCATCTGATTCAGAACTGGCGCACAGGTTCAGTATATTCTTCATGAAGAAAATCGATGATATTGTGTCTTCCTTTGTATCTGACGTGAACCATTTGGAGTTATCCGTCCAGGCTCCTGAGAACTCTTTGAACTGCAACCTGAGCGAGTTTAATCCGGTCACTGATGAACAGCTTCGACGTCTCATCATGCTATCTCCACCAAAATCTTGCACTCTGGACCCTCTTCCAACTTGGCTGCTCAAAGAGTGCCTTGATGAGCTGCTTCCGGTTCTTAAAAACATCATTAACACATCATTGTCATCGGGTATAGTTCCAATACCTTTCAAGACATCTCTTGTTTCCCCTCTGTTGAAGAAACCGAACCTAGATCCCGATGTCCTGAGCAATTACCGACCAATTACCAATCTGCCATTTGTGAGTAAGCTTCTTGAAAGGATTGTGTCTACACAGTTAATGTCTTATGTTGACAGTAATCATCTGCTTCCTACAAACCAGTCAGCATACCGCAACCTCCACTCAACAGAAACTGCCTTGTTGAAAGTGCTCAACGATCTCCTTCTTGCTGTCGACAAGGGCAATGAGGCTGCTCTTCTTCTTCTTGACTATTCGGCTGCGTTTGACACGCTCGACCACACGTTGCTACTACAACGACTTAGTAATGACTACTCCATCACAGGCACTGCCATCCACTGGATCAAGTCATATCTTCAAGATCGCACACAGAGGGTGATAATCAATGGGACCTGTTCACGTCCTAGTCCTATCAGCTGCGGAGTTCCGCAAGGATCCGTTGCCGGCCCCCTTCTTTTTCTCCTCTATACGGGTCCACTCACCAGAATCATCAATTGTCATCATGGTGTCAACTACGCTATGTATGCTGACGACACTCAAATTTACATAACTATGTCACCTGGCGATAGGATTGCTGCTGTTAATTCACTGAGAGAATGTCTCAACGACATCAAAGCCTGGTCCACTGCCAACAGACTCCGTCTGAACGAAGACAAGTCTGAACTCATCCATTTCTCATCACAGTTTAGGAGCACAGTTCCTCTATCAGATCTAACTACTCGGGATGGGATTATTAAGGTCTCTGACTGTGTTAGAGACCTTGGCTTTACTTTGGACAAACACTTAACTCTTAAACACCATATCACAAACATTTGTAAGTCTGCATCATGGGGTATTTTCAAAATAGGGAAGATCAGGCGTCTGCTTGATCAATCATCAGCTGAGCGGCTCGTCCATGCCTTCGTCTCCTCCTATCTGGACTACTGCAACTCCCTCCTTGCCGGCCTCCCTCTTTCTCACATATCCCCTTTCCAACGTATCCAAAATTCAGCCGCTAGATTAGTCTCCCTTAGTAGGAGACATGACCATAATCTCCTGTTCTCCGCTCACTACATTGGCTTCCAGTCCATTCCCGTATTACTTTCAAGATCCTACTTCTGACGTACAAAATCACACGTAATCTTGCACCCATATATCTTCAAAACCTAGTCCCTCTCCACTCCTCCTCTTCTGCCAGACCCCTCCGTTCATCTTCCTCTCTCCAATTACTTCATGGCCCACGTACAAAAACCCGTTATGGTGACCGAGCCTTCTCTTCCATTGCTCCCACTCTTTGGAATAAACTCCCTCTGTATATTCAGAATGCCTCATCTGTCGAATCATTTAAAATTCTTCTTAAAACTCACCTGTTTAATCAGTTGTAATTTTTTTTTTCTCCTGGAGGCGCACACAGTTATCAATTATTGTACCATTGTATCACATGTATTTGTCTTTTCTTTCTTCTTCTTTTGTTACTGTTAACGCTGATTTTGTTAATGTTATTGTGTTTTCTAATCTATTTGTATGAGTAGCAAAGTGCGCTTAGAAACGTCAGTATGAAGCGCCATATAAATGCAATTATTATTATTAATTATTATTATATTATTTATATACCCTTTGTCAACAGAGAGACAGTGGGTAAAACATCTTGTTCAAGAAAAAAAAAAATAAACACTCAATAGGACTCGAACTCGGGTCCTCCGTTCTAAGGCAAGAGTCTTATTCACTACACCAGGTAGGGGCTTAGCCTGGCTCCAAGACCATCTGCCTGCACAAATGTACTAAATTTGCTTCCCACAATGATAAGACAAAAGAAGTAGCAGGTTGAGCTGGACGTTTGGCAAGGGCGCCGGCGGCGGCGACTCCGACGCAGGCCGCCACTTCGTCGCCGTGGAGGGCGCATTATAAAAATGGAAGGGACTAAAGTTGTCAGGAATACACCTTACTGCCAAGTTTCTTCCACAAACACGCAACAGACTTACCTGCGACGTTGTGAGACTTTGACCTGAACCAGGAAAACATATCGCTGAGATGACTCCGGATGGTGCCCGTCGACCGTTTCTCGCTCGTCACACTCTTCACGTCGGTGTCGCTGAGCGAGTGTCGGTTACTGCCGGAGAGGGCGCCCTTCCCGGTCTTCGACTCGAAGGGTAGGGCGTCGAAGAGGAACATGCTCTGCCGGTCCTCGAGGCGGTCGATGTTCGTCAGCTCACGCTGAAGTTCTCGGAGCAGGTCGTCGCGCTGTTCGGAGGCAGAAAAGGTAATCACCGAAAGGACTGGCATGATAGTACATGTAATAATGATAATAATAATCATGATAACGAAAATGATTATCTATCGTGATGATGGTGATGCTGATAATAACAAAAATTACAAAAAAAAAACCCCTCAAGATTTATTAAGATTATGATATAAAACATTAATTTGGAACAAAAATAATTACGATAGAAAATACTAACAATGAAAGAAATTTGAGTTCATATCATTTTCTTTATGCTGTTCATTTTGGTAGGGTGTGAATGGGGTTTTCTGGTTGAGAAAAATGAGATCGGAGATGAACTAAGTTACGTGGAGTTGTGGAGTCAAATTGGATGGTCATTAATTTTGGGCGTCAAATTGACATCAATAGCGAAGATAGGGATATAGGGGAGGGGGAAAGAAGACCGAAGGATTCAGTTAACTAAGACGTGGACTGTTGACTACGACTGTCTTTACGACACTTTACTCCTATTCCTCAACAAGTCGAGATCTATTCTTCACATTCAAATTTACATTAACTCAGAGTTTTCTGCATTATACATGTTATGACAACGCAATATATATATATATATATATATATATATATACATATATATACATATATATATATATATATATATATATATATATATATAGATATATTAAAAAGTCCTTTTATCTAATCTACGTTATTTGGGGCCTCTTGGTTCTTGCATGGAAATAGCATCGTCTGGAAGATCGGAAGGCAGAAGTTTAGTGTGAATGCAGCGATATAATGAGCACTGCCTCGCTCACCTGAATATCCTGCGATATGGAGAGAAGTCGCGCCAAGTGTCCCCGTGCCGTGTCGTGCGCGGACACGCCCCAAATCGTCTGACTAGCGCCGAAGAACAGGTGCAGCATGGCCAGTGGAGACTGGAAGGCGTACCTCTTCGTCAGGTTCTGCAGCTGCAGTATCAGTCCAAGAGGAATAACAAAAGTTGAAACGCGAACATGACGTTTTCACAATGGGAACATCTGTCTGGTTTTCCATTTTAACTCCACAGTGCAATAACTATTTGAAATGGTATCAGAGATGGGAAGAACGTGAAATCTGAAGAAGAGATGGATACTGCAATAAAGTCAAGACTGTTAAAAATAATATCAAGAAATGGAAGAAGATCAGAACTAAATCATAATAAAATAAATCCTTGCACCTGAGAACGGAATGAACACGTGCAACTTGTAAAAAAGAAACTGAGCATGTGAATGGATTCAAACAAATGATTCATGCGTGGATTTGTTTGTCTTGAAACTGACTGACATTAAGCAGAGTCATTACCGTAATTTGAATTACGCGGTACCCGCTGCTAAGGGATAAGATAACTATCACTGGCTATTGGGCGCAAGAGCTGTAATCTATTAATAGTGGATATGACGCATGTCTGGCAACGATGAGGTTGCTGGTATAATATTGTGCCCATCATTTTGTTCACTAAATAATCGTTATTTATTCACAACGATGAAGGCCAATTTGTCAATTAGTTGCAATATAAATATGAATATGGAGAATTGAAACGTTATGATATTGTACAGGAAAGTCAAAATCAAAATCAAATGTGGTCAAAAACATACTAAGATTAGTATGGTACCATCTTCAATGGGACGTTCTCCATAATATAGCAGACACTTCACTTGAGACAACTAAATTTAGTTTTGCTCCAAGTGTTATGAAACCAATGAAATATCTTGAATTACTTTCTCTCCCTTTCTTTTTGTTTAAAGAGTAGGACATTCATGCTGAATTACAGAACGTATAATATGCTATAGATATTCTTTGAGCAGTTACAAAGTGAAACGTTGAAGTGAATGATAACAAAAAATACGTATTCTTTGATAAATAGACAGTAATCCTGATCACCTACAAAATTCCAAAACTATTGTTTCTCAGACCAATTATTGACCTTAATTGAAAATTATTGTTCAAAACCCTTCACGATGTTTTGAAGAAAGAAAATGTTACCATGTTTATTATCAGACGAGTGATTACAACAAACAAACGTTGGAAAAGATATCACCTTCCTCTTCCTCTTCAACATGAAGATATGAAAATGAAAAATAAGATACCATGTATAAAAAGAGCAAAGGCGCATCGATAGTCCGCAGCTTTCTCGGATTCGTATTCACTCCATTTAGGCCTATGTTAAATCATTCTCTATATCGCTACGTTTATATGTCGTGGTGTCTTGTTTTATTGGAAATCATCTTTATACCTATTTACAGTTCGTGCATCTCCTTTGCAACCCTGAAAAATTAGATTCCTTTCATAAACTGCTATATTGTATACTAGAGGCAGGCAATTAAGACCTTTCTTCACAATGATGAAACAAAAAACTTTTTTTATGATCCTGGAGTTTAGAGGAAATAAATATTATAGATTTCCAGTGAAATATAGTCGGAGCCCGCAAACATTCCACCCGTTATTCTCTGTACGAAAGGGGAGCTAAATCTCGAAAGGCATGGGGGTAGTTGTTCAATTCTATTTTTTCGGTATATTTCCACAAGATTTCGTACACGACATTGTGAGTTATTATTTTTTTTTTTGTTAATCATTCTTCAACCAGTCCGTGGCCTTTGCAAAAGGGATATAGACCCTATGACCTTTAACCTCTCTCACCTGCTCTTCGGAGAGGCCAATCTTCAACGCGACTGACTTCCAACCCCTCCCCCGGGCTTCGGCTCTGGCATCCTGAAGGTACAGACACATCTTTCCCATAAACTGATAGGGAATGAGAATCCCGTCGAACCGGGCGTTGCATTTCACGGCGTCGTCGTACGAATACGACGTCGACCACGTCATAGCGTTATGGTCCTGCGACGACGGAACCGGCGGTGGAGAGTGGGACGGGCAGCTCGAAGTGTTGGACACCCGCGGAGACTCGGGGCCCGCGATCAGCGGCAGATGTGACGGCAGTTGTATGATTGGCGTGGTCATGTTGGGCTTGCTCTGCGCAGAGACAAGCGTGCTACAGGGGGACGGCTGGACCGAAAGTACGGGGAGCTTCTTCCCCGACGCTCGTCCTAGAGACATCTGACAAAAAGAAAAAAAAAGAAAAAAAGTAAATTTAGTGTGCCGGGGGGGGGGGGGGGACTTTGTAATGTGTAGCCGCCGCCGTCTCAGGGGATGTGTAGATCGACAGGCAGGTTAAGCAGGTTGTAGGTTTAATTTCTACTGAACACAATTGGCCTACATAATGATTTCATCGACGTGCTTGTTACTAACTGATAGCAAAACATTTTCCTCCATTCCTTGAAAAGGATTTTGTCCACGGGTTTTTGAAGTTAGTTAAAAATGCATTTTTATGAATATTTTTATGTTATACATTTTATGTTATACATTCGTATCTTTATTGTGCAAGTACATGTACCACTCTATTCACTATATCATCGTGCGGTGTCTTTAACCAAAGTTAAGTTACATGGATGGGCATAATTATCTTAAAAATAAAAACAAAAATCATCCCTTATCATCAGCGTATAAAATATGTTTCTAGGGTAAGTTGGCTGAAATAAAACAATGTGAAATTAGACTTTGAAAGCGGTAAAGATTTAACCTGATAGGACATGAATTCAATCAATAAGGAAGTTAAAAGGGTGCCCACGCTGGTTTTACGAATCAGTGATAAAAAGTCGCAACCATAGCTATCATGGCTATAGTGATCAGATTGGCAGGAGTGATAATACCAGCACCTGACGGGTCATTCCACGAGACCGACAACCACGAGACATACAGCAGCTCATGAGCTCGACACTGGGTAAATGAGGCCCATGAGTTCGCTACTATAGGTAAAACAGCCCACGAGTTCGTCAATACATAACACGGTCTCGTGGGCTGTATGACTCATGCGTTCCAATGACTCGTAGGCTGTATCATTCGTGGGTGTCGAGCTCGTAACGTGCACCCGCACCTGACAAGTGCCCCATTGGATTGTATGCACATCATTCCACCGCCAGTCCAAAAGGTAGAACAATGCTATAGTAATTATGGCTCACACTTCCGTCCTTTCCGATTTGTGATGTTGCCACCAATTTTAACACTCGATGTAAACATGTGAAACTGTGAATTCTCTATAACTTTATTTCAAAATAAATTCAACGAATGTGGGGAAACCGACCATAACAGAAAGTAAAAGAAATCATCAGCAACGAAAATGGGATTCCATTGCGATTCGAACCTCTGATCTCCCGATTGCATGATTGTAGTGCTAAATACAGAGCCAGATAATTGTAGAGAACTCTTACGGGGTTCGTCCCAGAAACCCTTTAAACTTCCATTGCTCTTGCGGTATATGAAGCCATTAATCTGTAAATCCAATTTCTCTGGTCATTTTCATTCATTTTTTTTTTTTTTACTTTTGTCGGACTGTAATGACATATCTGTTATGTTTTGTTTTCTGATTGTCTCATTTTAAATTCAGTTTTTTAAATGTGGTGTGATCTCGCACTTTAAAAATGTCATGAATGTGGAGACGTTAGTTTCATGCAGCAATATGGCACTTTGCTGATACAAGAGTTAGTTTCGGTTAAGATCTGCTATAGTTAGAATCAGTTCCTATAAGACACTATACATGCATTGTACCTCCCTCCCCCCTTCATCTCACATACTTTCTCATATAGAAACACGAACACACATTCAATCACAATCAACTCTTTGATTTTACATGTGATTATGCCCAGCACTCGTGATATGGACAACAGATTACGGTCTATTTATGGAAGGACCGAGTTTTTGTGGAGAAAGTGTGCAATACAAGAGAGGACAAGCATTCTCTACGTAAAGCTCTCGGCTAGCAAGTTATCACAAAGTCCTTATAGGACGTCGGTCCCAATATGGGTTACAGGCATTTCATTGCTTTCCTACGGTCATGACAGTTTAGTTATTCAAGAAAGATTATAATACACTGCACTCGTGTTATAATGGACACGGTTGCACGAAGTCAAGATTCAAATCTCATCATGATTATCACCATGCATATATAATCTCTGTATAAACTTTACTGTTCGGCCCGAGAACTTCGCTATTATTATAGCGATAACGGGAGTCCTTTGTTCCAATAAAATATAATCAAGATTTTACACTGTACTTCCTGTTGTGTGTCTTAAGCCCGCCGCACGCTATACGACTCACGACTGACAGGCTTTGGATCCGAAATAAATCATAATAGCCTCAGAACAAATACGCTTGTTTATTTCAGATTCAAAGTCTGTCAGTCGCATATAGTCGTGGGATGAGATGAGACGTACAGTCGACAAACTAAACGATTCAAACTCACTGACGGAGAACTATTTTTATGTACTCGTGTCCTTGTGATGTTATGGTACACTTACGCTGAGGAACTGGCCACTTTTCCGCTGCATAATTGTGACGTCACCGACCAGTTGTACGTAGCTGACGACATCCTCTGCCTGGTGATTGGGCATCGCTCCCTGGTGCGCCACGACCACGCACTGGACGAAGGAGTCCATGACGTACTCGTTTCCGATCTCCCCCAGAGCAAAGGTGACCGACGGTGGGTACCGGTCTGCGTAGTCGAGGAGCTCTTGCGTCGAAAATTTCTGTTTGTTAGATTTTTCGTGATTTATTAATCTTTATTTTTACAGCCAATTTTAGTGGACAAACAAGTAGGAACATACTAACAAAGGGAATTACGATTTCATTACTAGTGAGAATGACACTTACGCAATATGCATCTGGATAATGATAGATTAATTATGTTGATGATGATGGTAATAATAATAATAATAATAATAATAATAATAATAATAATAATAATATTCATGATCATGATCATCATCATAACAGCAGAAATTTAAACATACAAGTACCTGCCACTATATAATGCTAATGATGAAATAACAATTACAATGATAAGATGATACATGTATTACAACATGTACTATAATAATGAAAATGGTATGCTTGAGTAGAGATTCATATACGGTTTGTTAATAACACTGCAACATTCCCTCGTGCAGACACTCAGTCAAAATAATAAGAGAAAACTCAAAACGTATTTAAACACTTACATTACGTCGTGACGTAAAAGGTATAACGAGGGAATAAATGCCTGGTAAGAGGACAAGAAGAGCTAAAGGAGAGGATAGTCATGGAGAGTGCTAATGGGATACGTACTGCTGTGGGACTGGTCTGGAGACGCCAAGCCGGGTTCGTGAGATGCGACAAACTCACCCACACCGGTTGCCCTGACAACGGCTGGATGCTGATGGTTCTCACGAGATCCAGTTTTCGATACCCCTCTTGGTCTTCGGCCTGGATAACACGCTATAGTGAATAACAAGATTGCTAAGAATGTACAAAAAGTAATACATGTATATACATACAAAAAGCATCATTAATCTTGTTGATTGTGAGTTGATCTGGCAAGACTAGTATCGGGAGGTTTTTATCACCTTCCTCGTTTTCTGACTCTTTCTGTCTCTCCTATTATCCCTCTTATCAACGAGCATCATGTTAGACCCCCTTTTCTTACTGTATTAATGTGTATTGTATCATCGGTTGCCAAAGGGTCAAGCTCATAAGCTTATTATTGGTAACCATTCTGTATGGTAATATAATACTGTAATTATGTCACAGATGTGTGTGTATTGAAATTGTAGAAACTATAACTAAAATGAGTGTCATATATCACTCAGTATAATTATGTATATTGTGCTTGATTATATTGCGTTAATAAAGGGATAAAAGTAATGATGTCATACAGAGAGTAAAGAAATCAATAAATCAAATCAATAAATCAGTAATATCAATTAGTTTCATTTGAAACAGCAGCAGTTGTAGTTTGATATCCACTGCATTGTATCATATCATATCATATCATATCATATCATATCATATCATATCATAACATGTCAATATATCATAAAGTTTCCTATTATGTTAAGCGAGGAGTATTATTGACATTATTTTGTTTTATGTCAGTCTCTTGTCAATGTCTGTATTTTTTTTCTCATGTGCTGTCATATGTAGATATACTTTTTTCTTTCTTTGTGATTTTTTCTCTCTTTTTTTTTTTTTTTTTGGTGTTCTTATTTTCAATCATTATTATACGCTGTTACTGAATCTGTGTTTTCGTTCTGTTATATTGTATACATGCACGGACTTACAGAATAACAGCCGATGGCTGAGCAAGTTTCCTTTTATTACCGTGTTGAGAAAAAATGGAAATGAAATGAAATATGATAATATCGAGAATCGCTGTCACCTTCCTTTATTTTGTTTTGTTTTGTTTTTGTATCTGAACTGATTTCTCTATTTGTTGTGTACACAGGTGGACATTTGTTTTGTTTTTCTGTTGTTATCATGTTTTTGCAAATTGGTCTTTCACTTTGATATGAGTTTGAGTTCGCATTACACGATTAAAGCAAAGAATTATATTCAAATATATGAAATTCTTCCGTTGAGGTGTTTTTATTGCAACATTTTGCCCTCCATCGCATTGCCCTACGTTGCAAAATAACTATTGTTTGAATTTATGGATAAAACGACTTTTTCTGAGCCGTAAAGAGTTTGTTACACCATTGAAGATATGCTGTAAATATATCTTTTCCAAACACTGCCTTTGCGAAAGAGTGAGAAAACATGGCGAACATTTTACTATTGTGCAGACAACAGTGGCAGATCCAGAGGGGGGCGCACCGTGGGCACGCGCCCCTCTTTATTTTTTGTTAAAACAAAAGAAATGCAAAGACAAAATGGGTGGGGGGGGGGGGTTGATTGCGCCCCCTTTAACTTTGTAAAGGCACCTCCCCTTTACGGAATTCCTGGATCCGCCCCTGAGACAATAATAATGTAACTTATATTATGCACTTTGGAATACGATACTAAAATAAGAATGACGCAAATAGAATCACTGAAATACGTCAATACAGTAACGTATATGTATTTATAGTAGATGTACATATTCATGAACCAGATTAACTTACAATAGGTTTAAGAATATTCTATGCAAAGCTTTCATGCCAAGTGTGTTTACATTCATTCAATGATGATTATGAAGTCTATAGTAAAGTTTATCAATGTCACCGCTCTTAGCGTCTTCATTTTCATTTTTCTGTATCGCTTTCGTTACTTTAACTCATACAGCATGTGAGACACGTAGCCCCAATACCAATATACGCAAAGGTAATCCCGAGCTTTAGTGATCTTCAGCAAGTACATAGTGTTAAGGCCTCTCTGTTAATTTCTCTGTTCATTTGATGGAAATGAAAAAAAAAATGGATTTGAATCTTTGAAAAAGACTCGGCACACGAAGCACAGACGGTAACGGCAACGGTCCGAATTTTTGCTATAATGCAAGGGCATGCAATGGTGGACCAAAAGGAACCATGTCTGGGTGTGTTACAATATCCCTTCCCCGCTCATGAATTTGTTACAAAATAAATCTTCAACTGGTGATTTTGTTGCTCTTGATTTTGACATATAAGAATAAAATTTTTGGTGATCTTGTACCGAATTATTGATTTCTTTTAACAGAACCAGACATGGTCTCTTTTTGGCTCACCATAGCAAAACAAAAAACAAAAACAAACAAAACAAACAAAACAACAACAAAAAAAAAACCAAAACACACACACACATACACACACACACACACACACACACACACACACACACACACACACAAGGACCGTTGCCGTTACCATGCTTGGTGTACCGAGGCCTTAAAAAGTATTGTATGAATGTGCTGTAGTAGTCCTGACGTTAATCTCAATCTTGATGATTGAGTATACCAGGCATGCCAGGAGTCGCAAGAACACATTGGTGATTTATAGTGGACATTTACATTGAACCATGTCTACCAAAGTAAACATCTTGACAAACGGGGCATGCGATGAAAAAAGTTGGTAATATCTGAAGAGTTTGATCGCAAAAGAACTTAACTCCATTCTGGTTAATTTGAGATATTTGCGATTAAAGCTGCTATACATAAAAACCATAATATAAAACAGGGATATTCTTAATCACCATTTTAAGAAAATTACTTGTTATGTAACAGGTTGTGAGGCAATGACATGTACTCATTTCTATTTACGGATATTCTTTATTGCTCAAAAACTGTTTATTTAGAAAATTAGCAAAAACTCATAATCTTCTAAGTTTCCTATATTTTTCTATTTTGAACATATTTTCATTAATGTACTTGTGGAATTTCACTTTTTCTTTTCAAACTATAATTGGCCCGGAGTTGGCCTTGGTAACATTGCATCAGTTTCATTACATTAACCCATTTTAAAAACTCAAATCGAAGTTTACTAACAGGTCTCTTACAGGATATTCAAATCATTGATGAAAAAAAAAACCAACAAACGAACAAACAAACAAACAAACAAACATTAAAACATGATAATATATCAAGATGTCTTTAAAATCATGCTCATATCACTATACAGTATGTCCCCCAAAAAATACAACGATATCTTTAATGATATCTTTAGAAATAGTGAATCAATCTAAATACAAATTTAGGGTATGAAACTATAACTCATTGCCCACATCTTACAGAAAACCCCACTCGATTTGGTTCACGGTCAAAGAGAAATACGGAATTTTGTAGAGGATGTCGGGAATCTCTTCTGTCCAAGTTCTGTCTATTATTCACACACAAGATCATCGAAATGCTAAACTCGGAAGAATCCGATTCATGACATGCTTTACAACAATCCACATTTCTCTGTGACCGCTTAACCAAATCGAATGGGGATTTCTGCAAAATAGAGCTAAGATGTTATATTTTAAGACCCTGAAGTAGCACTTAGACAGGTTGATCACATTAGGTGTTATCAATTCGAAAATTTGGTTGTAATTTTTGGGGAGGCTTACTGCAGTATGTCCCCCAAAAAATTACAATCAGATTTTCGCATTGGTAATGCCCAATATGATTGAAATATTAAATGCTACTTCAGGGTCTTAAAATATAACATTTTAGCTCTATTTTGTAGAAATCCCCACTCGATTTGGTTAAGCGGTCACAGAGAAATGTGGATTGTTGTAAAGCATGTCATGAATCGGATTCTTCCGAGTTTAGCATTTCGATGATCTTGTGCAAGTTGTGTGTGAATAATAGACAGAACTTGGACAGAAGAGATTCCCGACATCCTCTACAAAATTCCGTATTTCTCTTTGACCACTGAAGCAAATCGAGTGGGGTTTTCTGTAAGATGTGGGCAATGAGTTATAGTTTCATACCCTAAATTTGTATTTAGATTGATTGTAATTTTTTGGGACATACTGTAGGCACACTGATACGCCATGCAGTAGACTTAGTCCGAAATTGTTTGAACCAGGTGGATCATTGCTGTCTATAATGGGTCGGTTGAATATGGTCGTCAATGCAATCTCAACTTTTAACTGTCTTTGAAGGATGTAACGGCCACACTTTTTTTTTTTGGTTAAATCTAAATTTGAAAAGTTCTATCGTAAAACGAATTTATTACATTATTGTTAATCTGAACTTTATGCGATTAATCTGCTAAATACAAATAAACAAAGAAAATAATTAAGAAGTATGGGATATCTTTATCATAACTTTAAGAATATTCCCAATCCTTCCTTATCCCCGTAACAGTATTACTGAGGTATCACTGGAAAGGGTTTATTTTGCTCCTGCTAATGATAGACTTACTTCATTTTTTAATGGCGCTTTTGCCGTCAGACTCCTCATAAGTAGCTGCATCATCATACACAATCACATAAAATACACTTGCAGCATGTACGACCTTGCTGCTCCGAAACACTGTCGACCAATGCCTTTAAGAGATCGACCGAGAGTGAGACCCATTTAGGCAATATTATAGTATACACAAGAATAATGAGCGCTCGCGAGTCAAACGCTTTGAGAAAATTAATTCTTGCTAATGAGTCATTGTCTATTGTTAATTTCATCACGTTAACAAGCAAACTCATGACGAGCTTAGCCTTGTTTCAAGTTCTTGTGGTTCAAAATCGTTCGCATGTAATTTTAAGGCAGAAGATACCAAGTCTGGGAAGATAACCATTCAAGACCGTTTACCCTTTGTGTTTTTTGTGTGTTGATTGGCACTAGAGACCACAACGTTGTACAAACTGTAGCGTCCCTTGCACAGAAAGCGCATAATTATCCTGAAGACTGTACTTGATTTTGTCAAATCTTATACGCCCATGGCTTTTACCATGTTTGCTGTCGAACATTTGATATTGATTTGATTTTGATTTTGTTTTGATCTATTTCCGCATTCAATCAAATACAAATTCAATACAAATTTCAAAGACACAAAGACAAAGAATAGCAAGTGCAATTATTTAAGATAATAACATAACATTACACAAGTAGATAAACATAAACAATCGTATATTGTGCAGTAAACAAACAAATCATGTAAATGAGATACACCTTGGACTTTCATAGTAAGTATTTCTCCAGTAAATATGAGAGATAATTGAATGCAGGAGACCACCATCGTGAAAATGGATTGGGCCCTCATAAGAAGACGATCCGGCGACACAACTCTCTTGAGGGGAATTGGTGATCAGGTGGGTGCAGTGCAGTTGCAGGTGTGGGTGCAGAATGCAGTTGAATTATGAAAAATAAAGATTGAAGAAATAACAATTACAAACCTTCAATACATATCATCTTAACTTAAAGGATGGAGAGCACTGTATCTCCTATTGTATTAACTCCTTGTAGATACTGTTACACGGTGCATTCACGCTATATACTCATTAGCTTGACTTTCAACCACAATTATAACCGTCACATGTTGTAATGCATTAAGTGTATCTCTCATTTCCGTATTACGATTGGTTATCATGCTTTGGATACAACCACACACTTAAGGCTCTTAGGAGTATATGATTGTATATATTTCGCTTGCGGTATCCACATATATACCAGTTTTTGCTTCGTGTTTTCTCCCTACCCTCCTTGTCGTCTTATTTCATATCTCTCAAGTATAATTATTCTATTTCCGTATGGTGCATATCATGCTTTCGACCATTTCTTGCTTTTTACCTTCTTTGTATGTAGAGTTCGTGTATTGAAGCCTCTTTGATTTCTTTAAACTGTGTGAGGTTCTTTTCGTGACTTTCATGATTTTAGGTGCACAAAGTGCTTTTAGGATGAATGATTAATTCATTGAATCAAGGACATGACATGTTGTCACTTCTAATAGTCAATTTCTGAAATCTTTATCCATCATAGAATAAATGTAATTGAAATCTGAGCTATGACCAAAACGGATATCAACGAGCTTTTAGTTCAGTTCAGTTCAGTTCCATTAAAAATTATTTCCATTCGTCCACAAACCCGTAACAAAATATAAAGCATGCATTACACAATTATTATTCTATCATTTTGTAGAAAATACATGATAAAAGTATCAAAAGCATTAATAAAAGTACTTTGGAACATTGACAGAATATCAAAAAATATCAAAATGAACAAATCATTATCAAAATTAAAAAAGATCATTAACACACACATACACGCACACATACACACATGTATATGTATGTGAATATATATATATATATATAGAATATATATATATATATATTATATACATATACACACAAAAAAAAGAAATGACTCTTCAATGATAAAAACATGAGGGAAGTATATATCATATACATATACACATACATTGCATGTAATTATACATGTATCATAACCTAACTTCTCTATACTTATTCTCTATACAATATGATACATTTGTTTCTTTGAAATATCTATAATTATGTTATAAACATTCACGATAATCATGTTATAATGAATTGATATTTTAAAGAAACTCCATACTTCATTACCTCTGTTTCGTTGTCGTCGTCCCTTGAGAAGACAACGTGCAGCTTTGCCCGTCTTATGTCTGAAAATGTCTTTCCCGTTAGAATGATCCGCAGCTGGGGCCAGATACAAAAAAAAAAAAAAAAAAAAACACACAAACAAACATAAAGTAGGTATAGTGCCATTACTTTGACTATCAGCCAGGTTAGAAAACTCTACAGGAAGTATAATACTGGAGAGAGAGAGAGAGAAAGAGAGAGAGAGAGAGAGGGGGGGGGGGAGCACTGTATATTGTGTGCTGGTTTGATTTCGGTATCTGGGAGTAATTAGACATTTTAAGTTATGAAGGGCTTGGGCGGCCACGATGGAATTCATCAGTGATAATGATAATGATGGTGATGATTATAAAAAATGATAATGGTGACGATAATTTTGAGAGAGGACTTAAATGACGTAAATGTGCCAGATTTCAGAATATCCTGTGGGATATGATTCTCCAGAATGTATGGTAGAGATGGCACACGGGAAGGCTCTCTTTCCATCAAAGTTGGTATACCCTTCGGATAAAGCAGTTGCATTTATTTTGCATTATCTGTGGTAAGCAATGGAAAATTAGATGATTGTAATGAAATAGATAGTGATCCTAAGGAATGCACAAAGCGCTTTAGAACATAACTACTATTCTCGCTGTCAATGAAATCAAAGCAGTGTATGCCATGTCCATAATAATTATATAGAGGTTCTAGCTAGGTTGCTACTTTGCGGTCACATTGGTCAGGATAAGTCGAAACACATAATAGTGTCAACTGTCATTTAAAGTAAAAACGGAAGCGAATGTCATGACAAAAGAAACTTGCAGACTCTTGATACTAGATACTTGATTTTCCTTCCATCTCTATCTGTCTCTTCAGTTAGATATACCCAAACCAGCCACCAGCTGAAAACAACAACAACAACAACAACAACAATCAAGTTTTCCATATCGTGGTGCACAAACTTGGCAAATATGAAACAGTTTACCAAGCGATGTTACACATACATTAGCCTGCGAACTGTCATTTGCAATAAAATATAATTACACAAGTTTTCGTAAACTTTGTCAGAGTATGGCTAGTTTGGGAATGACACTGCCTGCGAGAGATGCTATTCTTATCGTTGGCAATAAAACGACTTTCAGCATATGAGTATAATAAGCAACGATGAGTGTGTGCGTATTTGTGTGTACGATGAAAACAGTTAATGACATAATTATAAGCGCCATCCCGCCGGCGAAGCGCATTTCTAGGGTATGATGGAGCATTTTAATGTCATTGTATATGTTTTGATCACAATCATGTGATATACAAAATCAAAGTATAAATGGACTCAACTCAAACCTTACAGAAATGACAAGACATACTCTCATCATAGGTCTTTTGATCCAATAGTGTCGAAAGCGATTCTCCGCTGTACATCATACAGTTTGAAATCAATCATCAGTACATTGTATTTTGCCATTAAGAGTAATGAGATTGATCAAAGCAGTTACACAACTGACGCTTCCCTTTATGAAAAGTTTCACTTCTGTTACAACCGCGAAGTTGGAGGGTATAATGGTAAGGGAATGGGCAGCGGAAATGCTGAGGCACGTTGAACCCGTCAACCCGTCACAGAACCAGGACTGGACGCACTTTGTATAACTAACATACAGGAATTCGAACGTATCAACCTCCCATTAACCATTTGCGTGCTTTGAGAGTCGATTGGTACAGAAAACCCCATACAGGTTGTGCACACTGGGTCGTTCCACGAGACCAACATCCACGACTTCGACATTAATTAAAAAAAAAAAAAAAAGTCCATGAGTCATACAGCCCACGAGTCATCGAGCCTATCAGTTCGACACTATTTATAGGCAAATAAAGCCCATGAGTTCAACACCAGGTAAAACAACCCACGATTTGAACATTACACGGCACGAGGATTAATGTGTTTGTCTCGTGGGCCTTGTTTGCTTAGGGTCGAACTCATGGGCTGTATGGCTCGTTGGCTGTATGTCTCATGGGCTGTATGATTCGAGGGTGTCGAACTCGTGACGCACGTGCACTCGAACACACAGGTGACTGTTCAAATGTTAACTGCCGATGAGTCAAATGGACACAATTTCACACACATACCTCTGGACAAGAATCGATGTGGCACACAGCGGGTTAAAAGTCCCGGTGAAAAGCCAAGAAGAGTGTTACTCGCCACACCACGCCTCTACATAATCATGAGTGGGGGCGCTGTGGCACAGTGGATAAGACTCCCGACTCCCGATCGGAGGACCCGAGTTCGAATCCCGCCCAGTGCTTACGTCCTTGGACAAGATGTTTTTACCCACTGTGTCCCTCTCGAGCCAGGTGTATAAATGGGTACCTGGCAACGCTATAGGGTAATGATAATAGCAGAGGGCCCTCTGGTAGAGCAGTGGCAACACTAAAGAGGCTACCCTGGGTAAATAAGACCTTATTATTATTATTACTATTATGATTATTTACCCTTTCGCCTGAAATCCGCTTGGTTTCAGGACATAACGTCATCTGGTTGGTAGCAACAGATCCTGCCACTGTCGCACGAACCACATAGAAAGCAGACTGTGATACCATAAGCACACCTCGCTCTCCATAGACGGTGAAGAAATAATCGTACCCATGTGCCAAAATTCGCCATCTCGCATTATCTGAAAGAAAAAAAAAACCCACCGGAAATTGAAAGAATATCATAAGAAGAATATAGTTAAATAGGTTTAGGCCTAGCTCTCTTAAAGTCAGAATGCAAGGTTTACGCGCTTCCCAAACTTTTGTGTTTTTCTTAACCTGAGGCCCACTTTAGCTCTTACGATATTTTTGAGGCTCAATAAAATTGAATACAATATTGTTTAATTTTGGCCGACATCGCAGTCCACCTGAGAGAGAAAGAGCCTCGCGGCCCACAGGTTAAGAATCCCACCACATTAAACCTGACTCGTGAATTTCCGCTGGGTAGAAGGCATCGGTAATTCGAACTAGAATCAATCATCAATCAAAACTTCTCAAACAGTGCTGTCAAAAGTCATTTTACTAATCGCTAATTACCTTGCCTATGTTGAGAAGGTTTTTGTTTTCAATTGTGCTTTTTTGGATATTTGATATATCGCCATTAGAGAAATATGAATTACAATGTATATGAATCAAATAAGACTGACTATAAAGGGCGTACGCTTATCCCAGTCATCATGCTCATAGCACCAAACAGTTGATAGTGTAATACATTGTTTGATTCCATTTTTTTTTTTTTTGGTTGCATTTAAAACATGTTCATCCCAAGAGTTTCGTGCTCTGAATCTCATTTTCTTACTGTTATTCAAATGCAATTCATTTTCACATTATGACAAAATATCATTCACAGAATGAGATAATTTACTCGTCATTATAATAACAAATTGATAAAATACTACTCATCTTATGCTAGAGGTACTGAATTATTAAGACTTGCAAAACCTTAGAGCTTGGCACCCAACTTAGACCAGATTGATCAGGCAGAATCAGACCAGCCACTGAAAAATAGCTCCTGACGGCAGTTGGGGTATTTAAAGGGATGGTAGAGTATTGGTGGAGATGAGAATTGGGCCTTCAACTTTTTGCGTGATACCAAGAAAACACTTATGGTATAGTACAGAGCATATCATTTTAAGAGGAATTAAAATTCTACTTGAATGAAATCGGGTTTGGAATGACTGAAACATCCAAAAACAAAATAAAACAAAGCGATCGTGATAAAGTGTGGGTCCCACACTTAATTAGAATCGCTCTTTTTTTGGATATGGCGGCCATTTCAAAACCAATTTTCATCAAATAAACGTTGAATTCCTTAAAGAATTACATGCTCTTCCATATTTCATTAGAGGTTTCTCATAATCTCACAAAAATGTTAGAAACCTGAAATTAGGTCTCAACCAAAACTATACGATCCCTTTAAGGAGAACTCAATTTATCAATACTAAATATAAAGCTGTTTTTAAAAGATAAATTTCAAACGGCCGGTTAAACATCAAATTGTGAGTTTAGATAAATTCATGTGACAACGAGAAAGTCCTCGGCAGAGAGTTATGTCCAATAAGTTTCAAAACGTGGTATAGGTGTGTTTAAAGGTGTGATTGACTTACCTTTGGGAGGACAAGTGCCTTGCGAGTCAAACGTCTTTACGGTGAGAAGGTCAAAGGTAACTTCCTGAGTTGGGCTCCACTCCATTGGAAAGGAGAGAACAATGTCCATACTACAGTATTTTGATCCTGGTTTTCCGACGAACATGATCGGACTGACAAGGAATTGACCCGGATCTAAACTTGACGACAGAGGTTGATATCCTACTTGACTCGTCTTGGACATGACGTAGAGAACGACTGGTTCCGGGTCACCGAGAATAGCGTGAGGGGGTATGAAGAGTGTCGCCTGTGCCCGCCTTAATTTTAGGTAACCGCCCTCATGGTTGACAATGGCGCACGCGAAGTTTTCTTCGGCAGCTACAAGAGTTTGTTTGCCAGAGTTTTCTAAAGGCGATTCGTTGCATCGGTAGATGCGAGCATCGAAATCAATGGAGCCAGTCTTCTTGAAATTAGGAAACATCGGTGTGGGATTTTCCTCCTTAATATCCCTTATCATAGGCTGATATGATGCTTTCGAAGCCAGGGTTTCTGTGACCTCTTTATTCATTTCGCCTTTATTCTCGTCATCCTGGACAGGGAGAGGGGATACACGCTTTTCTTGTCGTCTCCCTCTTGGTCTAAGCGCCACACGTCCTCGAACAGGCAGAGCCGGCTGCTCGGGCAAGGCCATGACGTTGGCTCTGGCCCTGAATGGGAGGACTCTTGGAGACTTTGGAGTCTGTACGTTCTGATAGACAGACGCCGCTACATCTTGGGATCTTGGGGATGGCACTGGCGGTTGATGGCGCGGTGTGTCATATTGCCCCTCGGCTAGGTACATTGACACCTCGTAAGTACTCTCAGGTTCCTGGTATAAAGAGGGCACTTCTTCTCCCGACACCATCGTAGAAACAGGCGAGGACCTTAAGGGGGCCCTTCCTGTCGCTTCATGGTCGAGTCCTCGACGCAAAGCCGGTGTCGGAGGAGTCCTCTGCTCCTCGATTGGAGAGGGTGCAGCCAACTTTGCATCGTCTTCCTCTGGAGATGGTATTGGTATGGGCATCATCACCTCGTAGCAAGACTTATACACGTCCTCATCCGAGCCAGCTCTCGCCATTTTTATCTATCTTTAATATTCCTATGACGCCCTGGATGAATCACCACCAGCTCTGTCGGATAGAAAGTTTGGTCGAAAGAAGCAGATGGTTATAATCCATTTATATAGTGATACTTCAATTACTCTTATAATAGGGTTGTACTATTAGCTGTTCATGTGTACACAGCATGTGCTGAATCTTACAAACTTTCATGCGCCGAGAATATCAGTAATGATAGATATGGCGCCTTTATAATAATGGCAAACACGACAAAGGAATGATGGTCTATTTTACTCGAATCAGCTTCTTTTGGCGCAAACACTTTTATTTCGGAGGCCCCTGTCTTTATATTTTAAAGTCACCGGCAAGTCATGCCAAGTATATAACTCAAACATTGTCTTCAGGATAAAGACAAAGTTTTAATTTGGACTTAAAGGACAAGCTTACCCAAATGGTAGGGCCTCATGTGGAGTGGGTAAAAGCAGCAATATTAGGAGAACACGTCAGTGAAAGTTTGAGGAAAGTCAGACAATCCGTTGTAAAATTATGACTTTTGAAAATTTTTGTGCCGCCATCGCTGGATGAGAAGAGTACATCAGTTTGTGATATCACTGCAACACGATACAAAGAAAATATTAACAAAATTAAACACATTATGTTCATATTCCTCCAGCAAAATAAAAGAGCACTTGGCTCAAGTAGATACCTCCTTAGAAGAGAACAACACTATACCCGTGACATAATGTGCCACAGTAGCAAGTCGACGGAGTGTGTACTTTTCATAAAAAATTATATTTTGTGGCATTCTCGTCATATTTTCTCTATAATAATATCGTTGTATTGCAGTGATTTTATAATCTATTGTAGTATTGTCATCAAATGACGGCGGCACAAGTTTCGTTAATTCGAAATTGAAATAAGGTTCGTTGTTCCGAAGGTTTGTTAATATTTTAAAACACACAAATTCCCTATATTTTAGTAATCTGAAAATGAAATAGGGTTGGTTAATCCGAGCATTTGGGGCGTTACTCCGAAAATAAAATACAATACAATGTCCGCCTACCAAGATTAGGATTCAAGGACATGAAAAGAAGCTAATTTGAAGATCCGAAGAGTACCTCGTATGTTATACACTCGGGATTTTAAGAAGGACTTAAATGTTCATCACCCTATAAATTTGTTTAATTGAGTTTGAATGCTGACGGTATATTAGATACTGGACAATCATCCACTTACAAATCTGCGTTTGACTGGAATCGAATTGGTTTCAAATTGCAGCTTTGATAAGAGCAGGAAATAATGGAGCAATTATTATGTCATTAGTCTTTTGATTTAATTTTGATTTCATCTTATTTCTGTTTTCCTTTTCCATACAAAATGTAACAAAAATCCATTGGACAAAGTTATTGAATAATTATTTTGATAATGGAAATATATGGATAGTTGATTCCATCAGTTACATCGAATACAGCATGACCTTGAAATGCCTTGGTTGGAACGAATCTGGTGAAATCAAGGCCACTGAGAGAACATGAACCGTGGTATAGTGGTAAGTATCTCGGGACCTGAACTAGGACTTCATTGATTCGAATCCTGTATCCGGCGCCTACTCCCTTTTTCATTATTTTTTTTTCATCCAATCTCTCTTGATTAAGGAGTAAAATTGGTATATTGCTGGGGAGAATTAAAAAAACAAACAAACATGCGAGCAAGTCCCTCTGTGAAGATGATATTTAACACTGACGAGGCTACAATGTATATTATGCTTGTGCTATATCGACAGTATAGGACTATTGTGTTACAGATCAAAGAAATCCATTGAAGAAGCATAGTTTCAATATTGTCAATCTGACAGAGTTATTCAAATTAACCTTTACCCAGTAGCGGTCACATTACCATGACTTCTTCTTCTTCTTCTTCTTCTTCTTTTTTTTTATAAGGAAACACAACCAAAGCGCAACCTAAGTAAATATATACTTTATAATTCTGTTACTAAAGAAATGCTAATAATTCATTCAAAGGAAAGGGGAAGGAGCAAATGATGGCTTTTCTCGATTTTACATGAAAGCAGCCAGTATACTCTAAATCTGATGGTATAGAAATCTTACAGCGAAATATTCTTGATATAACTTAAACAGATCAATAAAGAGGAATAGTTACCCCCAATGGATCTATATAGTTTCAATGCCACCACAAATAAACGCCATTTTCAAAGTTTTGTTTTGAAAGTAAAGTCAGCATCAAATAGAAAAATAAAAAAATTTTAATGATGCTGCAGTCGTTACATTACAAGAAAGTATTATTCGTAAGATATTATTGAATTTATCATGTATATATGGTATACATGTTTATATATTATATATCATATTTTCAATTGCTTTCTATGATTTTCAGCCGTTTCAATCTCAAATATTTCAAGCTGATGAAAACGGATTTGTCGGTTTTTGCATTTATAGTGCAAATGCATGTTTAATTGCTTTGATTCATGATACCCTCACCATAACTTATGTGGCCAAATTAATACGTGCCATGCATTTTACAATAATTTGTCTAATTTGTTTTTTCTCTTCAAGATTACGTGGATAGGGTGGATATGCCATCAAAAAGAAAGTTTCCAAACAAAGATTCTGCCAGTGACAGCATATGTCATTCATTTCAAAAGTAGGTACCTACTAATATGATTAAAGGTCCAGTTTACCTTTGGGAACAGTGATTTAAAACATTTTCAAGATATGACATTGTGATGCATATGTGTAGGTCTATTGTACCACAAAACATCCTATCATATAAAATTTTCGCGATAAAGCCTAAAATATAAAGAGATATCTGTATTTTCCTCAATAAACCATAACTGTAGACGGTTTAGTCTGGAAACATTTTTATTATAACTATTGTTCACATTTTGTATATTTAACAATACTTAACATCAATTTTACAGATTCAAATTTTTACAGTGGTTGTTTCTATCACTAACTCACATTTTAGAACTATTTTATAGCACTAATGCTGGGTTTTTGTTTCACCTGCAAATGGTAAATTGTGCCTTTAACAAAAGACACTGGAACACGCACCCTTCCCTAGACTGAGCATAACTTGCATGTTTCCACATTGCTAACATGATTAAGAAAGGACACTACAGGGAAACATGCTAGTTATGGATTGATATTGAAAGTAATATGGAAATTCCATATCATGTGAATTGATTTTCAAAAGTGACACACACAACAAATCTTACCTTTACTTAATTTAAATCTTCCCTTTACTTAATTTACATATTTTTTTTTTAGTATAATCAATATTACCAAGTTCGATTTCTGGTATATACTTGAATGGGCCTGATTTGCGATGTCCTAAGATAACATGGATATTATGTTGAAACATAATCAAAACAAACAATAGTTAAAGGCTGGATATTGAATATTCCTTTAGGAAACAAGAATCCAACAGTCAGTTATTCATATCTTATTTATTAGGAGAACGTTTATATCAATCACCTTTACTAATAGTGTACCAAATAGTCTGAGGCATAATCTATTATGTTGACATGACCATACACAGTTGATTAAAAAAATATACAAACCAGCTGTTAAGATGTAAGGCGATAATATTGATGATTTGTGTGAAAACATGTAGAACACTAAAATTCCTTGAATCTCTGTAATTCATGTCAAATCTAAATAAATTTCCAACCATAACCTTTGTTCAGTCATTACTATTTAATTCAAGTCGACGTGAGCATGGATTATATAGGAAAAATGCACATTAAAATCAGGCTGCCTAGACCATCGTGGCTAGACCACTCACCATTTCTTTAGCTTGAGACTCTTCTGGCGTCGAGGCCACTTTTCCGGGTAACTGACGGCCAGACACGTCATGAGTTTTCACTCACAGGCACAGCGTTAAACATCACCAAACTCCTTATCATTTTGGATGTGATATTACCCTCTTATACCAACACTTTTTTTTTACCCCTTCCGTAATGTACAACGCGTAATGTAACTCAGAGTCACAGTCTTGCTCCAGACATGGTAAATCCCGTCGTGGTAGATAAAAGACAGGCAGAAAAAGTGAGTGTAAGCGATATGACGGTTGACAATGGTTGAGTTTCACATCCTCGTTAGTCGTACCACAGATTCGAACTGTTTTTTTTTTCTTTTCTTCGTCGTAGTGTGACAACGAAGTCGATATAAGCGCTAGGTCACTATGCATCTATATCAAATCCAAAGCAAAGCATCTGAGTAGTACAGATACGAAATGATGCGTTGTATAAATTTAATCTGAATAATTAATGGCGTACTGTATATTCTATCAGCATGATGCTATTGCTGCATTTTCTAAGCACGGCCAATCTCCTACGCAGCTGACAGACAATGTTAATGGTGATGATCGCAACCTCAACTAGTTTGTGATGCGGAAGTGGACTCAGTAAAATACAGCCAGAGCAAGTGAAGTTGCACTATCATTATGTGCATGTGGAAACTCACTACAGCCACATTGCGACTTTTAGTTGGGGGTAAAGAGGGCATTGGTTTTATAGGCCTAAGTTTTCGCGTTGGACCAATCCTGATGACTTGGAAAAGAAAAGTAAACAAACAAAAATTGAAATGATCTCACAAGAGAACCTGAATGTCACAACAAAGGGCTTGATAATAATAATAATAATAATAATAATAATGATAATAGTAATAATTATAATGATGATGATGATGATAATAATAATGATAGTAAGAATAATAATAATGGTAATAATAATAATGATCATAATAATAACAATGATAATAATAATTATAATGATGATGATGATGATAATAATAATGATAGTAAGAATAATAACGATAGTAATAATAATAATAATGGTAATAATAATAATGATCATAATAGTAATAATAATAATAATAATTATGATGATGATAATAATGATAGTAAGAATAATAACGATAGTAATAATGATAATAATGGTAATAATAATAATGATAATAATAACAATGACAATAACTAAATAACATTAATTAGAAATCAAATACTTTGATTAGAGATTCTTTTGGTGAGGTACTTTAACCCGGCGTTTTCATGGTCCAATTACATTATTTCATTTGATTACATCGAAGTATCATCCTCCCCCCTCCTCCACAAAGCCCCTCCCATGACTACTATGAGGTCCCCTACATTTTAGAAACGCCTTCTACGCCCCTGATTCCGGCTGTTTATTAATGTACTCAAGTCAAAGATGATTATACTTTCTGCACGTCACTGCAGTTTAATAGCTTTAACTGTTCTCCCATAATGCACCACAAGTAGTTTCGTGTAATAGTTTCGTATACAAGGTATATGCGCCTACAAAATGATTGATGCATAGTGAACACGTGGACACTCCGAATGTTAAAACGAGAACACAGGCAGAAGTTTACATAATTATTGTCTTCTATTTTTTTCTTCGAAACGACACAGACTTTTTTTTTTGTTTTTTTTATTAATTCCATTTCCTTTGAAAATATAACAGTTTCAAAAAAAAAATACATACCTTATACATAACATTTGTCAAAAATGTTCATACATATGAGACATATTCCATAAAACAAGAATAACCATTCAATTCATTTTAAGGCAGAAATGAAACAAGAAAAAGAAAAATAAGATGATAGGATAAATCAAACAATTTCTTTTTAACTACAAAAAAAAAAAAAAGAAGATACATATGCAGTTGTAGGCAATTTAGCCAAACACTAGAAGAACAGAAAATGGAATTTCTATTATATAAAAAAAAACCAATAGCAACAAAAAAAAAAAAAACCCTCGTTCCCACCTTTCCACCATACCCAAACCCTCAACCACTCAAAACCATTACCTCCCCCCCCCCACAACCACAAAAGAAAAGAAAACCGTCCCTGTCATCTCCAAAAACCACCTCCCCGCCCTCTACACCACATCCACATCCTTACCCGGGACAGGCACACACCCTCTCATCCACACACACATTCTCACTAACACCTGCACACACATCCACTTAACACAAAGAACAATTATTTCTGCTCGCATTCAGAACGTAAATAATTAAACTAATTATGCTTATGATTATGCTACATACACACACATACATGCATGCATATACATATACATGTATATACACATAATATACATGTCCATATACCTGCATATATATTTTACATAAACAATACTTATCTCTGAACTCAAAAATATTTAGGAAAAAAAAATGTCAGTGATCAAACACACACAAAGGGGGGGGGGGGGGTACGAGTGCATGGATAAACTAATCCTTTACAAATTATTTAAACACTCCCATTTCAGTAAATGCAAACCCGATCTATTTCTTCTGATGGCAATATCATTCTTTTCCTTTCGACATATACTTAATGTCTTTTTTAATTCTGCCAATGTCGGTGTTATTGACTGTGACCTCGCTTTATATAACATATATTTAACTATAAAAATAAGAGTGTTGTACAATTTGATTCTGTGAGAAATTCCTTTTAAACCAATGTGTATATCCCGCCAAACTAAATCACGTAACTCTTCTAACTGAAAGTACTCAATTAAATCATGCCATAAAGATTTAACTTTTTCGCAGTTCCAAAATAAATGCGAGTAAGTTTCAGAACTTTTTCCACAAAAGGAACATAAATTATCAGCCACAAAACCAAATTTTAGAAGCTGTTCCTTGGTATAAATCACCCCGTGTAGTAATTTATATTGAAATTCTCGCATAAACACGTACGCACGCACACACACACACACACACACACACACACACACATGCTCTATTCACGCAAACACTAACACTCCTACTATACACAAAATGTATTTATTTTGATTTCATTTAATTTAATTTGTTGATATCCTCATTTGAATATTTTGTTGCTAAATATTACTTCAAAAAAGCACAGCCATCATGCAGATATTCACAAAAAGTTCTCTTGTTTTGAATACACAAAAAAAGGAATGAAATGCATTATTCCCTTTACATAATTATTTGACTGTTGTATTAACTATCATAATAAATACGTTAGTATGACTTTCTTGGGACGAGGTAAGTTACTACAATTTTTTTTATACACGAGATTTCTGTACAGAGGAATATAAGAAACTGGTGAGGCGGTAACATCATTATTCAATCTAACTTTGTAATGAGTGACTGCCTCCAATATCAGTCGGTTCTGTGACATTCTTATTTAGTTTCAAAATTCGTACTTTATGTCCCATTGGTATGGATTTCTGTCATTCTGGTTTGTTTTATTTCAGTATATTAGTGTAATTTTAGTAAACGTCAGTTTGCACGAGGAATTATGTTAGTCAACGTCAGTGGCGTATCTAGGGAAAACGGCGCCCGGGGCAAGCACGAAAATTGCGCCCCGAATTTCTGAAAAAGTGTTCAACCCTAACCCCATCCCGGTAGGGACTTTAAACAAAGTCCACATGATGCTTTTTCAAGCACTTAAACGCGATCTTTTGAGGGTGATTTAAATGTAATGAATTGTGATAGATTTTGGCGAGCGAGCGCAGCGAGCGAGCCGAAATTTTTGTATTTCAGCTTACAAAACATGGAATTCTTGTCATTTTTTGCTTACCAAATCTTACAATTTTAATCAAGATATAGTGACAGCCTTATAGATATCGATTTATACCAAAAAACTGAGGCCTTTAAAAAATACTCTAAATTAGTGCGCGCGAGTGAGCTGAAATTTGTAAATGTCCTCGTCATCATCACGTATTGTTCTTATCTTTTTTTTATATAAATTTTGGCGAGCGAGCGCAGCGAGCGAGCCGAAAATTTTCGTATTTCAGCTTACAAAACATGGAATTCTTGTTATTTTTTGATTATTAAATCTCACAATTATAGTGACGACCTTATAGATAACGATTTATACCAACAAACTGAGGACTTGAAAAAATACTCTAAATTAGTACGAGCGAGTGAGCCGAAATTTGTTTATTTCTGCGTCATCATTACGTTTTTTTCTTATCTTTTTTGATTTTTTTTGCGCCCCCCCCTCCCCCGTATGTTCGAAACCGCTTTTGATTCAATGGGCGATCGCTTCAGAACGAATGAAAATGCAGTCGCTGCTCCGTGTAACATTTTGCCTGCTAAATATAAAGTGACATGAGTGAACACAATAGACATTATCATTTTGTCCGCGTCATCGTCACGTTTTGTTCTTATCTTCTTCTCTTTTTTACAAATTTGGGCGAGCGAGCGCAGCGAGCGAGCCGAAAATTTTTGTATTTCAGCTTACAAATCATGAAACTCTTTTCATTTTTTGCTTATTAAATCTTACAATTCTAATCAAGATATAGTGACGGCCTTATAGATAATGATTTATACCAACAAACTGAGGACTTGAAAAAATACTCTAAATTAGTACGAGCGAGTGAGCCGAAATTTGTATATTTCCGCGTCATCCTTGCATTTTGTTCTTGTCTTGTTTGATTTGTTGTTGTTTTTTTGCGCCCCCCCCCCCGTATGTTCGAAACCGTTGACGCCCTCTTTTGATTCAATTGGCGATCGCTTCAGAACGAATGAAATTGCAGCCGCTGCTCCGTGAAACATTTTGCCTGCTAAATACAAAATGACAATGTGTGAACACAATAGACACTGTCATTTTGTCATCATCACGTTTTGTTCTTACCTTCTTTTTTATATAAATTTTGGCGAGCGAGCGCAGCGAGCGAGTTGAAAATTGTTGTATTTCAGCTCACAGAACATGGAATTTTTGTGTGAACACAATAAACATTGTCATTTTGTCCGCGTCATCATCATGTTTTGTTTTTATCTTGTTTGATTTGGTTTTCTGCCCCCCCCCCCCCCCACCATTCTCCCTCCCCCTTTTTCTTCTTCTTTTTTTTTTCTTCTTCTTCTTCTTCGTTTTTTTTTTTTCGTTTTTTTTTTCTTCTTCTCTTTTTTTTTTCGTTTTTTTGCGCCCCCAAGGAGTGGCGCCCGGGGCACGTGCCCCCCTTGCCCCCCCCCCCCCCTAGATACGCCACTGGTCAATGTTAAAGCTTACTCGTCCTGTCGCCGTATAACCAAACGCCACCAGTTTCATGGTCATACTAGTCTGGTTTCCAGACCCCTTGCTAACTGGACTCCGCGGCGACGAAAGCAGGCAAAGACGGCGTTGAGGGCGTCAATATCCTACATAGCAAAATAGTAAGAACAGAGGGTCTGGAAGCCAGACTATGGTCATAACGGTAGAGTCCCATCAGTGCTAAAACAATCATCCCTGAAAGAACAGAACACTTAATTCGTAAAAACACTCGTTTATAAGCATGCTTGACGGTAATAGTGGCTATCCTCCTCTCACTTTCTTCTTTTAACCACAATTCTAAACACAAAACAAAAACAAACAAATACGAACAAGAAGTGTTATAATTATTTGCCTATCTAAGGAGAGAGGTTTACTAATCACAACCAAGCTCAACCTCCATCTATTAATGGGGAATGAAACCGAGATATAATGTGGATCATGTGAATGTAGCAACATTACTAGATCACATCAGTGAAAGTTTGAGGAAACTGATCCGACAATCTCTTCTTTAAAGGTTCCACGTGCTACAATTTCTGGATGGAAAGACTACAACAGCTCATGACGTCACCCTAGAACAATGATATGAAGAAAATGTTACAAGATACACAAACTGTATTTTTTTTTTTAAATGAAGAGTACACATTCCCTTGACGACTTGTTACTTACATTATGTTAAGGTTTATATTATTCCTCTTGCTTTCTGAAAGTGGCAAGTGTTTTTTTTTTCAGCGTTCTAGAAAAATGAAAATATGTTGAATTCTCTTTACTTATTATTCTTTATATTATTGTCCTGCGGTGACGTTACGAACTGCTGTTGCCTTTTCACCCGGCAATGGCGACAATAGAACTTATATATATATATATATATATATATATATATATATATATATATACGGATAGTCCAATTTTCCTGAACTTGCGATGACTGGCTGATGTGTTCTACTAATTGTTGCGTGCACATTACCCACATTATAGCGAATATAGATACACATTAACAATTTGGAGTTTCACTTACATTGTACGTATCACCTCTGCGCGTGCGCACTTTGCAACAATAAACAGTCATGTATTTTTAGTAAGGCTCATGTCATCCCTGAACCTGCGCTGAATTATCTCAATCCGTTTCTGTCACACTTTTCTTCTTTTTTGTATGTTTTGTCGACAATTTAGTGTATACATGGTAGTTAGGATATTGTGAACTTGCCCCCCCCCCCCCCCGTGAACAATTCATTAATTCGATGCATAGGGCCTACTATATACTATAGATAATTTATTTTTGCTATAAAGTTTCATATTATGTTATGTGATAAATACCTTTGTTGTTTTGCTTTATGTCAGTCTCTTGCCAATGTCTGTATTTTCTTCATGTTATGTATGTATTTTTTTTCTGTCTATGGGACTTAAAAATGTCAGTATTGTACACTGAATATTATGTTTCTCTGTTATTTACGTGCACGAATTTTCATTCATTCATTCATTCATTCATTTTTTTCCATCTCCAACAGAACTTGTAAATACAATAGACACTCATGAGATATAAGTACATATTTCAATATTACAAAATATGATAAATTAAAATTTATGGTTATACAAAAGACACAGCACAAAGAACATTCTGAAGTTTAGAAGATGCAGGAGATGGGGAGGAATGCTGAAGAAGCAATGCTTGTATATGGTGAATTCCCCCTCCCAAACAGTGAAACAATTATACATAATAGTATTTATTTCATTGATCTTTTACTTTGTACATGAAACTAAATTTACAAAATGAATTACACGAACTACGAATAAAAAAACCTAACTAGCCCAGAGACAAGCACCCGGACAAATCCAAACACTAAGTCACCTTCATGCAGAAAATAGAACAGGAGAGAAGAGAGAGATAAATTGCAGGATGATAGCCAGCGGCTGAACAAGTTCCTTTTATCACCGCGTTTAAATAGAATGGAAAGGAAATGAAATGAAAATGCGACTTGATGATATATCTGTTACCATTATATACACATGTTATTATAGCTTATATTGCTGGTACAAATAGATTGACTGACGGACGGAAGCATGAAAAGTGTATTCGAAAGAGAAACACCATCATACCTCGCCGGTGTTTTGTGGGTGGTATAAAGAGAAAAAGAAAAAAGAAAGAAAGTATATTTTCAGCAGTTTTCTAAAACCCTTTTTTGTAGAGTGGTGAGATCAGGTATGTCTTAGAGGCCCCTTTTCATTTCTTGATAATCCTTTGCACACTCTTCACTTTCAAGTCTGATAACTTTTGAAGGGATAACGCTACTGCTTTGAGCGTTAGCATTATTCATGGACAGAATGTGCTAATAGAACTTGCTCAATTTCAACTTAATCTAATAATCCTTCATTGTTGTTTCTCCAATGGTTTACATCCTGTTTTTTGTTCGATTCATCTCACAGCCAGCACGACATTCTCTTAGAGTATCATTTCCTTCTTTTAAAAACTGAAAACATTTCTTTTGTTATCCTCACATAAATAAATAAATAAATAGATGATTTTCTTGTCATTCTCATAAAAACAAACAAATAAATAAATGTATGATAGTACTTTCTCTTAAATATTAAGAGTTTGTGTTTCATTATTTGACAATTTTTCTTATTGAATTTCTAATTTCTACATCATTGCCTTGGGGACTCTTCCTAAAAGTCGAATAATTGTAGACCACTTGTTTTTGGTTCCCTTCCTTTCTTTGTTGTGCCTATCTTTAGTTGTTTTCCTGTCTGTTCTGTCCATGTTCCATCCGTTCTTGTCCTTGTCAGAGTCCTTTCTTTCTGTCTACAAAATTGTTTAAGTATATATGGAAAACACTAGTAAATAAAGCAAAATTTTTGAAAATTGAAAGTTACGCCACCGGTTCTGGGCCGCAATTAAAAACATAGGCATATATGCATTACGTACAACGAAAAATCTGAATATAATTTTATTAAAGGTTAATGTAATGTAATAATTCTCACCACGTTTGGTGGAGCTTCACCGTTCCGTGCTTTAGGTTAACATGACACATCCCCCTTTGGAGTCACTTCATACAAGTACTCTTTTTTTTACCGTCTAAGTTTTTGACTATCAAATTGAAACACAAAACGTAACTGAAAGCTACATACAAGCAAGCAAACACTCAAACAAACAAACAAACAAACAAACAAACAAACAAACGCAGATTAAATTATCAATGTTCATTCTCCTAACCATAGTGGATTATTATCAAATTGTCAAGAACGCACGGGGCAACAAGGTTGTTATACCCTATATAGGTTGGCAATACAAGATACCAGAATCTGCTGTTGAAATTTTGAAGGAACTACTATTTAACGTCCGAAATTGCCAAGGTCGATTCAATAAAGAGATATAATTGAAACAGTTTGAATTTTTTTTTGTTCATACCTCCTGCAAGATATAGGACATCAAAATATATATTTCAAAATGTCATTATTTTTATACATGTATTTTGTCATAATAATTGATAATGTGCACATACTGGGTTAGATACATGTTTCTAGTGTTTCATTATCATAAGAAGAGATATATCATAATAATTATTTCAACTTCTACTCGCAGGGTACGAAGTAATGGCACATCAAGGAAAATAAAACAAAATCACTGACGCAATACAGAAATGCATGTCGAATGAGCTTGGATGAACATAAGACCGTTCGTTATGTACAAAGATACTCCAGCAGATAAACTTAATACAACACAATACGCTGGTGAATATACGAAATGTGCTTTCCCCGTAAGTGGTGTCACGTATTCATAGTATTAATCATTCTTATAGAATAGAGTGAATCATTATTTTACACGTGCAATTGACAGGTCATTCATGCCACTCTCTTGGGAGACTTTCAGTTTCATTTTCGCTCGACAGTAAAGTTTGTCTTCATCATCATTAGTCGAGATGAAACTTTGAGGGGAGCAGAAGTGTTGAGCTTCAGTGACAAGAGCTGCCCACAACATCTCTGGTCATGGGGAAGGGGGTGGGGGGAGGGGGATGGGGAGAGTAGGCCCACTTTCGCATCCGGTGGACTTTGTGATACATGTACTTAAAGATCACTCTTGTTTGGAGTAGACAGTCATGCAAAGTGAATGTAAGAACTCCACATCATAACAGTATAGTCGGCAGTCGCAATATGAGTCTGTTGGGCGAGAGATTATTTGAGATGGCGCTCTTCGAAAATGGATTTCGAATGCATGGACCTTCTTTCTTTAAATGTGTGTGTGTGTGTGTGTGTGTGTGTGTGTGTGTCTTTGCTACAAACGCCTGATCATTATCATTTATTAACAACGAGTGTACAGTATAAGTTATACTAGGCCTATGCAGGGAGGTGGAAGGACCACTTCCCTGGCCTATGTGTACATCATGACTGTGATATGGGGAAAAGGGGAATATGCTTAAAATGTGTGTGGATCTGAAAATACGGTGTCTCATGCAATATCTCTCTTACCCCCCCCCCCCCCCCACTTTATTATGGAGGATCCATTGGCTTTGTTTTCCCTCGTTTGTCCGAACGGGTGCCGCAGCCGCGGGCGGCCTCAGTCTCTACAAAACTCATGTAAACAAGACGTCATAGTCATGATAAACGGAAACTATGGGCACCTGATTTTCATTAAAAAAGTCAAAGTGGAAGAGTTGGAAGAAGGCCTATAGATATATCAGTTTTGGAATTGTTAATCAACAGGGACATCACATGATATGACATATTTATAGTCATTCTATAGCCCTCCATGATTCACGATGATAAGACCATCTTCCCAGTCACTAGTGAAACTAGGCTTATAATAATGAAGATCGCATCCATGTCTTCCAATAGTTTCTACTGTTCCTTCTTTACGTGTACATTCAACATGCTATTGCTCTATATCGACTTTATGTTTTCAAGGTTTTCTCGTATTTGCCTCATAATAATACATATTAATTCTATTTATAATTATTATGACGGTATTTACTTTGTGAGCTTTTGTCTCACAGTTCTGACAATGGAATGCGGAAATGAAATTGAACTGATGGACTCAATATTTATTGAATTAAACAGTAATTGGTATGATCGTATAGAGGTATAACTAGGTCCTTAATTTATATACTGCATGCCCAAACTTGTATGATTGTTATTAAATGATGTACATAATATTACATTATCCACATAAAACTCAAACAAGTTGTGTTTGTTTCAAAGAGAAATTCACAACAAATTTCATATTTACAAATACTGAAGACAGATATGTCGCCCTTCTTATTTTGTGATTAAACAAAATATTCACTCAGATGTCGTGCAATGTTTCCTTTTTGTTTTCTTTTTTACCTGTCGCTATAAACATTCGCTATTAAACGACTAAGACCTTTAGTGTTTCTGTTGAGATGCAAAACTTTATGGTTCAGGAAGGGAATATCAGTAATAATTGTTTATTGAAATACGCCAGCAAAATAATTTTCAGTTAACAAATTATTTTTGTAACATCCAGTTTACTTCAGGAGCATGTACACTCTGACATTACAATAGAATATACCATGCATCATCAGAACATCGCATATTAGATTCAGTTCACATATTGCACAATATAAAATAGTCACAAGATAAATGTAATTTATCAAAAATCATAACGGGAACTTACTTGACATTTTTCAATGAAGGCTATAAGCACTTATTAAAATTAATGTTTATAAAAGCAACGAGAAAATTCGACCCTCCGAAGCATTTTTATTTGTTTGTGATTGTGTCTCTTACAAATAATATTTATTCACTGCATACAAATCAAATTCAAGTAAAAAAATCACTATTACGTGCTCATCGGCTTTATGCTGGGGTGTGTAAAAGAGAAAAAAAAAGTGGAATACTCAAATGACAAAATAATCGTATATAATACGTCATCGAAGTAGTCAAAGTCCCTGTTATAAATCTAGATAGGTTTACTTTATCTTATTGACATGTATTGATATTTCATATCTATTGATAACCCCATATAAAGCTTTGAAATGCCTTCTAAAATTTTCAACAACCTGAAATCAAATAACGAATTATTTCTATTATAAATCTAAATGTTTAAGCTTCTACCAACCTTATGGGCAAGCTTTCGCCCTACTCCTGAGGACTTTCTCAAGCCTTATGCAGTGAGGTGTTGTCTTGCTGCCGTTGCCTGTCTTTGTCGATCACTGGACCAAAGATGGGTGAGAGGGTATTGTCATCCCCAACCGATGAAAGTTTTTAGTATTATTGATTGATGTCACAAACTTTTTTTAACCAGTTCCATTCTTTTAACTTTCATGAAACGTAAATTTATTAATATATAAATATTCTTTCCCAAACAAACTTTACGCTACATTCAAAAATTGTACCTTGATTTCATCTGTCACCAAGCGATCGCATGCAGTCAGTGAATTGTATTTTGTTCGAAGCCATTATATAACAATTAAAGACAATAGTACACTTTTCACCGAATAACGGATTTAATGAATGACCAATCCTCCAATTCTATCGAACCAATATATAAAAAGAGGCTTCAGTTTACATTGCTATCGAGAGTCTTTGGGTGACTAATCTCGACGATCATAAGGCACACTGAATTTCCATTCAATATCGACTACAATGTATAGGCCTATTCATATGGCTCTTTTTAAATCAATATATCATTGTCTTCTTCAGGTTGAAGTGGCTGAGATATCCAGAAGTAATGTGGTCCTAATACTCAAAAGATGGGTCCCACCTTTTACAAGGGTCATTACTGCATCTAACCGTGACTTAATATATATATATATATATATATATATATATATATATATACATATATATATATATATATATATATATATATATATATATATATATATCTCATTCATTTCAAAACCGATTTTCATCAAATTACAGATATATAGTTCTTCTTAGAATCTTCATGCGATAATATTTCATATCAGTGGTTTCTAAATATCTTGCAGAAGGTTTATCCCCTTCTCAACCGTTATACCATCCATTTAATTCCATATGACAATACTATTGTTGTATGTGTACCTTATGTATCTTGTAAACGTATTCTCTATAAACAAAGAAGAAGAGTGAAATTGTTCACTCTTGAAGGAGAGAATAACAGGAAAGAGTGAGTTTAGAGTGAAATTAGAGTGAATTTTGAGTGAAAATTTTTATTTTCACTAATTTTGGAGTGAAAATAAGTGGAAACAATATTTTTCACTCCCAAATCACTACGATTTCACTCTGAATTCACTCTTTTTTGAAATGCACTCCTTCGTGAGTGAACTTTATCACTCTTTTTTTTTTTTTTTTTGAGAGAAAGAGTTTGTGATATACCATATCCGTGTATGATGCATTCGAACCATTGCCAAAGTTTCCAATAAGCCTACAGGTCCCTATGACGGAAGGAATTTAATTTCCTTTCAATATTCCTCACTATCATGCGCAGCCAGGTTTATAAAAAATAGCGATGGAGACTTTGAAGAGTTTATAGGGTGACATTTTACTTTTTCGTGCCAAATAATGATATCATAAATGTGTCTCACCTCCATGGTCACATGCTATATAATGTATGTCATAAAACCTCATCGTTGCAGCATGTTGACATTGTGTACTAAGGTTTCATCATCTTTTTCTGCTAAAGATTTTGGCTTCAATTCACAACTATCATTTTGCTGTCTTAACATGTAATCATTTAGATACTAGTATTTGACATTACAATTTTCTCACGTTAGGTGAGATTTAATGTTTACCCTGTCTATTAAATTCCTAAAGTTAGAAATGATGTTTTTATACCTACTGGTATATAAAAGGGAATATAGGCCTAGGCTATACATTTTCATCAGTGAAGAAAATCCAGGTCAACCTCTTTTCCTAAAGTAGTTGTTATTACATGTAATATCAAAATTAAGTTTTGATATGTTACTGAGCGCATGATAGCCAAAGACTTAATTCGGTAGTTGTGTGACAGCATCATGCAGATTACAAGGGACATAACAGAAAAACAAACCCAGTTTTTTGGCCAATGCTATCAGAGCAGACAGGTGTAATCCTATCTCTGAATAAATACCTGTCGAATGAACCTGTAATTTTGTGTAAGAACTGAGCACAATCTCTATCACATGATTCCAAGGCAGCAGCATCTTGCGCACACAGTGCACCTACATTTGTAGTGGCACGAGACCCTGGGCTCGTGCGTCGATAGGTCACATCAGCTGTGCACGTAGTGGACATCTCATACGCACAAGAAGCTCACGCTGTACACGTACAGTGCTTTACGGTAAGTCGTACAATCTCGATCTGGCTCATAAATACAGCCACAGTTCCATCACACAAACCCCACGTACATGTCCCCGCACGACGTCCGGTTGGTAAGCGCGACACTGTACCCACACGTACCTTGCTTGCCTCTGAAAAGGTTACGCGGATCCATCGAGTAGCTTTATTAGGAAAAAAGCGATATCAGAAAAAATTCTACGGTTTGTGACAGGACAGGGGTGCGCCAGGTAAGGGAAGACACGGTCGAGAAAATCAGTGTCAAAGTAGAAAACCCGTTGTTCTAAACTTTGCTAAATGTACAATAGGCTCTACGGTACAATTGTTTGAGATTACTGAATTTTAATAGACGTCTAACATATCTAGTGATAGTGTCAGTGAATGGTGAATAGCAGAGTGTACAACACCAACATTGAACATGGCAATCATTATTCAATGTCACCATTGTCACTTAGGCCTACATGTATGTTGAGATGAATGATACAATTGTCCGATCATATTCGGGCGATCCCACGAACTGGTAGGCCTCCTAACGCCTACATGTACATTGTATTATCATTGTCATTATGGCAGTGCAGTGGTAACGTAGCCTGTTGGACATTTTACAAGGTATGTATTAACGAATGGCAGTAGTATTAGTAACTAACGTTAGTATAACCAGGGAGGCCACCTCCCTGGTATAACATATTATTTATTGTTATCAGACCTTTTAGAATTAAGGCTTTATTTTGTACTATGTAATTTTAACTAAATTTACAGACACAATGTTTAGATCATGATTGACCTGACAACCTAAATTTACTCCACAACTTTAATTTGGTGGTTCCTCACACTCACATTAACATAAATTGACAAATAACCATGATAACGTTGACATAAAAAAATATTTGTGAAGAGAAAAATAAAATCAGAACTAGCCTGATCTTGTGCATATATTCCAAATTACTATTTTACGTGAGACTTGAGAGAAGGTGGGTACTTGAATTTGTCAGCAAACTAATCACTTTGTACGAATGTAGCTGTTACAGGTTCACTTTATTTGTGAATTCAGCCGTCCACCTAGCCCGACCAGATGCTGCGCGAAGCTATTTATACAGCGACTGGGCTGTGTAGAGTCTATAGTTACCGTCCACCAGCCTTTTGATGCCTTTCGTGCAAGTGTCCCGCTGCATCCAGCGCAGACAGCACGCAAGCCATGTAACAAAACGCTATAATACAGAAATCTCCCGTACGTGCAGAAGCTTGCTCTGAAAATCCCACAGCTTACATGGCCTGCTCATGTAAATGCTCATAGTCATTATTTTGCTCGCACCTGGTGTGTGAGATCATCTCATTCACTTACATGTAGCATACAGCCAGCGGTTACAGCTCGTTATTCCGAAGGTTCGCATATTCCGAAGGCTCTTCAGTCCGAAGATTCGTTATTCCGAAGGTTCGTTTTCTGAATTTCATTTTCGGATGAACAAATATTCGGAATAATGAACCTTTGGAATAACGCCACAAATGTTCGGATTAACGAACCCTTTTTCATTTTCTGATTAACGAACCTCTGGGTATACATGTAGGGAATTTGTGTGTTTCAGATTAACGAACCTTTGGAATAACGATCCTTCAGAATATTGAACCTTCGGAATAACGAACAGCACCCCAGCCAACATACAGACCCAATCACTGTCCACTATATGTTTACATTCAAAAGCGAGAATTGTTTTGATTTTGTGGTTTATGGAGCAACATAATGATTGGTGCAAATTGTCCTTTCATGTGTATACTGCATTTTGCTCTGAAAAAGAATGTGTTCAATTTTATGCTTGCAGGTCTTCAAATATGGGGAAACTAACATGCCAATGCCTAAACATCAATATCCACACCAAAGGGGACGACCTACGACCCCTTGACCCCACTCTCTTGGGTCTCTCCATCGACCAGCTGAGGGCACCATTCTTCGAGAGGGATATTGCAGAAGTGCAGCTTGATCTTGGAGGAGTAACAGAAGTAAGGCAAAGACAGGCGTTTTAAGAAAATATTAATAAAAAATATGCCTTGTTCTTAAGGTCTTGTAGTTTCCTGGATACCTTGTGAAAAAAAAACCCCAAAAACAAGAGGCCAACAGAATGAACAGATGGTTTCAAAGAGCCTCATTCCTGTGAAACTAAAGATAAAGGGAAGAGTTGACTTGCTTGAAGAGAGCGATGGAGAATGTAGCCATCACTCTTGGTCATTTTACCTGAAAGTAGAGGCTACTGCTCAAGAAAGTTTACATGGACGTATATCCTTTCTTGTACAACAGCAAGTCTTGCCAGTTCATGCCATCCTTTGTCTGAGGATGACAACTGCTATAAAAAAAGATAAAGCCTAACCTTCAAATGTATTTGTTCCATGTTCATTGTGTCACTGCCGGCAACCAGTGACAGCCTTGTGGTGGTGTCGCTGCCCCCGGAAAGCAGTAGATGACGGGTTCGAGTCCCACTGGTTCCCTTTTTTTCTGACATGTTTGTTAATTTACAGATTAGCAGTTGCAATCTTGAGAATTTTAATTTAATTTTTAATTTTTGATTTTAAGGGAGACAAATTGAAGAAACTCACACCGGAAAAAATAATTGCTGAATAATCACGAATCTACAATAACCCGATGCAAAGGATGTGAAGTTGTTGTTTTTTTTTTCTTTTCAATGGGGGGGGGATGGTGGTGGGGGGGGAGTGGTGGTGGGTGTGTGTAAATTCATGAGATGAAATTTAGGGGAGAATGAGTGCTAGCAAGTGTGAGACCTATTGGGGTCACAAGATTTTCACCTTGCCTTATTTGCATAGCATGTGGTTCTGATTGATACCACTGTTTGTGAAAAACAGCCGAAAGCCTGAGAATTCTTTATTTTCTTGCATTCTGGAGGGAAATTCCAGTTGTAATGAATTTTCCACCGTTTCGTATGCTCGACATGTATGATATTGTTAATAATGAGAGCAATTTGAAAATGGTGGATTTTCACGTTAAGATTAATTTTGTGGGGTGATTTGATATAAATTCCTCATTGGCCATTAATTCATGCCGCCATGAGGAGATTCCTGTTTGTGACCACTCACTTTATGTGTACACCGTGACCCTGTGGTTACCAGGAATGTATGAAGACGTCAGCGGAAGTTCAGGTGGTGGCAAGGAGACAGAAAATCTGTGCCTACGCTGTAGCCGTGTTTCGTCACTGACCACCTATGACGTTTTGCAAGTGTGGACCAGACTGCTGTGTTCAAGGGCTGTGATAAAGTTGCAATTTATTTCCTGCTATCCTTGGCCTGTGGAAAGCAGATAACCTCTTCCATTTTTATGTGCTTTTTTTGGTTGTTAATTCTAATGACTATGAAAGTGTCTGACTCACTTAGGCCTCATACGATGTACGCACATTAACCGTATGTTTTGAAAGAAATTTGATGTGCATGCACACACATTTCAGGTTTCACTGATCAATACAAAGTGAGTAATCTTCTGTAATGAACCAGCTCTTCAGTGGTAGGAGGAGGAGGAGAAGAAGAAGAATAAGGGAAAAAAGCAGCAGGAGACGGGGAAAAGATAAAGAGAAGTTGTTATATTTTTATTTCCAGAATTGTGCACTTGCAGATTTTTGCTTCTCTGAACAAACTTTCTGATAGTGCTACATGGAAGAGTTTGTGAAGATGTAGAGAGGATATTACTCATCAAATCAATGAAATTGTCCTGTGCCATGATGGTATGATAGGTTATATCCTTTACAGAAATCATATCCTTTGCATAACTTATGTATCTTTAATGACATTATTGTAAACTCTGTCGATGATTCAGTGATATTGTATTAAGCACATTCTTTTCTATTTTCTTGTTGTTGCTTTGTTTGCTTTGTAACCCCTAGGAGCAGAAGTGTCTGATTCGCACAGCCACCGTAGCTGACTGGTGTATTCGGACCTGTGTTAACTGTGCAATGCCGGCCTATGCTACTCACATAACCAAAGGTCTTCAGAGGGTGCTTGTAAATACAAATCTTGTGGTAAGATGATGATGATGTGGTAAGATGATGATGATGATGATGATGATGATGATGGTGATGATGGTGATGATGATGATGATGATAATGATGGTGATGGTGATGATGATGATGGTGATGGTGATGATGTAACACTTCAGAATAATCACAATGTGCTTCCACTCTGGTAAACTATTCAGGGACATGTATAGACTGTGCATATTAATGCTTTCATAACATTAGAAACCACATACTTTTTGTTTAAAACAGATTGCCACATCCTTTTGTGTCTGGAAAAGATCCAGTGGAACATACATTCTGGATGGGCCACTTGACAGGATTTGTGATCTATAGAATAATGGCCAGTAAAAGAGCTAAATTTGTACAACTTATGGGGCATTCCAGACAATTTATTTTATTTAAATCAGGTAGTACATCATAGATAGATAGTACCATGTACAGATTTGTGGAATTTATTGTGGTCCTTGAGAAGATATACCAATACTCTGAAAAGCTCAGATACAATGATACCAATACTCGGATACCAATACACTGAACAGGGATGATGACATTGGAGGCTCACACATTCCAGTAATGTAGCAATGTCGTTCTATTACAGTGTCAAGTTCACCTGTGTAGAATTTATGCATGTTTTCTTACAATGCATGTTCTGTTTCCTTGAGCACCCTCTTGTGCATTCTTATGTGAAACTGCTATATTATCATCCTTGTTCGTTTTGATTTGTTATGAATTATTAAAAGATTCTTATTCCTCATCCCAGTTTCCGTAAATGCTGAAACTGTATCCAGTATAACCAAACTTGTATGTTTCAAAGTAAAAGTTTACAAATCATCTGGTCTCCTTTACAAGTATGTGTGGATGAAGAATATTTTGTGGGTAATACCAGCATTTGAATGTATTTTGTTCAGGTGGCTCCTGTCCCATCATGCGACCACCTTACTGTAGGTTGAGACTTAGCAGATCAACTCATAGCAAAATCACATGGTGGAAGCTGAAATTTGGTTAAACTATACTCGAGTGTTGTGCCAGCGATGACATCGCCAAACTTAGATGGGCCCTAAATTGAATACGTATAAGTGTCTAACACAAGTTGTGTTTGACTTTTGTTGTGTTTTAAAAGTGTGACCATTGGCAACACTGGCTAGCCTAATCTGGTAACACCAGAAAATGGTTGAATCTTCTTTTCACACTCGAGTATCTTGAATATCTTAAGAGTTTTTATCGCAGAGCAATTTGATCCTATTCACAAAATTTGAGATATTTGCAATAAGAGCTGTTAAGAAACAATGAAACAGAAATTATGGGATTTTTAAATCCAGGGGGGTGTTTCATCAACGTTTGTCAGCGCTAAAAGTTGTCATCGCTGACAATCACCATAGTAACAGTCAGTGACCAGAGCATTTCATCCAATCAAAACGAAGGATTTTGCTGAAATTGTCAGCGCTGACAGTTGTCAGCGCTGACAAACGTTGATGAAATACCCCCAGATTTCAAGAATTTTCCTTACTATGTACAAGTAATGTATCACTTGACAGTTTTAATTTTACTGTATGTGATGATGGACTTACTTTAAAATGCTTAAAAATGGTGCTTAACCCATTTTGTAATCAAACACTTCATTTCCTTTTCCTCTTGCAGGGTGATGCTATGACACAGAAAGCCCTCCAGTCGTCGGACGACCTCTCTCCTCTCTACAGGATAGTTCTGCATGAAAAGCCCGCAAAATCAAGCAGCACCAGTCTTGGTGAGCATTGGAACATTAGCAGTGATAACGTAAATTATAGAGAAACTCCTTCATAACAAGCTTGCCTACAAGAAGGTACCACTTTTAAAAACGGTGAATTTGGTGGTCCTGATTTTCCATTACTGTATTTAACTGGTCTCTTTGTTTGAATGCATTTCCAACAAGGTACCTGTTGTAACGAGATAAAATTGGCGGTCCCAGCAATCTCGTTTTAACACAATTCCCTGGAGTGTCAATTGATTACTTCACTCTGTTCATGTAGTGGATTGTCATTTGCCTCTTTCAAGATAATGAAGCTCACAGTATACAGTCTCTTCAATATCAATCTGCTTGTGGAGATCTCGGAAAACTGTTTTCTGTGATTAGATGGTATTCAATTTCCATGCATGCTCTGTTTGCAAAAGACTGACTTGACAACCACAAAGATGTGCATTTAATGCATCGTATATTAAAGGGAAATAAGAAATTCTTGGAGATACTTTTTTTTCATAATTCTTGAGTTGTTGTTGTTGTTTTTGTGTGTGTTTGTCCAGTCCATCCAATGACTGGAAACCAAGAGGTCATCCGGAAGACAGTGACCGATCTTCAGGAGCATCTAAACAAATACCTGGGCCGGGAGAAGCTTGCCATGGAGGAGAGGATAAGGTAAGGGTATAGGGTGGGAGTAAATGCCTCACTTGAATCAGGTAGTTGGAGGGGGGGGGGGGGGTTAGGTGCTCTGTCACTGTGTCTGTCTGTCTGTCTGTGTGTGTGTCTGTGTGTGTGTCCCTCTCTCTCTCTCCTCTCTCCATATTAGAGATTGTTGTGTGTGTGTGTGTGTGTGGTGTGGGCACTTACCCATGGTGTAAAACGAGGACACACAACTTTACATTAAACCGAGGACACACAGAGAACCGAGGACATCCTTGGTAAGCAGACCATTCCAAACGGTCTGCTTTTGAATGCTTTTGCACGTAGGGGTACATGTTTGTAGGTCCTCGATTAGCATTATTGTAATAAGTCCTCGGTTGGATGGTAATATACGAATGAGTCCTCGGTTGACGAGATTCCTACTGACACACAGGTCCTCGGTTATGTGGTAAAATTCTTATGGGTAAAACAGGTCCTAAGTTTCCACCGTTTAGGCGTCACAGCCAATCAGCATCAAGGATTATAAAATTTACCGCTAATTTGAAGACTTACCGCTAGAAAGGAGCGGTAAGTCTAGCGGTAAGGGTTTTATGCAACAGGGCCCTGGTCTCAAATAGCATTTTTTGTGTGTTCTTTTTTAGTAACACAAATTATCAGCTGTTGTTTTGAACAGACATTTTTGGTAACACAAATTATCAGCTGTTGTTTTGAACATTGTAGACATTTTTTGGTAACACAAATTATCAGCTGTTGTTTTGAACATTGTAGACATTTTTGGTAACACAAATTATCAGCTGTTGTTTTGAACAGACATTTTTTGGTAACACAAATTATCAGCTGTTGTTATGAGCAGACATTTTCTAACTAAACAAAAATTATCAGCTGTGGACCAGTGTCAAAATATGCAGACAGTGTATTTTCTATCTCTTTGTTCCCTAAATGGTTGGTCTCATACTACAGTGTTTGTATTTACAGGACAGGTATTTTTCCTTGAAGGACTTTGTAAACAAGCCATTCCAACCACCCAGGTGCATACTTGGTGCATTTCAATCCTCTGTTTTCAGTTTGCTGCAAGCTTTTTGTTTCTTGCTATGTCAGGCAAGCCTTAGGCACTTTGTCTGCACTGTCAAAGACAGCCTTGGTTATAAAAATTTGCCAACTATTTGAGTGCATGTGCTGTTGGAAATTACAAATACAGAGGATGAAAAGTGACTATGTTCAGACGAGGGCAGTTTTGGTCGGAGTAACTTCGGAGGAAAGGTCGAAGTAGTGCCCGTCTGAACAAGGTCGTGGTAACTTCTTCCCGGTCGGAGGAACTTACCATGACCTCTTCCTCCGACCAAGATACTCCTGAGAAAATCCTGAGTTTTCTCAGGAGTATCTTGCTACCACGACTAGCCGGTTGGAGTAAATTGCCCGTGCGGACAAGCCCTCGGAGTATCTCTGAACTTACATGCCTTTAATACAACCTAGGTAAAACTTCCGGGGTCAAATTGCAATGTTGACATTTTGCAAGTACACAGGCGCGTATAGTGCAATTCTAACCTAGTCGATCGCGACGAAGAAGCTGCGCTCAGAAATTCCATCAACAAGAATGGAGAAGACAAATGCCGCTGGTAAAAACAATGGTATGGTTGACGTGCGCGGCAATACCACTTCCGGAAGTTACACCGACCCTCCACGGTGATCCCCGCGAAGGCCGTGGTAAAATGGTTGGAGTTTCTTCCCACGGCCGTTGTGTGGACATGGCGTCGTAGTAAGATAAGCGTAAATTTGAATTCTAATTGCTGCGCCATAAAATTTTACTCCGACTAGGAATACGTCTGAACATGGCTAATTCTTGCAGCACATTTTGCCCCTCTGCATCAATAATAGAATTCTCTTTCTAATAACACTAATAAGTGTTAGTAAACTGGTCTGTTGTGACTGTCATGAGCAGTTGTTATGAAATACTATCTAGAGTGAAACGTGACCTCGCTGACTTTTTGAGATGAAAATATATTAAATCTGCATCCCTGTTTGATGTTAAATGTATTCTTGGAGACTGTATGCCAGGTACATAAAATAATAATAATACATACATACAATTTCTATAGCGCCGTTCTCCACTTTGATTAAATGCTCAAGGCGCTTTACAATTGTACATCAGAGCAAACAGACTGAAGATACCAGTACATCATCGTAATAGAAGAAGATGAAGAAGCAGAAGAAAAATAGTGATTGAAACCAGCAGTGAGTACACATGCAAGGTTATGTCCAGATAAATTTTAAGACTTCTTGTTTTTCATTGGTGACAGAATGCTATCAAAGTCCTCCATTAAACCCGTTCCATACTGAATTCTGAAATACGCATCTATGCAGGCCACCAGGTTCCCATATGCAATGGGTTATTGGAGTTGGTAGTTTGAAGATTACCTCCGTGCAAGAGCTTTGTTTGCTGCTATTATGACAAATGAACCACTCATGCATAATAAACTTTTGTCATCTCAAACATTCCTACCCACTCTACAAAGGGACATTTGTGCAGGTTGACACTCCGCAATAATATATCACTCAATGCAATTGATGTAACATGGAGTAGTGTATCACTTGCTCCTGCATGCAACCAGTCGCAATCACCATGCTTGCATGAGTTAAGTAATGATACAGGTAGTCTATACTAACGTAATGTACGTGAGTGCATGCAGCACTTGATACTAATGATACAACATGTATAGTGGACCAGATACTGTACATCCCGTTGAAACTTGTCCTGACTATACTCGAGACAGGTGTCTATGGGAAATGTGTTATTTCCATTACAAAATCAGCTCATCGATGGATGTAGAAGCAAAAGGCATGAGATATATGTGTATCATTACAATGCACAAACGACCAAAAATCATGCACAGAAAATATTTGATAAATTCTGAAAATACCATTTATCATCTCTTGATTTTATTTGCACAGAAATGGTATGCCATGCTGTCAATGTTTTACCTGCATATATATATGTTTTAAGGGCAAAACTAGAGGAACAAATGGCTTCCCTACTATATAGCCTGGTGGTCCCCTTTGTAGAACCAAGGAGGTTTGAGAAATGGAGTTCCAACTGGCTGTAAACATTCAAACAGCTGTCAGTTTTCTTTTGACGTACAAAAGAATTCCACAGGTGCATTTGTGACTTTGATGAGCAGGGTTCGATGCCGCCGTCTTTCCGAGCACAGAGATGATTAATTTGGAACGCTAACATAATGTTGGCTATATTGTTTGTTTTTGTATTAAAGGAAATCAAATTTCAACTAATGATAAGGCATATGAAAGAGAAAGTAACTCCTGTCCAGGGTTATGTCAAAAAGTGTAAATCTGAGGCGTACGTTGTGAAATTATTTGAACTGCATCCTTACTGAAAAGTCAATTTTATCATCTTTCCGATCACTTCCGACAAATGAAACTGATATGGTATAATCTTCAAGTGTAGTTCTTTATTCATTTATATGTTAGGTTAGTGTAAAAACATGTAAAGTCGGGTAATTTTAATTCTTATTCATCACTTTTTGTGGAATTTTTATTCGCACATCCCTGTCACCTGCATGTGTCTGTACCTTTCTGTACCGCTCATGTTTCATAAGAAGGGACAGCGAAAAGTAATTACCATCATAAAGACGTATCTTCCATTGAGAGTGACGAGTCATGATGCAATGCCACATGAATCAATTGTCTTCCTATTTGTGAGGCAGCTCCAGTTTAGCAGATACTTCAAATATTTCTTAGTGGCGGCATCAAACATGGGATCAAAGGGAATAACACCGTTGTTTACTCCATCTCTTGAACCTCCTTGGTAGAACAAGCAGAAACCCAAACCATCAAAAATTTTGACTGTGTGGATGTCAAGTAGAAAGCAAGTACTAGAGAAGAAGAAGAAGAAAAAACAACAACAGAAAGATCAATACCCATCAAAACATTCTTCTATCCAAGTATAAACAGGAATATTTATGAGTTGAATGAACTTCATGTAGACATATTCTGATGTTGACTCCAAGAAACAGGATTCTGAAGAATTTGGATGACAGGTGCGACTGACAAATAAACATGTTGAGCAAAAAACAAAACAAAACAAAACAAAATGAAACAAAAGAAAAGAAAACAAATGCTTTCCCTGGTAACACAGCTTGAAGGCTTCACACCTGTAGTGTGCATTTGTAATGTTTTTGTTTTTGTGAGAATGAAGTTTCAACAGAGGAATCATGGTCACAAGAAAAAAAGACAAACAAAAAACAGAGTGTTTGGAAAATACCATTGTGATGCCGTTTGAGAGAAATTCTTGTTTCTCCTTGTCTGGTCTTTGTGTGTATGTGTGTGTGTGTGTGTGTGTGTGTGTGTGTGTGTGTGTGTGTTATAGGAAAACTACCAGGTAGTGAAGTCTTATTTGAATGCCTTAGTTAATATTTGTAGCATTGTCCCTATCACATATTTTGGTATTTTCAGTTTGGGAGACAGAAAACAATCGTAGAACCAGTATTTTGAAAATAGGGGCCTTGTATCTCTATAAATGGAATGTGAATGTTACATATCGGTAGAATTATCTCAAGTTATGAGTGGTTATGTGAACAGGAATTCATGTCAGACACAACCTCGGCCGTTATTTGGCTAAAGAGTGCATCCTGAGCCTTGCAGTGGGATAAATAAAATCAAAGAAAATGACTTCAAAGTTTCGGCATTTGCATTTGCTCTTGAAGCCACAGGGATAGATGTGTGATGATGGAGTCTGCCTTAGGGTTTGCTTCACAATCAAAAGATTATGCTCTAAATGTTTCTTAGTTTTTCAAACTATTTGTCACCAGGATTACAGTCCGTTTTATCAGGATACACCCCTCTGCCGACAAACCTGACTTGTGCTGCATTAGTCTCTGTTATGGCAAAAGTGTGTATTATATAAGGATACACCGTCATACAAATCCTCATTTCTTACCAGCTCTCCTTACGGCCAAATGTTGTATCTAGAGGAGCACTCTTTTGCCATCAAATTTGCCAGTATGCCACAAGGAGATGCAAATTAAAGTCTCAAGATTGCTCCTATTTTCTGTAAAGAAGCAAAATGTTCAGCACATCTCCCCCCCCCCCCTCGGCACATCTCCTCCCCCCTCCTCCCCCCTCCTCCCCCCCCCCCCCCCCCCTGGAAAAAATTCATTAAGACCTACATTTTACCCAGATACGCCCTTTTACCATAGTACGACTGACTCAGAGACTACACAGAAAAGAAACAAGCAAGAACATTCAAGAATGCAGGGAAACTGATACCACAACCCTGGGAATGTAGTCCTGTTGGTGACATTCTGATGTGAGAAGTTCAGGAGAGTTAGAAGTGTTTGTTTTCTGTCTTGATTACAGTATATTCTTGCATGCTTTCTTTTGGAAATAATTCCAAATATTTCAGATTAGATTTTAAATACTTTTGTACAACACCTACAAAGATTCTTGCCATCCAATTGGTCGACTGCTCATTGTGTGACATTTGCTAAAAAGTACCATTGCACGCAGTTGCTGTTGAGCGTGCAATTTTTGTTTAGAAGCTTTAGATCTTGTTCACTGACGTCACTGCTTTACATGTACTCCCAGGATATCAACTCGTAGACTTGCACCATGGCACTCCTCCGACAATATATACAAACATACAATGTACTTTTTGCAATGGGCAATGACTACAAGTGCTCGCTCCATCACTTTTTTACTGTCAATATTTTCAAACAATTTTAATTGATTGCTTCGGTGTATGACTTTACCATAATACAGCCATTTGCCTTGCTTTAAAAATGGTTGTCATTTCTGTACTATATTCAGGAATTGGCACAGACTACCCAGGTTGATGCCTGAGGTATTGTATTAAACAAATAGTGAATGGTCTTTACTGGCATGATGGAACAAGATTTTGCATTCTGGGAAAGATGATATGCTCTTTTAATTTTGCTTTGCCTCATTGTGTAGAACATTTCATCTTTCATTTCGTGTAAAATTTTGTATCATCACACTGGTAGCCAGTCATTATTTGTATGTATATTCTGGAAAATAGAAAAAACAAGTATATATGTGTAACCTTTTATTCTACAACCTTAAGTCATTAGATCATCTTTATTTTTTGTTTGAAGGCATAACTTCAATAGTGTAAATGTCTTCAGACACGATGGTAATCAAATCTTGCATTGCTTCATGCAAATTTTCACGCCTGTATTTCTGTGGAAGCCCATCTTTAAATAGGCAATTACTTTTGTCCTGCAATCTCCATAGATAAAATCTACTTTCAAAGTATATAAATATTGTAGTCAGGAAAGGGATTGCATTTTGGTAATCATCTAGAAATGGCATTGTGCCTTCCTGAGAAGTCAACATTCAGAGATACTGCTGCACTTAAAGTATTAAAGATAAGCCTGTGTATTCCAGATTTTGCAGTTGGCTGATGTGACTCTTTTGCATGTTTTCCCTTCTTGATGCCTGCAGGAAGTACAGTGAGGAACAGAAGGCACTCTATGCCATTTTGCAGAAGAGAGCTTACCAGGACAAGAACGTCATGGTCGGGTAAGAGCATTCGGCTGCCAGCTAATGCTGTGTTTTCAATTTTGTGACCCTAGATGGGGGAGGTTTGATGAAATGTACCTCTCCACCCCTCGCCAATCAAAGTAAATGTCTCATCTATTCCCTATTGCTTTTGAATGGTGACCCATCAAGGCACCGACTTTGCAAAATAGGAATTTCATTTTTGAATTAATTTTTCCTCTAGTGATTGGTTGGAAGAGGTTCATGTGATACTGTACTTTCAACTATCCAAGAATGTTGGCATGCTTTTGACACTCCATGGAATACTACTTTATAGGAAATGATGTTACTTTTTATGACAACATTTTCCAAAATAGTACACTATGTGTGAAATGATGTCTCAAGGCACTTGTGATATCATCACATGCTGCTTTGCACGGACGCTGTAAGATCCCTCCACAACATTAGATTGCATCCGCTACACAACGTCTCGCCTAATTTTTTAGCTGCTTTTATTTCAATTTTTGATCCAAAATACACAAAATATTTTGCCTGGTTTCTGGTTAAAATTATGGAGTATTGTTGTGCATTCTTGTCTCCCTGACTGACACAGTGTCATCTTGAATGCGGAGGAGCAGAACTTGGAGGATTCTCTGTCGGACGCCATGCTGGACAGCACCTTCACCCCGACTGCCGTGCCAGTGTCAAGATCAGGAACGACGCACCCTAAAAGTAAGGCTTACAGCTGTACCTACTGATAATGATTGGCCCATGATACCAGCCCCATTTTGTTCTTGCTTGGAAGAATGTTGTCCGTGACAGAATGAGGTAGAATGTTCCATGGAATGTAGACGCGGTTGCTGATCTCTGTCATCTTTGTTTGAACCCACATATTTTAGAAGGTGTTGTATTGCAGATACTGATAATTTTGCACTCCAGCACACACCATATCTACAAAGTTTTCCTTTTATATGTTTTGTTTTTGTTTTTGATAGTCTGTAAGTGCGTTCAAAAGCCTGTTGTCATAGACTTATTGTTTAAAGATAATCGAGCAGTACAGACAGTGTTTAAACATTTGTACTCTGGTTGGTAATATCGATGTGATAGCTGTCCAAGGGTAGTGGTTTCATTTTCCTCTACTCACATTAGTGTCATTCCTGTCCTGTTTGGTCTGTGTTCTGGGAAACAGAGTTGGATGACTTCAGTTATTCTCTTTTCTAAATCCTTGTCATTGATCTTACTGCTATCTAGTCCTGCCATTTTGCAGAGAATCAGTGGGGATGGGGATACGGCATCTTTGCATTGTACATTTACTGCATACGCCATATATTTAGCGAGTAAGTTTTCATGAATCAGAACTTTCTGACAATTTCACGAGTGGTTAAATTCGCGATAATGGAGCGCAGCGATTGAATGGAGAAATGTACGAGTGCATGTCACATTCATGTCGGAATCAGAGTTAATATTTTCGCGTGTATTTCAATTAGCGAATAGCATCTGACTCGCGAAATTCACAAAAATGAAAACCTTGCAAAATATTTGGCATATACAGTATACTTCTATTTCTCTTTTCCAGCCTTCTCTTCTATGATTAATAATCCTTATTTGAAGTGAAGCAATGCCATTTCATGTACTCTTCCTGCTGAAGTTCTTACACGACCCCATATTTTTTTTCTTCTCCCTTGTCTCTTTTTTCCTTTTCTTTAATCAATGAGCAGAAGATTCTCTCTCATCATCATTACCCCCATCCAAGATGTCGGGAGGCGGCCACACCTCCCTGGTTCCCAAGCCCTCACCCATCCCTCATCATGTCCACAGAGTTCAGGTGAGTTTGCCAGACACCAAAGGCAGCGTTTGAGCGCTCAAAAGTGAACTGAACCAAAGCAAACGATACTGTACCATACCCTATCATGACAATTTGGGAGCGTTCGAGCGCTCTGTGGAGAGAGAGTGTACCTCGTGAGTTAATTTCGGACTCGAGTCAGAGGGAGCACACGTTTTGTAGCAACCAAGACATTCAACCTGTATGTCTACGCTACATATAGGTGTACTAAACAAAAGAATAAATTCTTTGTATTATGACGAAGTGCGTGTTTCTCGCATTCTCATGCTAACTTCTGGTACAGTATAGTACGCTTTTGAAGCACATCGGGAAGTGGTCCATTTTTGGGTTGGTATGGTATGGCATGGTACACTGTGGGAGCATATGAGTGCTCATCTGGTGCGTGCATGGTATGGTAGGGTATGCTTTAGGGGAGCACTGGAATGCCCTCAAAGTTGGGGTCCCCAGAGTCCCCAAATTAGGGCCTCTTAATGTCTCCCTAAAGGCCGCCCAAACTTCCTCCAAATTTGCTATATTCTGCGTAAGGCCCCCCCCCCCAAAAAAAAAAAATTGTTGCATTGGCGTAACATGAGATTTTCAAATAGGGTCGGTCGGGCGGATTTTTTTTTTTTGCTACCTGCATTTTACGTGTAAAACTCGTGCTCAGCTCAGTAAACAGTTACAACTGCTGCACCGAATGTGCTGTGTTCATCTATTCTACAAATCATTTATGAGGCCGATATTACTGGAATTATACCCCTTCACAGAATTTAAAGATGTTGAAATCCCTATCCTGAATGTTTTCACTTCATATCTTACTATTTTGACTTAGATAAGATAGATGCAAATTGACCCATATGTACGATCTTTTCATCGCACACGGCGATCTCTATTACAGTCCCACATATACAGATTCGTGTAAGTTCTCCACACAAGAAACCTATGGCAAAACTGTGCACAATACATCGCAGTCTGAATGCTACGTATACACTGAATAAATCTTGTTAGAGTACGTGTCCGTGTTGGAAACAGATGATGTACTGATCAAGGAAGGCTTATGCGAGGCGCTAGATCTCTCCCTCGTACATCCGATATCCCCAGAGCCGTTTCCACTTCCGGGTTTGTGCGATCACGATCGCAATCAACAAGATATTTGATATCGATAGCAAAAAAAAATAATAAAAAAACATGGGGTCGGCGGAATTTTTAGGGTCGGGCGGGTTACTCCAATGCAACATTTTTTTTTTTGGGCCTAAGTAATAGTCTCCAGGAATAAATGGAAGGTGAACTTGCGATACTCAGGAGAGCATTAGACCTACTGGGTCTCTTGATTCAATTTGCGCTAAGATATCAAACACATCATGTCTCCGCATACATCTTGCCCACTATCTGCATTGAGAACGATGCTTGAGATCGTTGTCCATCCGTGACGTCGCAAACTGTAGTAGTCTTCTCATCCAGTGATGGCCGTACCAAAACTTTAAGAATGCATAACTTTTAAATGGATTGTGTGACCTTCCTCGAAGTTTTACTGATGTGTTTGAGTAATATTGCTGCATTCACTCAATCCATGTGTATTGTTGGAGTTCATTCCCCTTTTTCCAATACTGTAGAATATGATATATTTGCAGTATGAATTTGTCGCGAATTGGAGCCGATGGCCTTTTTCACGGAATGAAATTTTCGCGAATTACCACTGGCATTCAGTGCAAATAGTGTAGACAGGAACTTTCGTGTGCATTTTAATTTCATGAATCTTGGCTCTCACAAAATCCATGAAATTAAAATGCACATGAACATTTCTTGTTTTCCAATAAGTCTTCTCAAGCCACAGGAATTACACCCTATTGCACTGTCTGTGTATCGTATGGTGCATGATTGTAACCGGTACGTTATGAGTTAGTGGTATACAGGGCATTTAGGTGTTTCGATGACATCTAGGAGTAAATCAGGAAACTAATGCAGAACAGTGGTAAGATTATGTGAGGGCACAAACTCTTGATATCGATGAGATAGTGTGCTCCACCAAAGGTCGAGGAGCAAAGGTCAAGGACCAAAGGTCAAGGTGGGGCATGTGACAGACTTCGTGACCAGTGGTCAATGTCGGACATGGACCTCTGAGATGATTTTAGATTATATGAGGACTGAAATGAAAGGGGGATGTGCCGAGGGAGGTCAACGTTGGCAGATTTTTCATTCCATGGACATTGCAGACGTATGCTGGCCATGATGTTATCACCAGAGTGATTGTTGGTACTTTAAAAGTGGATATTTTTGCATGAGTAATTTTTCGCACCTGGCTTGGTAAGATGAGTTTTGCATGTTTCTAGTTCTGCAGAACTAAGGCATTAACTACTGGAACAGTTTCTAGTTGGGCGCTAAAATGTCCACATCGCAATCATTTCCACTTTTGCAGTATTCACTAGGGGAGTATGCCAGCAGAGGTCCCTGCATATTCTGTTTTGTAGTGACCGCTGATTGTATATGCGTGTGTTTCTATCTTATTTCACTCTCAGGCCAGCAGTCCACCACGATCCGTCCCCACGCACTCGGCTGACCATCGAGAAGTCTCCAGGACTAGCTCAGATGCCGACAGTAAGTAGCTCTAAAAGAAAGAGGGGATAGAAAAGGAAAAGGAAGACTAGAAGTACATAAAGTCTATCATCAGTGCTGGGGTGACAAGACCTTGTATCTGCAATTTTTGTGAAAATGACTTTTTTTGACTTACGGTCAAATAATCGGTTAAGTGATGTCCTGTCCTCATCCAAACTGTCTTACCCCAAAAATGAAGTCACCACAGCATGTCAAAGGAAAGGCTCTCCCATCTGATACAGTGCTTTGGCCACCATGTTTTTTGGCTCTCCTGAACATTTGACATATGTAGATATGAGGTCTTGTCACTCCAGTGACGTAATGCTATGATATCATGGCAGACTGCTAAGGTTGATTTGTTTTTTTAATATTCGTCATTTTCATGTGCTAGTATTTTGTACTTCTTTCCTTCATCAGAATGCATTTGCAGCTCAATTCCGTACTGTTAAATTGAAAATTTTTGGGCTATTGTGCTGGACAAATTTCAGTAAAGGTAGCTCGCTATGAATTTCTTGGATAGGGGTATGAATTTCTGTTGATGTCTTCAAGAATTAAAGGTCCTGTTTACCTTTGGGAGCAGTGCTTTAAAAAATGCTCAAGGTATCACATTTGATGCATATGTGTAGGTCAGTTGTATCAAAAAACATTGTACCATATAACATTTTTGCAATAAGGCCTAAAATATATGGAGACATCACTATTTTTCTCATTTAACCATAACTGTAGATGGTTTAGTCTGGAAACATTTTTATTATAACTATTGTTCACATTTTGACCTTTTGACAATACTTAACATCGATTATACTGGTTCAAATTTTTGCATTGGTTGTTTCTATCCCTAACTCACACTTAAGAACTATTTTGAAGCTCTAATGCTGGGTTTTTGTTTCATCTGCAAATGGTAAATTATGCCTTTAATGGTGTGTTCTTTTGTTTATGCTAGCTGAGCAAAGCAGACACGAATCAAAGAAACTATTCAACATTTACTGTACATGTTTAGTGATACATGTCCGCCCTTATTTTGAATTCACTCTCTCTAAAGTAAGTATTTTGGACCAGTGGAAGTATATTTCCGTCAAAACAAGAGAACTTCCATCGAGTGAAGATTTCTAGTATATATTACACCCAAAAAAGGGAAAGCTTGGAACTTTTCAGGAAATTAGACTGACAATGTTTGACTTCCTTTGTTTTTTGTGAGTCGGGTTTTGTGACTTTTGCCCTGGTTTTTCCCTCTCTGTTGCAGTGTATGATTACATGTATGTTCCATTGGTATGTGTCTTGATTGCAGGTTAGAAAACAATGTCATCTCTTAGTTTTTCTCATTTTCTTGAGGTGCGGAAGTTTTTTTTTTTTCCATTCTGATGAGGTACTGATCGTAGATACTCATGGGGCTGTTTTTGTGTATTTTCAGTTTGTTTTTTGATTGCCCAATAGATATCTGTATAGTTTGGGAACATTAAAACCTGTAATATGAATAGTTTCCCACCCCATCAGAAAAAAGTGAAGAAAGAGAGAAAACAAGGAAAAAAAAAGGAACAATGAAAGAAATTAAAAAAAGAGTGACAGAAAGACAGAAAGAAAACATGTTAACAGCAAAAAAAAACAACAACAACAACAACAAAAACTAAACAAACAAATAAACAAGTTAGACCCCGTTTACAGTGAGTGAAAGGGCAGGCAGTACCAAAATCGGCCGCGCATTTGGCCAAGATCTGGAGATAGTCTCTGCCTTGGCTTGGCTCGGGCTAGGCCTGGCCTTTTCTCACTGTAAATGCAAACTGGGCCAAATGCGGTACCAAATTGCGACCGGCACACTCCTAGTAATAATCGTTTGTTTGCAGGCAGAGCGCCACTACGACAAAATATGGAAAGGTTTGAATTAAAAGCCCGAACCGAGCCCTCCACTGCAAACGGACAGAATTGTGGGGCCGAGTACCGCAATTGAGGCCGCGCTCGGCCCATGCTCGGCCCAGCCCTGCACTGTAAACGGGGTCTTAGATTCCAAATTAACACAATCTATTCTTTGTCACTTTCACAGCCATGTTTGACCTTGAGGATTTCACTCAGAATGAGGAACCGTTCTTTGAGTCAGATGAAAGCAGTACAGATGGTAAGAGATACAAACATTCATTGTTTATATTGAAATCTTGTCATCCATGCGACATTATGGCAGATATTAAGTGGTGTAATATTTTGCTACTGTGGCGCAATAAGACGTAGAATTAAAGGACCCGTATCCTGTATGCTCAGCACTGGAGATTGCTACAAATACATGCAGGTTGCAACTGGAGCACTTTATGTGTACTGAATGTTTTCCTTCCTTAGACAGCTTTGTGATATGTGGGCAGATTTATACTCGAGACACTTAACCCTTTGAGGACGAAATGATTTTGCTACAACATGCATTTCCCATAGACACCTGCCCGAGTATACTTGAGACTCGTCCTTAACGGGTTAATGCAATATGGCTTGGATAGCATATAAAAATCCAGGAAAATTGCTTAGAATTTTGACTAGTTCTCCTACCATTGTCATCTAATTAGGATTTCAGAGAATTTAACATCTTTTAATTAGGAGTACTATTTTAGCGTACTGGCAGAATTCAATGTGTGTTAAAGATTTCCCAATCAGTTACTTTTGTATTAGTGGCTTGAAATAGTAGAAAGAAGCATAGTTATTCCAGACAAGATGTAAGTGAACTCTACACTGTACCTGTAGAGTGTTCCACTGACCTCGATTCAATCTGTAGAATCTGTATTACAGAAAACATTTTTAACCATGCCACTGAAGGCCACGTTTTGTATTAAAGCTGTTCCTACATTGTCACATGAGGGCAGTACACACCTACATCTATTGCCCTGCCTGCTATGTGTATCAAAGCCTTGCCCAGGCATGTATCTTTATACCTTGCTATAAAGCTTTTTCATCAATATTCAGTAGTCCCTCAAAACTTACAGATTAGCCAGCCCGCTCAGGTGTAGCAATGTGCCCCAGTCCAACAGGGAGGCCATGGCAATACAATAGGGATTAGGGGGGATTAGGTAATCTCTACTCACTGACAGATTGTGTCCAGTTAGCCGTGCTTATTGATGAACAGAGCACAAGCAGAGGTTCAGTGCAGTTTAACTGCTTTGTTCACCAATTGGCATGCATGCTTGAATGCTTTCTTCACCTGACTAGCAATGATGCCTGGAAACTACTTGTCAATGAATAGAGGTTAACTAATCCCTATTGCATCACACTGGGCTTCTTGCTTGACTAGGGCATATTGCTACACCTGAGTGGTCTTGCTAACTTTACAACGAGGTCAAGTTTGGATTGCTTACTGAATACTGGTAATAAAGCTTGGCAAGTTCAGCTAAGTGTGTGGGATGACATGATGACCAAATCATTTGCCTATTAGATACTGTGCTATTTTTGATACTTTTTTTTTCTTTTCAATTACCGAGGATATAATGGTAGTATTGATGATAATATTGTATTGCTGAAGTGTAGTACAATAATGGTACTGTTGAAATAAAGCTGAACAAGAAACTAAGTACTGTAATTATATGTTTTTTTAGCATTGTTGCTGGAGGTATAATAGTGATGTCACTCCCTCCAGATAACTCCCTGAATGACGACAGCCAAGCCCCGCCCATGCCCAGGATGCAGCACCACTACGCCACCTCCGTCCCCATCTCCATGCCGATGTGGAAGAAGGAGAAGCAAAGCTTCGAGGAAGAGGAGAAAGATGAAAGGGTAAGAAAGAGCAATCATGCCATGCTCTCATTGGTAGAGTTTGGTTGGGCGTAATGTGCTTTTTATGTGCTTTTCCTTTTAGACATGGTTTCCCTTACATATTGCAAGGATGCTTTGCTGGTAAATTCAATTTTTCAATCATGTTTGACTTTCTTGAAGGGAGATGCCTTCAAGTTAAATGTGTCTCTTTTGCAACCCTGGAAATTAGACTCCTATCATAAGCTGGTATATTGCAGAGGTAGGTCATTCAGACTGTTCCTCAAATAGATAAAATTGGAAACTTCTTGGAGGAGGAAACAATACTATAGATATCCAGTGAAATTATGTGGACCCCAGAAAAAAAATATTGACTGTTATTTTCAGCACATATGGGTAGTAACTTGGGGATAGTTTTTCATTTCCCTTTTAAAAACTCTCCTGTATATTCCTGTAAGATTACATTTACAATTCTTCAACCATGCGAAATTTCATGACGTTTTGCCAAAGGGATACGCGACCCTTAGAAATTATCATCTTCATGATAAGAGATGCTCTGAAGTGCATTATTTTGTTGTCTCGTCTCCCTGCTCAGGTTCCGATGCCCGAGCCAGATCGTATGGTTGCCAGCATGAGGGCGCTCTCTTTCAGTGTACAGGACGGGACGGAGATGTTCGGCGACCTTCCCCGGCCGCGGCTCAACACAGTCGGCGACGTTCGAAACGCAAAGAAGAAGTATGTGCACTCTGCGCTAAAGTAAGGGGTGGGGGAATGATGTATATACGTATATAAAGGGCTCTTCCACAGACAGTGCAGAGTGGCTGCTTCCTGACGAGGCTTTGGGAGCATGCGTATCGTCATGACGACTGGAGCAACGGGAAGATGGGGTTTGAGTTTCATCATCGTCCTTCCCTGGATCCTATTGCGGAGAGAGGACCATACATGTCCTTAGCGTTATGCATCCGTGAAGGTGCTTGAGAGCATTTGATGTGGATGAGAATATTGTAATGCTGTATGATATGGTGTCGGTAGAATTATACATGGATTTGAAAATATAAGCAAGTCGGTGAATGTCAGCTCCAAAGGAGAAGGGCGCCATTAAAGTCGGTATGTAATGCTCTTCTAGTGAACAACTGACGGGCGAAGCATTGATTTGATTGTATATTCTATTGCACGAGTGTATCCAAGTACCAATCGAACATGCGTGTGCGCGCTTTATTGCATGTGAATGTGCACGGCTCTTGTGGAGAAATTGCTATTTGCAGGTTGTGCTGCTTACAAGCTATTTTGATAGTCTGATTATTTTGCCAAAATGAGTTTGTGCGCTTAGTTGAATCCTGCATACTTATAGGCGTGCAGGGGTCGGGATTAGAATTGAGTGCTAAATGGTAGAAGTGCTGGCACACGTAGATGACAGGGCATTTGTGATTTAGAGAGTTTATTGGTGATGTATTTCCTGTTGTTCAGTTGTTCTTGCGTTTTGAAATAAATCTCTCGCAGTGCTGCCCTGCTCCTCTTCTTCTGCTCATAGTTTCACGTTTGACGTGAAATGTGACATTCAATTAGACGTCTAATCTTCTGAGGAGAGATATGGGAATAAATCATCGATAGACTGAAAATGTAATAGATATATATTATAGACAAATAGATATAATAGTGCATTTATGCTTACTTTGCTGTGGATCAGCAAAATGAAAGCAATTGAAGGCATTGATGTAACACATATTTTAGGGACATTGTGTGATCTGCAGGTGGCAAAAGTGTGCCGTTGATTTAACTTGCTCACATAGATCTGAAAGCTGGATAGAAGAATTAAAATGAAAAAATGCAGGGTAGACCAAAGGAAGTTTACAGATGAATCAGGAAGTGACTTGGACCAAGGCTATCAAATAATCTTGAATGTGTGAGCCTTTATTGTCTGCAATATTTTAAAAAGTCGTAATGAACATGAGAGATTTGGCTGAAAGGAAGTTCGATCTCTAGTCTTTTGCTTGTTTAATTTTGAGCTTATTTTGTTGTTGTTGAGTTAGTCTCAAGTGCATGAAGTTTTTCCCCTTTTTTTTAGCAGTTGTAGGTTTTTGATCTTGAGTTTCCACACCCCCTTTTAGTAAAACCGCCTTGAATATGCATGCATTTTAGGCTGCATTGTATCATGTTTGTTTGTTTTTGCTGTTGGTGAGTGTATCTACTACTTCAAAATTACCAGACTCATCAAAATTGGATGTTCCATCTCACTGTTAAAGGGTTTCAACAGTCCAAACCTAGAAGTGGAATGGTTTTGAGAATGGGGCTTTAAAATTAGAGGTTAAAATTGTGGCATACTGACTCATCAGCCAAAGTGAGTGTATAACAGAAGGGGATTTGAAAAGCCATAGCAACCACTATGAGTGGATTATCTGATTATAAACATGAAACTTGTTTGTGGTTATCCCAAATCATCAAATTTACAATTGACTGTGTTCCTTTTCAAAGTTTTTGGGCATTCATGCCAAACATTTGCCAGCATCATTGGTGGTTTGTGGAAGAAACCAACTTCTTTAAAAAAAAAATAGTAATAAAATGGTCTGCAAAGCTGTTTAGAAGACTTCGTGCTTTTCACTTCATGCTTCAAAACATCAGATTTAGATAGTAGAAAGGTTATAATCTTGGAAAATGAATAAAGTCCATATCGATTCTTTAGGCTCGAAACATCCTCCCCCCCGCCTTTTTTCCTCCCAGGCCTATAAGAAAATTTAAGTACTTTAGTCAGATATTTGCACCCGATTATATCTATATATATATCAAGTAGCATGATGTGTGTGGGCACACTTTGCTCTCTTCATTGTAATTCTTAAGTAATAAAAAAGTGACAACAGTTATGTGCACAACATATATTTTTAATTTCATTCAGTGCATTATGTATGATGTATAGTCAATATATGACTGCGTGATGAAATGTATACCCCCTTCGGCTGCTGACCTACACAACACTAACTAGGAAATTTTGCCAAGCTTTCTTGAGTGTTTACATGTACGTTCATTGCTGTAAATCCTTCCATGAGTATTTCAAATTGCATTCAAATTTTTCATTCATATGAGGCATAAATATTACATAATACTGCAAAACAAGGAATGTTCACGTGCATTTTAATTTCGTGAGCGGCAACGTTTGCGAAATTAAAATGCACGCAAAAGTTCTTGCGTACATGATATGCATTGGACGCTGGTGGCAATTCGCGAAAATTTCATCTCGCGAGAATCGTGGTCGGCTCCAAATCGCAAAATTTTCATGCCGCGAATATAGCGTGTTTTACAGTATATTGCACATAGCTAGATGTGTGTATCGTGCATATATATCTTGTGAGTAGACAAGACCTGTATGGATATGTTGAGTTTCAATGCATTATGAAGTGTTTCAGAATAAAAAAGAATATATTTAATAGATGATGTAGCTTTTTGTGAGAGCATGATAAAGCACACTATATAAACTTGATGTAAACTCTTGTCAGTGAGGCATACCCCAGGATGATCTCTTAACTCTCCTTTATTCTCCAGGAGGCTATTATTGGCATTATTTTATTGAGCATTTTATTGTGACCATTTGATTTTATGTCATAACAGGAGAACATATCAGTCTTCCCACTTTGAGGAGTTGAATTCTTTTATTCCTTTTTTTTTTTTTTTGCCCATTGAGAGGCATGGGACATGCATGTATTTCTCTTACTGCTCCCTCGTTTTGATTTTAATTTCAGTTTTGATTTTGACTAAGATTTTTTTGTGTGTGTGAGAATCTTAGCAGCCTGTGTAGCAGAGCATGCTCTACTGTGTGTCTGTGGTAAACCAACGTCTGATTTTAAGTCTAAAACAATTTGTAGGTCGGTTACATTTCCTGTTATCGTCTGAAAGTCACTCATGTGCGTGTGCAGCCGACAGAATATGCACGAAGGACCATAAATCTTTTGTAGACCCTGTCAAGTTAGATTGATTGAATCTGTGTTTGATATTTGAGATGCAATATGAAATCCAAATCAGCAAAACAAAATTTTAGTGTGGGGGAAGAGAATAGTGAACTATTTCTTATGGATATTGTAGTCTGTCAGTAAAACTGTAATTAGAGGTATAGTTCAAGATACTTTCCAACCCCCAACACATGTTTTTACGCCCATTGTATGTTATTCATAGAAGCACTGAAGTCGTGGACTCGGCGTTTATTACCAGGTTAATCACAGGTGAATTTAAAAAAAAGATCATCACATGTATCGGAATTGCCAGTTAAATTACAAAAATGCAAAGCAGATTTGTGTGTGTTTCGTTTGTCCTGTGTTTGCTTGTGAAATTTTCCAGTTTTGTGGGATTTTAAAGAGTCTCTGTGACCATAGTGATGGTGTATTGTGTTGCCATAAGATGAAAGTCAATGTGTGCTCATTTGATGAGTTTTAGGACCATGAACTGAATATCCTAATCCCAATTAAAGCTTAACCAACAAGTGGAACATTTCAGCTACGATTATTCTACAAAATGTATTATTTATCTTGTTTTGTTTCTATTTTTTTTTTTTGAAACCACCGCCAGCATTTTGCAGAATGAGAGCTACCTTCAACTTTTCTCCATTCATATTTAGATGAGTTATGTAAAGACTGACTTTGAACTTGTGTAAATGTCGCAGTACAGTGTTACACCTCTGTATATGAACCACTAGCTCTAATTCTGTCATGATAATTGCCAGGTGTTGAAATGAATGGCGTTACATGCTATCTGCTGTGTACAGCGCAGTGTAGAGTGATGACTTCTACTACCACTAGAGTAAAATGAAGAATATTGGTGTGCATTTTAATTTCACGAGAGCCAAGATTCATGAAATCAAAATGCACCAGAAAGTTATTGTTGTCACTATATGCATTGAATGCCAGTGACAATGAGTGAAAATTTCATGCCACGAATATATTATGTTTTACAGTACCTTTTATTTTACTTTGATCATGGTTTGGTGTTATCATTATTTTAACTGACTTCTGTGTCAAGTGTCCAGTGTGCTAAATTTTCATCTTCTACATAACTTGTGCATTACTTAAATACAGTATTGATTAATAAAAAGTTGCTGTAGCAAGTTGAAAGTTAGCTCATGAATGCTTGTGCCATGTTAAGGAGATAGACAAGGACTATTATGTGAATGTAGGGAATAATTAAGTTTTTCTCTGTTTAAAGGGAGGTATCTTGCACTAAGACTGCAAATGTGGCATTGTAATATCAAAATATGGTTGTGTAATTCCCAAATGGTTTTGTAATTATGCTTCTGGTGTTGAAAGAAAGCTCCAAACAAGGGGAATTTTGCAGAGTTTGTGGAATTCCCACTGCCAAAAAAGATTCTTGCACTGGGGTATGATTATATGTGTCATATGTGGTGTCTAGAAGGCATCGCTGAAGGGAATTTTGAAGACATGGTGATGAGTTCTGAAAGAGTTGATTGATTTAGGTTTATTTTGATCTTTAGACCAAATGCCATGAATTTGCTAGATATATATTACGTATACAGAACATATGTGTGTGTTTATTTTTCTTGACATGATATAAACTGAGCTGTTCTTGTGTAGCTTGGAGAGTGAAATTTTTACATCGATGCATATATGGTATTTCAACATATCAGAATAAATCACATGGCATATCCCTAATCTTTCTTCACCCTGAATGCTCATTGGACAGGCCATAAATGGTCATATTAAATGTTTGAGCCCTAGCGTGATTTTGAGAAACTGTCTAGAGAAAATAATATCTATGGATATATATATGTATATATCGTATGGCAAAAGTTGCATCGTTCTACATGTGTGTAAGTACAGTTCGACCTCGATTATCCGGCCATGTCGGGACCGCCGCTCATGCGGATAAGCGAATTGGCGGGATATGGGAGACACAATGTTAATGTAAATAGCTGCCATCCAAGCTGCCGTCCCAGTGCACTGGCAGCTAGGCAGGTAGCGTACCCCGCAATGGTGGTGTAATCTATGCTAGCCTGCGCAAAATTGTAGTCCCTTCTTCCCAAAAATAAAATATCTTTATGTAAAAATCATACATGTTTTACCCCAGTAGATATTGAGAAACCTATCATGCACATCTTATGAAATTAGTGAAATAGATCCATGAAAGTCACTGTTTTTTTCTCAATTTTTGGATGAAAAAAAAAAGTCCTTCACTGGGTGAATGCGTCTGGATAATAGAGATTCCCGGATAAAAGGAGGCTTGATAATCGAGGTCGAACTGTACAATGAAGACAGAAGATTTTGCGTGAAGACCAAAAGTGTAGCAATGTCATCACTGTTTATTTTTCAGATCCACTCTTTAGTGCACTGGTTCTTTTGTATAGTTTTGATTTTGTTACCATAACTCTTGCTTGCTTGCATGTCTTGAGATATGTTGAAATTGTTCCCAGTTGCTCTACTTGTCATTGACTTGGCTTTTGTTTTTCTTTCACACCCAAACAGTATGAGGCATTAATGAATGTTTTCATATCCGTTGCTATTTAAATAACCTGGATTGCAATGCGCATATTGAATTTTGTGCTTGCGTAATGCTAGGTGTCACTCAGTGAAATTGTGGCAAAATTTGAAATATCTGTTCAGCTGCAGTAGCGCAATTGTAGGAAGCTCATTGGAAGCAATTGTTCTGCCTTTTTTTTTTATGGTGTTTCATTTACTAAATCCTTAGTTTGCATCTAGTTAGGTCTGCTGCAATGCAAACTATGTGTGGCATTCGTCAATTAAATTTGAAGATATTCAATTTTTTTTTTCTCAGATGCTTTGTCACAGCTGCTCAAAGATATTGTGAGTGCTGAAAGTGAGCAACTTTTGCTAGTTTGTGTTGTGCCTTGATCATAACTACTGTGTCTACGATTAAGGCAGAGATTATATCTGTGTTTAATAGAGTGAATGCATATTGGCTTTGTAATGTGAATGAGGAGGTAATAAATTGACATAATTTGTCTTATTTTACTTGCAATGTCACTGTTTCACAAGTGTTGAATGTTTTCTCAGTTGCAGGCATTGTGGTTGTATGTTTGTGTGTGTGTGTGTGCGTGCGTGCGTGTGCATTTACATGGATTAAAGTTTTTAGGTGCAGAGAACAACAGCTTGTCTGTGCAATGATTGGCTGTACTCTGCCACGTTGTGTTGGGTATGAAATATTTGAGGAAACATGTAAGGTATGAAATACAAGAGAAAGTGGTAGAGTTCTCCATAAATCGATGTGTGTATGTGTGTGTGTGCGTGTGCGTGTGTGTGTGTGTGTGTTTGTGTGTACGTGTATGTGTGTTGGCTATAGAATACAATTGGAGAAATGCAATATAGTAGTTTCCAGCAAGTTATTGTGCATATTAAAGTATGTGTGGGTACACACGTGTGTGCGTGTGTGTGTACATTGAAACTTTTTTTTTTTTCCAAATCAAATTCTAGATAACCTTGAACCATGGGTGTATGCAAGGGGGGGGGGGGGGGGGTCGGGAGGGTCGTACGACCCCCCCCCCCCCAAATTTTCAAAAGGTCCACTTTTTGTAAAAGACATTTTTGTTTTTTGAGGGGTTTTTACCCTATATACAACAGGAAAAAAAGTGACCAGGTGGTGTTCCAGCAAATTGTCAAAAACCTCGTAAATGTCGTAACTTAGTTTTAATATGCCATACCTTATTTCTAAGCCGCACTGCCATGCCGAAAAAGTCACTTTTGTATGCACCAAATGGCCCCATTTTAAAATATAAAATTCAAAAACTCCCTACCGTGGGAGGGGGGACACCCCCCTCCCACACCCTCCCCCCGCTCGGTCGCTCCGCTCCCTCGCAAAGGTAAAGGTCCAAAAATTTTGATTACGACCCCCCCCCCCCAGAAAAAATCCTGGATACACCCCTGTGAACAGAAAACAAGTCCATTTCAAGTATTTTTGCTAAATTGTCGGGTGATGAAAGAGCATAAAACTTACAGGTAGGATCAAGTAGATTGTTTGCTGATTTACTGACAATGCTATTAAGGAGCTGAATAAATCCATTATTCTACATTAAGATTAAATCCCCTTGTGCCTTTCTTCAGCTGTTTGAATCCGTTAAATTATGGTGGTACACTGGTAGTAAGTCATACCCACCAAAGGTCCACCAGGCGCTGTGCGGCGCCGGGAAAAAGTGGAAAGGGAACAGTGTACCCCCTCCATAATTGCTACTTTGATACACACACACACACACACACACGCACTGAGATAGTACGGTGGATCTTGCATTTGTTGTGTACGCCAGCGCCATATCCTTCACTAAACGAAAGCGAGAGCGAGATGTGTTATCGCGAGGGTTTTTAACGTCGTTATCTTGACTAGCTTCTGTCCTCTGGCCGCCGCCGCTTGAACACTTGCACTTGAAACTGCCCTTGCGATCAGAGACCAAATTAAAGGTGAGTTAAATATTCAGAAGTGACTTTTGTTTTCTGACGTTTATTTTTTGTCTAATGAGAAGCACAAATGATGCATTTTCTAGTGAAATCGACCAACGCTACTCCAAAAAGAGCTGATGGTCCAGGGATTGCTGGAGCTGGAGGAAATTTTTCTTGGGTAGGCCTAACACTGTTCGGTGTCCGTAACCTTATGGGTAGGCAGGCGCGGCGTACACTTGGAAGTTGCGTGGGTGTGACTGGTGAATGGTGAGTGAATTCCAGAGAGAAACGAGATTGATGTATAAGAGTGTGGTCTTCGGGCTGTGTTATTGTGGCTAGATCATGTCGCATGTTGCCACCCAAGCGATGCCGATAGTTCTGAAAGCGGTTAGCTTGCCAAAAACATGATGAGTAAAATTATTTGGATTAAAAATGTTCTTGTCACAGACACTACACACAGTCAACAGTAGACAGTGTTCCACCTATCAAAAAAGACAAAATACACTTCTAACGTTATATTATATTTCCTCAGTCCTCACCTCCCCTCCCTCAGATTAAAGTGTAGCTAGGTAAGCCTAGCTACGTTTAGGCCTAGGTCTAACGTTACATGAAATTACAAGTGTTGATATTTCACAAAAGATCAGTTGTATAAATTGTACCTCTCATCGACCACCACGCACCACCCAGCTTCTCATAATGTCTAGAGTTCTATAGATCTAGGCCTATAGCGCATACACCTGCTGCAATCTTGGCAATCATGCAATTTAGTATGGCCCTGCTAGTGCGAGATTTGTGCATGATTGTCCCATCCCACTACCCAGTCTTTATACAGTCAGTGTGTGTGTGTAGTTGCAGAAGTGGTCTTACTGACCCCGTTTACAGTGAGTGTAAACTGTAAACGCGCAAAAGGCCAAATGTGGTACCAAAATCGGCTGCGTATTTGGTAAGATCTGGAAGTAGTCTCGGCCGCGGCTTGGCCGCGGCTTGGCCCGGCCTTTTCTCACTGTAAACACAAACTGGGCCAAATGCGGTACCAATTTGCGACCGGCGCGCTCCCAGTAATAGTCGTTTGTTGACAAGCAGAGCGCCACTACGACATAATATTGAAAGGTTTGAATTAAAAGCCCGGGCCGAGTACCCAACCCAGCTCTGCACTGTAAATGGGGTCAAAATGATTGTACTGCACACAACAGTTCCTCAATAGAGATAATGCATAATTTTCACATCACAATTATACATGTTGTACATACAGAGAAGAAGACAGGATTATCTCTAGAGATTTCTATGTTAGTGTAAATACACACATCAGTGACACTTTTTTGTGTGTCACCCTAAAACAAGCAATTTTCAACACAATGCTGCAACTAACTGCACTAGAGCTGTAGATCTATATTTAACAGCAACTATCTTGATCAACTTAATTTTTGTTTGTGATTTGTTCAATGAATATTGTGTTTAGTAGTAACTCCCCTGTGCTGTAGGCCTATTCGTAAATGCCAAATAGAGACCGTATTTAAATCTTTGTGCACGATGCTTGCATGCCTGGCTCAGTTGACGACTTGCTATTTAACTTTGTTTGCATATGTGACCCGCTACAACAAAATGATCCTAAAGTCGGGCGAGGTCGATTATTTGAAAATTGCATGATATAATCCCCTAAGCTTTCTGCTTTAAATTGATATATAACACATTTCATAAAAATAATCGGCTGCGGAGATATCGATGGTTAAAAGAGAGCATGTCGAGACGTCTGGAAAATCACTGTTTCGAGAAAAGCGCCCTAAAAGTCTTCCTTTCGACGCAATCGCGATCAAGGGACACGCAAGTCAGTTTTCACCTCTGGACAATAGAAGGTAAGCCCTAGCAACCCCCGAAGAGTTCATTCAAGCACGCAGCGTCGGCGGTCTCCTCACCAACCAATCAGTGACCAGGATGTGAGAAGCGGCTGAGCATAGCGCACCCCGCCCGCACGCACCAGTCGACTGGGCAGTGTGCGAGCTTCACGCTTCAGTTAGCAGCAAGCAAACTGACCAATGAGATCACGCTGGTCGTTGTTAGGGGCGGAACCTATCTGTGGCGCTCAATCCAAATTTTCGAACCAGTTTCTGCTTCGTTGAAACGCCAAAAAACATGGCTCAGAAAAACGCTATTTTTTAATCTTTCCGTTGATCATTTTGCTTCAAAATTTTGACAGATGATAGAAGACATGTTAGACTCCAATAATATATCAAAATCAGAAAATCGTATAAAGTTTTGACCAATTTTAATGCTCTGACTTCAAACTCGATTTTCACAGCTTCGACCGTGCGCGACTTTAGGACCTTTTTGTTGTAGCGGGTCACATTTATATTGCTCATCTATAGGTACAGTCCCACCCAAACTGGCCGATAAATTATCAAATGCCACAGCACAATGAAAGTTTCACTTGCGGTGCCATTCGATTCCTCACACATGCATGTACATGTAGGTTGCATTGCCCGGAGATTGAACAGTGTTCTGTAGTCCTGAGTTTCTTGGGTAAATTCTACTTTTCTGTCACGGTTGTGTCTGCAGTAGTCATGCCCCCAAGACCTGGACAATAAATACATTGTAACTTACACATTGTACAGTGTACATTGTAGCTACTTGCCATTTGTGAGAAAAATAATCCTCTAGCCTTGTCATAAAATTTGCATTACAGCAAAACTTGGAATTTTCTCTACGACTTTGCTCACTGCATGTCTGGCATATGACATTTTAAGTTCTATGATGAACAGTTTCACGGCTGTGAAAAACACGTTTTTCAAAAGCACTCAATGCATTGTGGTCTCAGAATATGGACGTGCAACACATCCATAAACTGCGAAAACCGTGGTGCACATACTTGTACTGTAATTGGTGAGGTAATGTAACAACACTGACTTTAATTCACTGCTTGACTTTAAAGTACCAATGAACAAATTGTATCGTCATGTTTTCATGTACTTATGTAAATAGTGTAAATTCATTTTTTTTTTTTCTGTGATACGGTAGATTTCAGTCACACTACCTACTCACCTTATTATGAAGCATGCAACCACATGTGAGCTAGATCTACGTGTGTTTTAGTTCTTGCACGTTCATCCAGCAGCGTATAATTTGCCCTGTCTTTCTTCTCCCCCTTCATGTGGTTACTACACGTATGTACACAAGGACCTCTTTGTTTATCTTTGTTTATTTTTGTTGATTTTTAAGTCTGTTCTTGCCAAGTTTCATACAATAAATTACACTTGAGTTTGTTTTCTCTTACACTATTTACACAAGCACACAGTATCGCCTCAGGACTACAAAGTGCGAGTGGGAATGAAGAACTTGCCAGCTATTTTGCATCGCTTCTAAATTGATATTCAGTCTGAAGCATACCCAGTGCACTGTCTCTAGCCTTGGGGGAAAAAAAAATGCCTTATTTGTACATTTAAATGTTAAACTGCAGCACAGGCATGATATTTTTTTCCCCTTCTGTTTCCTGTGTTGTATGTGGAGCTTTGTTCCTCTCCCCCTCACCCAGTGGGCAGAGGACTCGTCCGTTTCGTGTCTGTTTGCTTGTTTGGTGGGGGAGGTGCAGGAAATATCAGCGGCACTTCCCCTGGCCCCGCCGACAACAGCCACACCCTTTCTGTGCATGTTTGCCCGGCAACCACATAGTCGATAGTCTTTCATTTTCAGCCCAGAAGTTCATCTTTTTTTTTTTTTTTTCCATCTAGAGTTCTGTATACTGAAAAGTACTTATATGTAAAGGTCCTCTATGAAAATGCATGTCAAATGGCTCTTTTCCAAACTCAATATTTTACCAAGATTATCAAGATTTGACAAGACTGAATATATCTAGAGATTATTTTTTAGTGTATGAATATTCAGTATTTTTTTTAATAATTTATTGTTTTCTTTCAGTGTAAACAAATTTTTACTTGAGTGTACTATTTTGCTAATATTTTTCAGTTTTCAGTTTCTTTTAAAAGTGCAGTTTATTCTGCTTTTAAAATATCAAATCTATCTCTATCGTTCCAAGAATTACAAACTGGGACTTTGTGACCATGCATCACAGAACAAACAACAAGTCGCACCCCTTGATTTTATGTGAGGACTCAAGAAAGGTGAAACTGGCCAACAGAGTCAATTTTGAGTTTTCCATATTTTCTGAAAGAGATATTCTACATTATCCCTATAAAGTTTGGGATCATAAATTGAATGGGAAAGTGGGTTTTCAGCAGTTTTTTTACAACCCCTTTTTTGGTAAAGTAGTGTGATCAGGTTTTTCTTAGAGGCCAATTTTAATTTCTTGAAAATCCTTTGCACACTCTTCACTTTCAAGTCTAATAACTTTTGAAAAGATGATGCTACTGCTTTGAAAGTTGATATTTATTATAAAAAGACTGTGTTAATCAAGCATGCTCAATTTCAGCTTAATCTGATAATCCCTTCATTGTTGCACGGCTTAGTAAAGATTAGGCACTTGAATAGACCATGAACTTCACAGCCTCTTGTCTCAGTTCAAACATTTCCAGAGTGTGCACTTTCTTTCCAATATTTAATAGGAGAATCTATTTGAATTGAGTAATACATCATTTTAAAAAGCTTTAGAGTCTGCTTTTTCTGAATCTGCCTTTAACTAAAATCCATGTCTGGTGACTTTTTGTTGGTTTTGTGGTGCAGGCATGAGGATGTAATATCAAAAATGAAAATGATGATCCACATTGAATCAGTAAAATGGTAGAAGAGAAGATACATGTATGTACCTCATGTAAATCTGTTACTGTATGCACAAAATATACAGTCTGAGAAATTAATTTGCTAATTTGGCTGAAACACAAGTTTGGGTGACGGAAGTTGAACTCTCAATGACTTTATAGTTAAACTACGTGCATTGCACATGTTCTTGAACCTTAGGGATTCCCCAGGTTTGTGTTACACTTCTGTTTTCATATTAAGAAAGCATCTGCTGTTGTTTCGGTAACAGTCTGAGAACAGCTACATTAGAACCTCTTCCTCCTCAGCTGAGTGATACTGGAGATTGCGACATTGTATTTAATGTCTGCTTACAGATACATGTATCATGTTACCATCCAGGTAACTCCAAAGGACTGTACAAATTTTGTAGCAAGTGCTTGATTTTTACAAGTATGGTGTAAAGTCAACATTATTTGTTAAAGGTATGGTATATTGGTTGAGATAAGGATTGAGCTTTAACTCTTTGCGAAATGCTAAGAAACCACTCAAATGAAATGTTACAGAGCGTACAGTACTGAGAGTCTTGAATTAAAAGTTAATTTGATAAAGATTGGTTTTGAAATGGCTGAGATATCCAAAAACAAAGTAGAACAAAGCAATTCAAATAAAAAATGGGTCCTACCTTTAATTAGGATCCCTTTGTTTTGGATATGATATCTCAACCATTTCAATACCCGGTACCAATTTTCATCGAATAAACTGAATTTCTCTTCTAGAATCAACAGGTATATGCTCTTTCATACATATTTCATAACAGGTCTCTCATTATCTCACAAACAAATGTTGGAAACTTGAAGCCCCATCTCAACCAAAACTATACCATCCCTTTAAACACAAGCTCGGGTGATGCAAGTTTAACCCATACTGATTAGTTAACTACGAGCATTGCGCTTGTGCTTGAAGCTTGGGGATTCCTCGTGTTTCACCTCAAGTAGAGATGAAAGTTTCTGCTGTCGTTTTACATTCTGAGAACAGCTACACCCTCATCCTCCTCAACTAAACACTTCATTGAAGATTGCAAAGTGTAATATCTGCTCACATGTACAATGTATCAAGCTACTGTACCATCCTACAAAATGTACTTGAGATGCCACTCAAGTAAAGGACTATCGCAGATGCTTGACTTTTTTTAGTCCCTATTAACATTATTATCGTTTGATCTTGATTGTGTCTGGAATACTCGGGTACATTTGTATGACTACTTAATTTTTACAGCGTAGTCGCTGTTTAATGGGAAATTACGGTACGCACTCCAATGTACACTGTACATATCTTTACAGTGTTTTACACGGGTCTAGGGCAATTACAGTGTACCCCCTGGGCAATTACCCGGGACCCTTCCCATGGCCCTAATCCTAATTCTAAATCTAATACTAACCCTAACCCTAACTCAAACTCCTAACCCTAAACCTAACCCTTACCCTAATCTTTACTCTAACCTTACCACTAACCAGTATTTAGCCGGGTGGGGGGGGGGGGGGGGATAATTGCCCTCTGGGGGTAATTGCCCGAATATGATTTACACAGATATTTATATTGTAAGGTAACTGCGATTTGGTGCAATTCAACTACAAACCTTGAATGCCAAAATGACAGTGTAAAAAATATTGCCTCCAGTGAAACAGACAAGGGAAACATACGATATACGACAAGTGTACCATGGTAGACTCACTCTTTTAGTTCTGTAGCTCTCATTACCCACTTTAATACTGTACATTGGATAACGGTTACAGCTTGTTATTCTGAAGGTTCGTTATTCCGAAGGCTCTTTAGTCCGAAGATTTGTTATTCCGAAGGTTCGTTATTCCAAATTTCATTTTTGGATTAACGAATCTTCGGAATAACGAACCTTCGGAATAACGCCACAAATGTTCGGATTAACGAACCCTTTTTCATTTTCGGATCAACAAACCTCTAGGTATAGGTAATTTGTGTGTTTCGGATTAATGAAAGTTCGGAATAGCGAACCTCCGGGATAACGAACAGCACCCGGATATAACATGCTCGTCAAATAAATGGGATGCATGCTGTACTCTACTCAATACAGTGGGAAATAGAATTATTTGTAGAAAGCAAGCTGCTGCTTAGTGCAAGGGTTCAAGAAAGGTGAATGTGGATCAGTGGATGATAGGAGATCAAAACTTTTAATGATGTCAGCTTCCTTCATTCTTTCCGGGCTGTAATATATGAATCTCTCAAAGAGGAAGTCTAAACTCGAAGACTCTCGGCTCGGGATTCGTAAACTCTGTACATTAATACTGGCAAGAGGAAGGGCTTCCGGTTAACTGTGATGCAATGCGTTAAATCAACATCCTGCCTAAATCCGAAAGTGGGGTCCCCTTGCCTTCGGATTGGCAATACAATTGTACATGTACCTACCAGTGATAACGAGAATTAAGCCATGAGCTCATTTGAATACGTGAGCCTGAACAATCTTCGTCATCATGTCCGTTCAGATGTTTCTTATCGTCAGTCACTGATATCCACTGACTGTATGTTAATACAATCAAATTTCTCTTTTAACTCATGTGTGGCCCCATAGAGGATGTGTGTTCAATGCCAGCTTTCAGACTTCATGACTCAAATGAAGAGATGTGCCTGGTTTAGAAGCCCAAATATAGTCTGCAGATGTAGAGTTGTATGCACCGTATCCATGGATACAAGAAAATAGCGAAGTTTTCTCTTTCAGTCTTTGTTTATTTACATGTTCTAGTGGTTACTATAGCAATGATATGCTTCTGGCACAATTCTTGAAATTGATACACACACATGTGGTGTTTGTACCCTTTAAAACATCCTCCCACCCCCCCCCCCCCCCACAGAAAACGAAATGCAATGATATATACATTGATGAGACTTACAGCATTTTATGGTCTCCCAGATTACTGAACTCACCACTTCAAACAAAATCTAAAGAAACATAATTATTGAACTCTGCTACTGATCCATTCAAAATTGCACTGCAGTTATGAAAATGGCAAAGAATGCTGAAATGCATGATTGGGGCCCAAGACTAGCAGTGGCTCAGCACCACAAAAAAAGTAGAAAAAAAAAAGATTATCGCCAAACAGGCTACCAAATTTCCAAAATGGCTGTCTTTTGATGACCCAGTCAAGTACTTAAATTTCCAAATTAATTGTCTGTTTCCTTTTATTTCGGGCCACTATCTATAATATTTCTTTTTTGAGCCACCAACATTTCAGTTTTGAAGATTATAGTGGCCACAAGTTGGAATTCCCCACATTCTCGCTAGAAACAGCAGGCCTGCTTTTGAAATGCGAATGTTGGCAGCTCTGCCAAATTTGAAGCACTTGAGGTTTGTGATATTCTACTTTATTGCCTGTACAGTCCCCGTATCTGAAATTTACTCTTGGCCAAGATGACTCGCTCGTTCTTGACGGAAGCACCTCGGCATTGCCACTTTCTTTCTTTCTGTGTTTCCGTTCAGTGTTAAATAGGAATGAAAGTTTTCACTCTTGGCTTCCTGCAGTTTGATTTACAGCACTTTGTTGGCTCAGTCGGCAGCGCGTCTGCCTCACAATCCTAAGGGCCCGGGTTCGACCCGAGTCTGGACTGAGCAATGTTGTGTGTAAACATACCGTCCCCTCTAGCAAGAGGCAAAACACTCTGTCCCTCGGATAGGACATAAAATTGAGGTCCCGTGTATGAGAGAGTCACAACTCATGCACGTAAAAGATCCCGCTTCATTCATTCATCGCAAAGAGCAGGGTGTTTAACCCGGTGAAGTGGTCCCATCTCACTTCCAACTGGACCCCGTGGAAGACCAGCTTAGTGTACATGTAGCTGAATATGGGCTATCCAGCCATCTTCACAGATGGAAAATGAACAATAACAATAACACTTCGGCATTGCCACTTGTCTTTCTTTCTGTGTTTCCTTTCACCTTTAATGGGAATAAAATTGATATTCAGTTTTCACTATTGGCTTCCTGTGGCTTGATTTACAGACTTTCTTTGATTTACAGACTCCCCCCCCCCCCCCCCCCCCCGGAATATTTCTACAAACTGTCTTCTTTTCACTGTAGAAGTTTTAGACCTACTACTAAATACTGGTTGGTCAGCATCACTTTTTTTTTTATTTTTTAATATCAATGATGACATGTTATTGCCAATTCCTCAAAAAAAAAGTTGGTTTTCCTTAATTATCAAGCTATGTGTAAGAGTGGACTGAAAACATTAAATATGCATTTCTCCAAGAAGTGGGTCACTTATGAAAAAAAGGAGAATGGAATACAAATAGCAAACATGAATAATGAAGCAATTGTTGTGGTTGTGATACAATACAATGTATCAAATCAAACATTTGCATGAAAAATTGGTAGCTGCCCTTAGTGTCATTACTAGTGATGCAAAATTAAACATGCAAATTTTAACACAGATTTGTATGAATTTTGACTGCATGCTAGTACTATATGTATTCATAGCATTCGACATTTCATACACTTTCAGAGCTTTCTTGACTCATTGTCCCCGCCGAACGAGTTCGAGCAGGGGACTATGAAACGGGCTCCGTACGTGTGTGTGTCCGTGTGTCCGTCCGTCCGTCCGTCCGTCCGTCCGTCCGTGTGTCCGTCCGTCCGTCCGTGTGTCCGTGTGTGCGTCTGTGTGTGATCAAAATCTTCAATTTGCTACTTCTCTGTCATTTATGAGCCAATTTTGATTCTGTTTGCTTTATATGATAGCACTACATGGGAGCTTTGAAACTTCTACACAGAATTTCAGTCGTGACCTTTGACCTTGACCTTTGACCTATATTGTACATTTTGCTACAAAATGCTACTCCTTCGCCATTTCTAACCCGATTTCGATTCCGTTTGCTTTATGTGATGGCACTAGGTGAGGGCTTCAAAACTTCTACACAGAATTTTGACCTTTGACTTCTTTGACCTTTGACCTTGATTTTTTGACCTATATTGTACATTTTGCTACAAAATGCTACTCCTTCGCCATTTCTAACCCGATTTCGATTCCGTTTGCTTTATGTGATGGCACTAGGTGAGGGCTTCAAAACTTCTACACAGAATTTTGACCTTTGACTTCTTTGACCTTTGACCTTGATTTTTGACCTATATTGTACATTTTGCTACGAAATGCTACTCCTTCGCCATTTTTAACCCGATTTCAATTCCATTTGCTTTATATGATGGCTCTAGTTGAGGGCTTCAAAACTTCTACACAGAATTTTGACCTTTGACTTCTTTGACCTTTGACCTTGATTTTTGACCTATATTGTGCATTTTGCTACAGAATGCTACTCCTTCGCCATTTCTAACCCAATTTCGATTCCGTTTGCTTTATGTGATAGCACTAGGTGAGGGCTTCAAAACTTCTACACAGAATTTTGACCTTTGTCTTCTTTGACCTTTGACCTTGATTTTTGACCTATATTGTACACTGGCTACAAAATGCTACTACTTCGCCATTTCTAACCCAATTTCGATTCCATTTGCTTTATGTGATGGCACTAGGTGAGGGCTTCAAAACTTCTACACAGAATTTTGACCTTTGACTTCTTTGACCTTTGACCTTGATTTTTTTACCTATATTGCACATTTTGTTACAAAATGCTACTTCCGGCGGGGACATATGTTACGCACCGCGTAATTTCTACTTTTCCTTGTTTTCATATGAAAAATGACATTCAAAAAGAAGATGATGGTGCAGTTTTGCAGTGCTATGGTATCATAGCAGTTAACATTGTACATGCATGGCCAAGCTATTTGCACATGTAAAAAGAGAGATAGAGAGAGAAAGAAATACATATTACATGTCAATGGATGATATCCGCCCAGTTTGTAAATATCACCACCATCCCAGCATGCAGTACCGTGGAAGGCGCTGGGGTGTGGAGCATGACCACAAAAAAAAAAAAAAAGCACTTGTGAGCCAGATATTAACATCCACCCTGCCATTGGCCAACCATCCGCTTCACTGCTGATATGAATCATTCCGGAGAAAGAAAGAAAGGCAAAAATGCTGTATGTAAAGAAGAAAATAGAAACTGGAAAAAAGACCAGTATTAAAGAGCTTTTTATTGGTAGTCTGTGTGATATTATTTGTGATATTCTCCATACTTGTGCTAGATATGTTTCAGCTAGACTACATCAGATAATTTTAACATGTTATAGTACCCATAAGTACAATGTACACTGTACATGCTTTTGATTCATTTAAAAAAAAAGTTCTTTGGTTTATAATATTTTTTTTTTTTGGTATGCCTTGAGGCTGATTCTAGTATTTGCAATTTGAACATGTAATTACATTGTATAAATACATCTTGCCAGAGCCGCAGGATCTTGAATTTTGTATTCAATAATGAAAAAAAAAAAACAACCCAAAACCCACACCAAACAAACAAACAAATAATCCAGTGCAGGCATGATACAGTAGAAAAAAATAACTCACCACACCTAACAGTAAGATATAAGAGATTTCTTGACTAACAAGTGGTTTGTCATGCACATTATTTGTTTGAACATGGTACTAGAATGGTGCTGAAGAATGGAAGACCATGCACTCTATCAAAGTACAGTTGTACCTGATGTAGATCAGACATGGATGTATTGTAAAAATTAGTGTACAATATATGTTTGACAAATATTAATTCATCTTACAGTCATTCCAGGAATATACCTGTATAGTAAATTTGGCTGATTTCATACAATCCTATGCACACCTCTATTGATTCTTACATGTAAGTACATATTAGGGGAAACTTAATACAAAGTGATAGCAAGATATAAACTCACAAGCAATAGCAAAAATAGTTGAGATGTATGCTTTCCACAGGCCATTGCACAAACTTTATGATGTTTTCCCCCACGCAAATATTTTTGTGGGTTGAACGGCCGTTTCTATGTATTCCTCCCACTGAATATTTAGACAAACAAGTTGTGTGTTGTTTTCATCTCGATGTGCACTTTTGCTAAAACACACTTTAGTTTCAATATCAGTGTGTTGGTATTTCTGAAGTCAGAGAGTGCAAAACATTCACCATTGATGTCAGTTTATAAAAATAAAAGAAAATAAGGAAACAAGCAAATTAGCACTGGCATTGGTATGACATTGACCTGTCAGAACATTGTGTGAAGTACATTTCATAAGATATTTTAGGACTGAAGAGATTTCAGGATTGGCAACTAGTACATGAGGGTGTACCTGTATATATATGTATATTTTTTTTTTTTTAATTTTTTTTAATTTTTTTTTTTCTTAGTAGGGTGGTATGGTTGTAATCATATGCATGTTATTTTTTCAGTCCTTCGTGGCATTTTTCCGGAGGTGATTAATCACAATGATTTGTTGTGGTTTTTGTGGTCTTTCCAAGTATGTAGGTTTATGCCTGTTTTTTTTTTTTTTTTTTTTTTTTTTTTTAATTCATTTGATCAGAACTGGCATATGTGTACACGTAGCTGTTGCCTGCTCCCCACATTATATTAAAAGCAATTTGTTATAGGAGCCTAGCAACTGCAGTGACGAAAGCTGAATAACAATCAGATTTGATTATGATGATATCCCTAATGTGATTGGTAAAAAGTGTATTAAATGCTTCTCACTCCATGTTCAAGTTAGCTCCAAACAGACAGTTCCTGAACAATTTCAAACTTTGTAAAACACAACATTTGAAGTTTCAACAAAGTTTGGCATGGAATGAAAGAGTACATTAGAATTGTATGGTTTCTCAAAGTCTTTTGGAGCAGTTTTATTTGGGGTTAACACCTCATGCATGTAATGTACACTGTACATGTATGGATCTTCTGCAAATTAGGTGAGGTGGTGATATTCCCCCTACTTTTATCAACCTTTTCTCTTTTTTTTTTTTTTTGGGGGGGGGGGTTGACAAAAGAACCCCACACACCGTGTAAATGACATCTTCAGACAATCGACTAAGCTTTGAAAGGACTGGTTAAAAGCACTATCACCAAGTGTGACTGAAAAGTATTTGATTATTCTGAGAAAACAGAATTCTTTTGAGCACTTAGGAAGGCCTATATACTGCTGACATCGAAAGATGACATTTGACACCTGCTCTCTATCTCTTATGCAAGTACACCTCTTGCCATAAAATCCTTTTTTAAGATAGTTCTGTATTGGATGCTGGCAGGGATTGCTGAGACTCCTTAACCCTTACACCACCTCTTTCTTGAGATGCTAATGGTCTGACTTTGGAGTGTTTAGTAGTACTCCTTAAGTTATTCTTTCTCTCTCAAAAGTGACTTTTGCTGGTACATTGGTTGCTGGGCACATCTGGTCGCCACTTTGAAGTGGTACACTTGTATGTATCCCTTTTAATACTTTGATGAAAGAGGAGGGCGCCGGTTCAGGTGCAGATTTTGAAACCTGATATATTACATTGCTTGTTAAAAAAAAAAAGAAAAGAAAAGAAAAGAAAGAATAGGGACTGGGGCCAGCAATCTGTCAAAGTTTCAGCTGCATTGTGTTTGGCAAGACGTCCCATCTCTCTCCCAGAGAGCACCCCATTAGACTTCCGTCAATACCCCCTTCGAAGAATGATGCTACCCACGTTGATTCTGTCAGACAGTAAAGACTGCCCACCGAGTATTCTGTGCATAAATTTTGATGCCGAGTGTTTGAATAAAAGTTGTGGCCATTCCAGGTATGTGGCATTTGCCAGAGCAATATACACACAGTCTGTTCTCAAGAAGGATATTCAGCAAAAATCAAATTCAGGAGAGAGTAGTTCAAAGGTCTCTTTTGCGCATTTTGGTTACAAAAGAACGTGTGTAGGATATGTACCAGAGTATTCAAAGCTTTTCAAAGTCGTATTTATAAAAAAAAAGTAACGTTAATCAGTGAAAATGAATTGTGTTCAACGTTCAAATGAGTCATGATGAACCTGACCTATTGTTGACATAAAAGTAAACTTTGTAAACCTTGATATAAACACTTTTTGGATTATTTGATCCAGATTTTAATCCCTCTTTTTTTCTTCTTCTTTTTTTTTTTTTGCTATTAGAAAAGTATTATTTCACTTCTTTTGAGGTGAAGTCTGTGGAAGTGAATTTATTTTCTCCCAAGTTGCAGAAGTTAAATTTGTTAGTTGTCCTTGAAAGAGACTAGTTTGCTAGCCTCAGTGATGACGTAGATTATGCTCTGAGTACGTAATTTACGTAATGACATTCTTGATGTCATTTCCTACCATGGGATTCTGCTTCAATATTAGCAAAACGCAATAAAATGAAAGAAAAAAGTGTCCTTGATGTGTGTGTGTGTGTGTGTGCATGGATATGTTAGGGAGAAGTCAAATTACACATCCTGAAACCAAGTTTCCAGACAGCCGCTTAGCAACCGACATAAGCAAGGATCTACAAACAGTCCAACCACCAATTTGATACAGTTCACCGAGAAACTGTATTTCATTATTAACCCCTTCACTGCCAAGTACAGTGTTATGATGCACAGGGTTAGCTTTGGTCATTATAACCAGGGAGGTAGCCACATCCCTGTTACAACACTGGTCCTGAAAGGGCTAAGGGCAAGTTACTTGATACAGAACAATCTGTTTTCCCTTCCTTTGTCCTTCCTTCCTTCCATCCCCCCGCTCTCTCCCTCTCTTTCTTTTTTTTTCTCCTTTTCCCCTCATTTTTCTTTCCCTCTACTTCTCTCCATTGCCCTCAGTTTATCTTTCTTTCCATTCATCTTTTTTCTTTCCTTCCTTCCCTCATCCTAGGTCTCTCCTTTTCTCTTTCTCTTCCTTCTATCTTCTTCCTCCCACTTTCAATCTATCCTTTATTGTAAAAGTGGATATTTTTGCTTGAGTAATTTTTCGCACTAAGCCAGGTAAGATGACTTTCACATAATTTTAATTCTGCAGTTCCAACAAGCTGGAGCATATGGCAAGCAAAAATATTTGCGTACTTTATATTTTTGCGTGAAAATTTCTACCTTTACAGTATCTTTCCTTGTTAAATTTTCTTCCTTCTCTCTATCCCTATACTAGGCTCTCCCCTTTTTTCTGTCACTCCTTCCCCTCTTCCTTGCAATCGTCCTTTTCCCCATCTTCCTCTTTTGTCTTTCTCTCCTTTGCCCTAGATCTTTTCTTGTTTCTTCCTCAATGTTATACTCCCCTCTCTTCCTCTCCCTAATCCTTCCCTTTTCTCTATCTCTCAACCTCTCCCCCTTTCCTCCCCTCTCCTTCCTCCACTCAGACTCATTCTGGTCTGATTTTCTCCCCTCTTCCAAATGTGCCAACTGTTATTATAGTTTTCTGTAGTATTGTGTACTCTTAATATTGTGTTTTGTTTGGTGTTTTTTTTTCTCCAAAATGCTGCAGGTTTCATGGAAAATGTTTTCAAAATTGTACAATTACAGTGTACTTCTCATGTGTTATGCAGGAAAGGTAGAAATACACCTGTAGGTTTTTCCACCAAAAATACACCTTTTCAGCCTTAAGAGTGCTACAGTGCTCTCTATGTGTACAAGCTTGGTATCCCTGCCCCTCTTTCTAATTCCTCCCTAACTCTGCCTCTTCATTTTCCTCTTGTATCCCCCCATATCTCTTTTCCTCCAGTCTTTTTTGTATTGATTTCCTCTTTTCTTTCAAATTCTGTACCCCCTTTCCTCTCTATTGCTTCCCCTCCCTGGAACTCATGGCCTGGCTCTGGCTTTGTCACTGTGCGATTGTGAACGTCTCGGTCTGTGTCAAGACTATGGCGTGGGCCAGGATGTGTGGGCGTCCCACACTCCGCTGAGCGTGAATGAGAGGGGAAAAGTGGGAGTGGCAAGCTGTAGTCGCTGAGCAGCTCAACTTGGTCGTAGTATAGTATAAGATAGAAGGGCCGCGTCCCTATCATTGCATTCCTTGGGCCTTCCGACACAGCTGCGGAGTACATAGTGTGAAGTGTGTACGTGTCTGTGTGTACATGTGTGTAGTGTGCCTCCTCCAGTGGTAATCTCGCATTCGATTGGGACTGCTTCCTCTATAAAGGAATATCCTAAATCTCAGGTGAGAAATTTGTATGTTTTGTCCCATGGATTTATACCCCCCTCCCATTGATCATCCTTTTTTTTTTTTTTTTTGAGATCTAGAGGTGCTGTTGCATCTAATTGTTTGCAATTCATTGTGTGATGTTAGATGCTTTTGTGGTCATACTACATGTAGGTCCATCTTGGGAGTAACCGCATTATTATACCTGTAGTAGTAGTAGTAATAGTAGTAGTAGTAGTAGTAATAGTAGTAGTAGTAGTAGTAGTAGTAGTAGTAGTAGTAGTAGTAGTAGTAGTAGTAGTAGTAGTAGTAGTAGTAGTAGTAGTACAATATTAGTAGTAGTGTTGTCTTTAATGGATTCACCTGTTTATCTAAAGAGTGCTTTTGTGAGTGTTTCGAAGGTTGATCTCGTATTGATCATACAAATGACAAGTATTAAATCACAGACTCCAGTTTATGTTTTAATACTGATAACGATGTAGGGCCCTACAAGTATCTATCACAGGCGTCCATCAAATTTAGATGGTTTTAGAAGTTTTGTTTCCAGAACTTCTGCTGACAGTATCACATACACATGTGGGACTACATGTAATATACCAAAAAACATAAAGCTGTTTGTTCTTGCAGTTCTCTTCTGTATTTGGCTTGTAGAATATCAGTAGTTTCAATCTTCTCTCAGATTGCAAAACTTTTTGTCTGTATTGAGCTCTGTGTTTCTCTATCCGTATTCAACTGTGTTTCAAGAAGTATGGTTGAGAAACTCTGGCCTTATAGTACATGTACACATGTATACTAACTTTCTGTAGGCTTTCATTATGTACTCAGGCATGCATGGAATGGGGCCTACATACAAATCCCATAGGCCTACATGTGTACAAATGAGCATCACTACAAAACTTTCACATCCATACATTATCCAAGTTTCTCAGACAGTGTTTCCGATTTTGTGTTATCAGGGGTAAACAGAGTGTTCCCAGCTCCACAGATAATCAATCATTAATGCACAGGGCTTTCAGTATTCAGGCACATAAGAATACATTGTACGATGTGTACATGTGTGCTTGTGTACGTGTTGGCACTACACACACGTGTCCAGAAAGCGTGCAGTTTGTCTGCAGATAGAAGTTCATTGTAGTTTTTGCACAAAGAAGAAAAGCTAAACTCTGCCTCTTCTAACTCTTTTTTTTTTTTTTTAAGATAAAATTCTTAAAATCAAAATCATGCTCATACTGTACATGTGAAAGTAAGCAAAACCTGATCAGAAAACAGCCAACAACCATTTATATTCAGCCAAATACATACTTGTACACTGTATGTCTTGTGAAATACATTTGATGTTAGTGATTCTTTTTGCAAAACTGCCAAATGATATAGTCCACTGCATGAAACTCTCAAATGTGTTTGACACAAACGAGTTCTGTGACCAGTCTGAAAAGGGTCAGAGGGTATGGGGTGCTGTACTGCTTGCACTGGATATCTTGTTAAGTCAGGCAGCTGTCATACCCATACTGAATATATATGATTGATATCTTTATTGCTGGTGTGCGTGAAATCCAGATGGTGTTAAAGGTGGTGTTTACAGGATATGGTTTCTGAATAGCTCTGACTTGGAGACTCCTTTTACATCGTAAAGGGGAATTTACCCCAAATATGATTTTGTGAATGCTGAAATATCAATTAGTAGTAGAGCAGTGTCAGTGAAGTTTTATAAAAGAAAATTGTTAAAGCTTTGCCTAAATCCATGTGCTTAACAATCGCTGGATAATAAGACTTCAGCGATTTGTGTTGTCACCATAGTGCAATGATAGAAAAGAGAATTCATATATTTGCATTCTTTAGGCTTAATGAAAGAGCAGTTGACATGTACTTCTTTTAGAAAGTAGGAGGAATAATTTATGAACATACTTTATGTCAGTAATGAGTCAAAACAATGTACTTTTTATTCTTAAATATGAAATTTTGTGGATTTCAGTTTATTCTGTATCATTGTCCTGTTGTGACATCACAAGCTGTTGCAGTCTTCTCATCCAGTGATGATGGCACTGAAACTTAGAAAATCTATAACTTTCGAATGGATTGTCCAATTTTCCATTTCACCTGTGTTCTCCAACAAATGTGTAACTTTGCTGTATCCACTCATTTAACTTACATAATGTATTTGGGGTAATTTAGGGTAAAAAGTGATTAAAAAGTGGAGGCATGTTTAATATCAAGTTTAATTCTGTGGCTACTGCCATAAGAACTAGGCCGAGCCATTGAATGTGTAAGCCAGTCCCCACTTGAAAGGGTAGTAGAGTGTAAAGGGTGGGCTTCACCCAAGGGCGTATTGTATGCTGCGCTGGTATTAAAGTGGGACTATTGTTAAAACATTTTTGCATTCCTATGTTCGTGGGATGTACTGCTGTTGAATGCAATATAAAGCTCTGCATAGTATCTGTAGGGTTCAGTGACTTTATGCATTCTGAGCAGATGTTGGAGTTTGTGAATACACTCACATACACATCCAGTTTTTAGTTGTGGTTTTGATGTAATTGTTTTTCTTTTATTGAAGAGAAGTTATGTAGGTCTCAACAAGCTGTATGTGTCGGTTATCAGCCAAAAATTTGCCAAGTTTATACTGGAACAAAACCTAAATTTGTATCCTCAGGCAGGCTTTGTGGGCAAAAGCCAGATGATGGATTTTACATTATACATTGTAGGTTGAGGTTGTTTCGGTATCAAACAACTTTCAAACCAAAGGCTCACGCTTATTGTACCCCTTATTGCTTGTGAGCTACAAGTGTACATGTGCATCGTTGCTGTGATATTGGAAATACTGTAAAACGAGGAATGTTCGCGTGCATTTTAATTTCGCGAATTTCGCGAGCGCCAAGATTCGCGAAATTAAAATGCACGCGAAAGTTCTTGTCTACACTGTATGCATTGAATGCCAGTGGCAGTTAGCGAAAATTTCATGCCGCAAAAAAGGCCGTTGCCTCCAATTCGCGAAAAATTCATGCCGCGAATATATCATGTTTTACAGTAGCTACTTTTTGTAGGGCGTAGAAATATTGCTCTTTGGTGTGAGTCGCCAAAGCTGCAATCTTGTCTTGTTCGTTTGTAGGTCTGTTTGTGTGTGTGTGTGTGTGTGTGTTTTGCACCATCGGAATAAACATGTTGATTATGATTACCTTGTAGGAGGAACGTTGCCCTTGTTTTTCCTCCCCCTATTTTTTTTTTTTTATTTCATCCCTCGCCTTTGGAAAACTGCGCCAGATTGGATCAATCAATGGTTGGCAGGTAGCCAGGATATTAAGGTGTCTTTCGCAAGGCAATCAGCGGAGGGTCGATTCTGACGACGTGCGATATTACATACGTAGTGTCATCACCTGCACCCTGCCTTTGAAATAACTGAGATTGAGAGAGCCCTCGTCTACAGGGTAAAACATGCATGCTGTCTGCTGCACAGCATATTTACATTATAGAGAGCTTTGTATTTCCTGCTGTGTGGATTTGGCATGGATTTGTCATGACAATGTTGCTCAATTATTTCTATGAGGCAAGTGCAGAAACCTACATTGTAGTAGATTCTATTATTCTGCAAGAGCTTGGGGGGGGGGGGGGTGGGGTGGTATTTCATGAAGCGTTTTGTCAGATTTTTTTTTTTTTTTTCTGACAAATTTTCTCTCAGTGAATGGAGATGCAGGGATTTTAGTAGCTTATGAATAAAAATAATTCAAAATTATTCAATTTTATAATTCAATTCAGAAAATGAATGCAAACAAACAAACTTTGTAGACCTAATCGTTGTGATTATTGATATTTGTATTTATGCAAACAATCAAACTTTGTAGACCTAATTGCTGTGATTATTTGTTATTCAATTTTCCCCCAAACAAATACACTTGGTATTACAAATTAATGCTGAAACTGGCTTATAGCTCAGTTCAGATTTTGATGCAAGCAAAAGACAATTGGTCTTAACTAAAAAATATACACTGTATGCCAGTCCTTGTTTCCTGTTCACTGCCCATGCTGTGGGAAATTGACAGACTGTAAAATGTCTGTGAAAGGCTGTTTTGTTTTGCTATTAATACCCTGCTGAAATACCATACTGGGCAATAAAAGGATGTGTAGGAGATTTGCATGATTTATTCAAATTTTATGCACTCAACCAGAAAATCCACAATGTTCCTTTGTGCAAAAGCATCCAGAAAGCCAGCGGTCCTGTCTTGCTTGAATATGTACCAACAACTATGCAGGAATAAGATTTGATCAATCAAATCAGAATCAGATGTGTGTAATAACAAAAGATCTATAGATGCAAAACGTAAGGGAATAGTAAACATTAATCACATCATATCACAGTAAAAGATATCTTGAATCATGAAGATTGAATTCATAATAAAACTCTTTTACTACAAACTGAATTGAAGCTACGTATGCGTTACAATGATCTCAATATGAGCGATGATATCAGAGATGTGTTTTGATCATTGTCATTGCTTCTATCAGACGCATTGCAGTGCTTTGCAGATCATATCGTTAATGACTGTTGGAGTTAATAACGATTGTTAACTCACCTGAATGTATTATCATCATTCTGATTTCTATGGCCATGCTGTTTGAGTGTTTTGTAATGTGCATTATTGTTTATATTTGACTGTGAAATTGCACAGCTTTCATAAATGTGTACCAGCATGAATTGCCTTGAAAGGTGGTTGGATTATCTTGAGTATAATTATTATCATTCTGTATAGTAAAAAAAAAACTTTAATGTAAGAAAATATTTAGATTATAGATTGCAATGATAAATCAGGAATTGGTCCAGTATTTTAGCCTCAAAGGCTTGGTCCTTGGTCAGGAGCTTGTGATGCGTGAAAGAAGACAAGCAAAAAGGTTTTAGCGACAATTGCATTGTATTCAGAAATGAGGGATATTGTATGAGAGTAGGAACTTGAGGAGAAGTGGCGATATCCTGTCTTACACACAACAGGTGGCTAATTGCAAAGGGATTAATTACTCATTTCCACACCTGCAGAACAGGGTTTGAAGGAGCAGGTTTAATACAAACTCTTCACCATAAATGGAGATCTACCCTAGCACATGCACATACACACAGACAAACACAGATACACACAGACACACATACACATGATGAACTTTTGATAGACATTGTGCTCTATACATGATCAATGCAAACAAAGATATTTATGAATACTGACTTAGAAATTGATTAATTGACTGATCAATTAATTCTTTGATTCATTTATTCATTCATTCATTCACATTAATTTGCAGTACATCCATGTGGTATTCAAAGGTACAGGTACATGTATTAATGTACAGGACAAGCCTTGAAAAGTATGAATCCTACTTTGTCCCATTACAAAATCCAGGAAAATTTTGTTCAAAATATGTATGAAAATGCTGACAAATATATTTGTCATTTTGTTTGTGAGTACTCCCAAATAATTATGTTTCTAGGTATGCATTACATTTGACCTCAAAGTTTCTTCTTTAAGCAGGACCTCTGCATTTGCTTCCATAAAGTTGAGTACTGTATCAAGTGTAAAAGCAGAAACTTTTGTGCAATTAATTTTCATACAGATCCAAGTCAACTTTTGTGAATTTGATTCAAATTTTTCCAATAGAGAGTATTTCTGCACCGCACATTTGAATGTCTTTGTCCCACAAATATTTACTTGTTCTCATACTTGTACTAAATCAGTGGACAGTGGACTGCAGAAGGCCCTACTAATTAGGTGATACGCTATCAGCGTATCACCTATTGTGATTGTCAAAATCTCTCTTTATTTTTTTTTATTCTTCTTTCTTTCTGGACAATTTTGTGTCGTCAATATCTCAAGAATGACATTACGGAATAACATGACATTTTCAGTCAACATGTCTCATGACAAAATCTAGCCACAATAAGGTTTTCATGACAGTAACATGTCTATGACGTCATCTAGGCGCCATTTTGTGATTTTCGGACCTTGTCACATGATCGATCATAACTTCATAACAAGATGTCATTTCTATATCATTTTCGCTGGACATAAAGTTCAGGTCACGCTCTATCTTACTTTTTAACGCTAGTTACCCAGGTCATCATTTGGCGCGCGTAAGCGCGCGTCAAAATTTTAAAAGGCTCAAAACGACTTCCCAATGGGAAATCTCGAAGTTTCATACAATTTTAAGCGTTTCAAACATTTTCTCGCGTGCGCGTCCGTCCGCGCAATTTCGCGCGCAGAGCACGTAAGCAACATGGAAATGCAATTTTTTTGACTGATTTGGATTCCTGATACTTTGAGTAACAATATCCATTGATTTCCGATCGATTTCGACCCATAACAAAGGAATGCACAGGCGTCAAAGTTGAAATTCCGCACGCGCGTCTTTCTGCAAATATAGTGGAAAAACATGTCTTTGTTTATTTTGTCATAGCTCTTTAAATCGTCCGTTGACCCTATATTTCTATTGCATATTACAAAAGCATATGAATTGTAAATAACATTCCAAGTATCAATATTACCAGGAAAACGCGATGACGTCATCATATCGTCATTTTATATAAAAAAAGTGGAATTTATTTTTTTGAGGTACTGTTTCTGACATTCATTTGCTTGTATCTCTGTTGTTTAACCTCAATATTATCCCAAATTCAGATATGTTGTACTTTGAACATTTGCCTCTCAAGTCCATGTGATGGTTTTGAAATATGATGACGTCATCATACTAGAAATTGTGATTAAAGGTAAAGACTTAAAATCGGACAAGTTTACGTGTTATGTCTATGGGAGGTGATTTTTTTTCAAACCATGCATTGACTTGACAACGTTTAAGCACCTTTACCTCATCTGATTTTGCTCCATTTCCTCTGAAACATAAATATGTTGTAGCTGAGACAATAAGCTTTAGTAATCATGCATTTTATGTTTTCAAATCTCCTCATCAGGTTGATAATTTTGTAGTTTAATACTGAAAATGAGAATGCAATCTGTACGGAACGATTCCCAATTTTTCTTTGCAACTGTATATTGATCGAATCCACGCTGCCACTTGTGGGAAGTTGAATAGCGCCATCACAAGTCAACACTGTCACGATAGTATTTAGATTTAAGTTTCGCACTCGATCTTCAGGACAGCCATGTGGCATAATCAGTTAGCGCGATGGTTGTTCATAACGCCATACCGGAAGGCGAGAGGTTCGACTCCCGCAGGACTTTTATCCGTTCTTTCTTTTTTTCTCTTTTTTTTTCGGCAGTTCAGCTTTACCCCGATGTCATTTATCGTACTATTTTATCAAGTGTACTGTACATCGTACGTAACCCGTGAACACAGCTGCTCTATTTCACTTGTTTTGTATTTGAGTTTGGAGATTGGGTTTGCTTCATTAATTTTGTCACACTTAATGTTGTAAATTGCCCCTTGTTACAGTGTCCCGCTTGCCCACTTTCGTTTGCTCTTTCCTTTTCTCTTCATTGGTTATTGTTATACTGTAACAGGATAGGTATAGGAACATGTACACCTGTACGTTTAAATAACTTGCAGGAATGGGAGCTGAATTGATTAACTCTAGTCCAGGTGTATGGCGTCTCGCTCATCTCTTTGAAATTCCAGGTTGTTATTGTTTGACCCAATAACGGAGTTGTAGACAGGTTATATGTTGCTATAGAGGTATCTTGTGCCACATGAGTGGAAAGCATCACTGTTTAGAAGTAGTAATGAACTTTTTCATGTTGTAAATGTTATAAAGATTTAAGATAAGATACAAAATATTAAAGATACATTTCACATCCAATCTTCGGTACAGCCGTGTGGCTTTATAGTCGCTTATCGCGCTGCATGGTCATTATGCACTACCTTAGGACGAGATGTTCGAGACCCGCAGGACGCTATTATTTTTTTTCTCTCTCTCTCTTTCTTTGTTTTTCTTTTGGCAGTTCAGCTTTATTCCGATCGATGTCATTTATCGTATTATCTTATCAATTATACTACCCCACGACACACAGTCACTCAAGTTCCTTTTTTTTTTTTGTCGGAGGCTGGAGGTTGGATTTGCTTCATTTATCATACGTATTGTTTAAATTGCCCTTGGTACAGCGCCCCGCTTGCCACCTTTCCTTTTCTCTTTCCTTTTCTCTACGTTTGTTCCTGTTACACTGTCACAAGACAGGTCGGAAAATAATTTACATAACTCAACTGGAGCAGGAATGGCAACTGAATGAATTAACTCTAGGCCAGGTGTATGGCGTCTCGCTCATCTCTTTGAAATTCCAGGATGTTATTGTTTGACGCAATAACGGAGTTGTAGACAGGTTTTATGTTGCTATAGAGGTATCTTGTGCCACATGAGTAGAAGGCATCACTGTTTAGTAGTAGTAATGAACTTTTTCATGTCCCTCCATGTCAATTATAGTGTGGTTTAAAGGGGTTGTGTGTCTATCTGCCAAAGAAAAGGAAAAACTTATTTTCGTCATAGCTGTTTCTCTATACGTAACCGTAGGTAATGAGTGTTGTTGGTATCTGAGCAGTGAAGAACAGAGCATCAGGCTAAAATCCCCCTTAGTTACACTACGCGCAATAAGAAACGCCTCCGTCAATTTCGTTTTCCAACGAAAGTTCGTTATCGATCGAGTAGCAACGAAATCTGGACGAAATTTGGACGAAATTTCGTTATCGATCCATTAGCAACGATTCTGACGCTTTGTGGACGCTTTGTGGACGCATTTCACGCACGACCGCCCGCTCAATTCCGTTCGGCAAATGCGTTGCTCGTTCGGAAAATGCGTGTTCGGAGCTCGGCAGTTTCGTCCAAATTTCGTTAGAAGCGTCCGTGATCCAAGGCGCACATGGAATACAGTACACACGTGTGTGTGTAGTGGCCACATCCACAGCCGCTAGCCGACAAGAATCACTGCAAGATTAGACTCAACAAGTAGCACAGCGGTCGGGAATGAGAACAGTAGACAGGCGTGGAATTCACCTGATACACATAATAATATTAAAAATGGTAACATGTATACATATATCGATGCCGTTTTCATTGAAGCAATTTGTAAAAGTTTTAGTTTCCCTTACCCTAGCTGTAAGTACGGCACCGTTAGCAGATTATTCACTGCATTTAGTGAAAGTCACCTGATACATCACATGGTGGTATTGTATGCGGGCTGCATGTAACCAGGGAATGTGCACGTATGGGAAAGGCGAGTGCGCCGTATGTGCGTTGCCATTGCTATGGCATGGCTCGCTCGGCTGAACGAAACAGAGATGTTATACGATGTAGTAGTTCACGTGTTTTGTTTTGTTTTTTACAAGCAGAAAATAAACAACTGTTGATCATGAAATAGACTAAATTACCAATCAGAGATCATTCGGGTTCATAGTATTTAAGAGAAATCACGCAATTTTGGCGAGGGTGAACCCACAGGAACCCACAGGAACCTTATCGTAGAATGCCGACCAAAAAGAAAATGGTTTCACTAAAATTGCGTGTACGTAAAATCCATTTGAGTATAGAAAGAAAATTAACCCCCAAAAACAGGAAAAAAGAAATTAGAAGGATTTGTTCGCCGTTATTTGGTCATTAAATATATTTTCTTTCTTCAGCAATTGCGCGTTACATTGCCCGTTTTTTTATTGAATCAGGGCCCTGTTGCATAAAACCCTTACCGCTGGACTTACCGCTCCTTTCTAGCGGTAAGTCTTCAAATCAGCGGTAAATTTTATAATCCTTGATGCTGATTGGCTGTGATGCCTAATTTTGACGGTAGTTACCATTGAAATTCAATGGTAAGTTTTATGCAACGGGCCCCAGAAAAGCAAAAAAAAAAAAAAAAATATTCAAAACAAGACAATTTGTACGTTTAATTCTTAGTTTGATCAAGGAGGTATACCTCCTTGGTTTGATATCGTTTATTTCTTTATTGGACAGAGAGATAATTCAGACGGTACGTGGAATTTTCAAAGCGACTAATTCAGACTGATTCTTAGTTTGACTTGGCTCTTTCTTTCTTTCTTTCTTTCTTTCTTTTTTCTTTTTTTTTTTTTTTGGGGGGGGGGGTTGAGGGTCATGTTCGTTGTACCCATGCACCCATAAGGTTCGTTAGTACGAAAATGAAACATTCAGATACACGCGACTTCCCTACACGAAAAATAGATGTTCGTAAATGTGATAGTCAAATTATGATTCATAATCCGAAAATGCACGAATGTTTGTGATTGGATAGGTGCGTTATTGTCGGATTAGCAAACCTTCGGAGTACTGTAGTATCGAGCCTGTTGTATTCACGGATAAACGAACTTTTGGAATAATGAATTTTATATTCAGAGCAAGACAATAAGTTTAATTCTTATTATAGTTTGACATCGTTTATTTCCTAGTTGTGAAGCGGGAAGCGAGAGATAATTCTGAAAAGAAGTATACAGACGGAACATGAAATATTCAAAGCAGCTATGAGATTAAATCTTAAGTTGTTTATTTGTTTGTTTGCTTGCTTGTTTGTTGTTATGCTCAAGTGTTGGTGTAATTATATATACATTTTTATTTTTATTTTTTTAGGGGGGAGGCATTTTTGTAGTACCCACTGCACGTAAAGTTCGCTGATGCGAAAGTGATAAAATATTCCGTAACACGCAAATTCCCTACACCATAGATGTTCGTACCTAGTGTGAAAATAAAATGTATTACTATTATTATTTTTTTCCCCATTGTTCGATTAGCAAACCTTCGGAGGGTCAATCCTTTCGTTTTCGGATAAACGAACTTCCTTAACTCACAACACCACTTTCAGAGTAACAAACTAGTCATTATTTTATTCGGGCATTGAGAATACACGTAGTTCAGGAAAATCTTTAAGGCAAGAATTACGATGGATTCTTAGTTTGAAATCATTTTATTGATTTCCGTGCTGTTCATTATTCCGAAAAAGAAAACGGGTGCGCTATTCCGATGGTTACGGCGTTATTTCGAATCCGAAACACGCATATTCCTTGTGCCTATCCATGTTTGTTGATTTGAAAATGACGATCATGCTGCGGGTAATTGCTATAGGGCCATATATTGTTTTATTTCTGTCTATTGTTATATTATTATTATTATTATTATTATTATTATTATTATTATTATTATTATTATTATTATCATTATTATTATTATTATTATTATCTTTAACATTATTAACCAATATTTTGATTAACGAGAATTTTGTTGGCTTTTTTTTGGGGGGGGGGGGGGGCATTGCCCGATTAGCAAAACCTTCGGAGTGTCAATCCTTTTGTTTTCGGATGAACGAACTTCCTTTCCTCAGAAGAAGAAATCAGAGTATCAAACTAGTCATTATTTTATTCGGGCATTGGGAATAGTTCAGGAAAGAAATAGAAGGGAGGAATCCGAAACACGCATATATATTCCGTGTGCTTATTTATACGTCATGTTTATTGATATGCTGCGGCTAAGGGCCTATTGGAGGTCGTTATACCTCTCGTAAATGATTGAAGCGACGAGATTGTCTTCTTGTGTATAATGCGGTCTCTTGGGATTGGAAAAACCCCACCCTCGGATCCCTTTGTGGAAATTTCCACAAAACCAGGTGCGTGCCAGACCCCAGGTGCCAGACGAAAGAATGCGCGCACTGGTGTAGTATATCGATCGAAGAACTCGCTGGTGAGTTGAGTTAAAGGAATCATTGCAAAGATGTTCCGATTCTTTCGCCTTTCTTTAGGCGCATACATCGAACAGTCGATTATTGCGTACTTGATCTAAGTACAATGTATTTATATGTTCCCGAGCTGTAAAAAGGAATTGATTAATCACTCAAAAATGCAATCACAGATTATGAAAGGTCTCATATGCCTAGACAAATTCACTGAGATGTCCTATGTGAGATGCAGCCACCACCCGATTAAACAGCAAAATCATGACAGCCTATTACTTTTCATATGAATTTTGGTTATCAACACTCGTTCGTGGATTTGTTTGTTTGCATGTTTTGTGTGTATTATTCCTCGATCCTGAAAGACGTAATAATTATTCGCATCGAACGTAAACTGTTTACCGTAACTAAGCCTATGGCGCATTCGATCCATTCAACTTGCAGTAACCTCTAAGGCAGTAAGTTAGTAGCACATGGTGCATTCCTTTGAACCACATGTTTCGCATATCGGCACATCCAAACACATTAGCGATCGTCGTTATGGCAAACTTTCCGATTACAGTCAAGGGAGAAGAAATCGTAATACTGTACATGTACTTACGAAAGTGATTATGCTTAAGATCAAATAAAATGAAGAAGTTTGAAAACAACTTGGCAACACTCAATCAAGTTTTTCATTCTCTCACACAAAAGCTCTCTTGAGAAAATGAAAGCATTCCCCCTCCCCTGCTAGATAATGGAAGTTTTCATTACTAGCCCAGCAAGTTTTGGGAGTGTACATGAATGTTTTTAGGATAGAGTCAAAAGGGACCTAAGCTTTCGATTATAGCAGAATCTTCGTCAGAAGCAAAATGGCAAATAGGCAGAAAAAGCAACCACACACATGTAAAGCGACTTCACACAACAAGAACAGTCAGGGCAAAGGGACACGGAACAAAGAAAACAAAAGGAGAGGGTAGGAAGTCATGGGCAAGGAGCCCAACAGGTAAAGGGAGGGGGATTAGAGCAGGAGGATGGACAGACAAAAGGCAGGGGAAGGTTAGTAATGGTCGCCGTGAGGGCCAGGGGGCAACCATTGAAGGAAAAGGATGAATATGGAGGCAACATCAAACAAGATAAGGAACAACAGAGAGATAAAGAAAGGTAAAGAGTGAAATAGCAACAGCAAAGGGGGGGGGGGGTGAGCAAACAGCAAGCCCTAGAAAGGATCTGTACAAGTACCAAGAGGATGCAACAAAATGAGAGTGAGAGTCAATCAACAAATGCAATTAACCATATCAAAGTATGGTAATATCAATACAGTAATAATGATGATATTGACAAAACAAATTACAGCTGTAGAATAATAATCATTAAAGCACATAAAAAAAAAGGGGGACATGGGAGAGAAAATGTATACTAGTACTTGCAAAGCAAGTATCAATAGGCAAAATAAATACATTTCAAAGAGCTGGTTCATATGAAATCACCTTTGATTTATGATTTTACAAACAAGAATTTTCATCGCTTACCTATTTCTTTTATTACTTTCGTAATGTCATGATATTTCATGATGGCATGTGTTCTGTCTTTACATGGCAAGATAGGGTTTTTTTTTTTTCCATCCAGGGTCAAAAGAAGAAAGTGATAGAAAGATAATTGAAAGGATAGAATGAAACACCTACTCAGCAGGCTCTTGATATAACGCAAAAGCAATTCATCAGAAATGCAGTACAGTTCTAAATAATTTATCAGAGGAAAAAAGAGCAAAGAAAATGGGATTTCGAGTTCAATAGGAGTAGGAACATCGCAATTTACAGACTTGGACCTGATGCAAACATATTGTCTAGCTTCTGGTTGAGTTTCTTCAGAGACATAAATTTTGGTAGCAGTAAACCAGAGTGAACAAGCAAAAGGATACAATTAAGTGAAAAAATAAAATGCAGGTCTCTAGACCATTCCAGTGCACGATCGAGCGAGCAACACTAAAACAGCCCCCAGGGCCAGGCCATGTCGTCAGTGTCACTCTCGTCTTAGATCATACAGGCCTACATTGTACATACATCGTTTCGTACTCGTCATCGCCAACGTCATGATGGTCGGTCACACGAAATAAATTGCATCATCATAAGAGCTCTTATATCAACACCACTAGATAGTAGAATCATTATCATTATCACTATCATTCCAGTCAATCTCATCCAAAGCGAAACCCTCAAAATCCTCAAAATCATCGTGGTTAATAATAATACTCTCACAAAACACATCTGTAAACGCTTACCGGTCAAAACGTCCCCACGTCAAAACGTCCCCGAGCCAAAACGTCCTCGGGTACGACCAAAACGTCCTCGGGTACGACCAAAACGTCCCCGGGCCCAGCTGGCACCAAAACGTCGTCGGGTCAAAATGTTCTATGTCATAAATTTTTTATAAAATCTAAGTATCACTTATCAATTCATAACGGTAAATGTGAAGACATTTTGTTATTTAGAGCAGCATTTAGGTAGGTTAGGTCGCTGCTAGCTAGCTGTGCTGCCGTGCGCGGTGTCTGCTCCTATGCAACGCGAATTCGATGCAACGCAGTGATCACCGAGCGAGTAGTTGCGATCAAGATTATTCCCATAAGTAGATAAGTGACAAGAAAAAAAATGGTGAAAATTCCATTTCTACTGGACTCGAATCTCACTCAGATGCAAGTATTTAGGTTACTGGATAACTAGGGTGAGTTTGTGCATGTTTGGAGGTCATTCGACAAACAGGTGCGAAAGTACACTAGCGTCGCGCGCGGACAAAAGCGGGGACGTTCTGGTACTTGACCCGGGGACGTTTTGGTTGGAACACGGCGGGGACGTTTTGACGTGGGGACGTTTTGACCGGATTCGCTGTAAACGATTCAGACATCGCAGACCTAGCTACACATCTTGCACACAAAAATGAAATGGAGGTGGAAAACTACGATGAATACACAAAAACTATCGACGATGGCATTTTACCGTAGCAGAAAATACACAGAGTATCTTGCACCGGAAAAAAAAAATGGATGTGGAAAACTACGATGAGGAAAACTAGGGTGAAAACCCGATGCGTGAAGACGAACGATGAAGACACTTTTACGGTAAAAATACTTACACGGAAACAAACGAGTGGGTACGATATTCTCGCACACACGAAGATAATCGACACATCGTTCAATCGAAAAACTCAACAAACACTCGAACAAAAACTCACCCCAAATTGTGGCAAACAGGGTAATCACTTAATAAAAATGAGAAAAAAACACTCTCAGAAGTATGATTGTACTCTGAAAAGAAAGGGATACAATGATACGGAAGCAAAAGAGAGAAAATGAGAGAAATGGACGGGAAACCTAGAGAACTTCGACGAAAAAAGAGCTAGCGATTCGCGATTAGAGCTAACTTTGTATACACTGTAGCTGTGTGTGTGATCGCGCGTACAAAGGGTTGAAAGCGTTGAAAGCGTTGAAAGCATTGAAAGCGTTGAAAGCGTCCACAGCTTCGGAAAAGCGTTCGGGGATTTCGTTGAATTCGTTGAATTCGTCCAAAATCCGTCCATGAAGTCTGGACGCAAAAAGCGTTGAAAACGTCCCAGGCGAAATCAACAACGCTAAAAGCGTTGGGACGAAATTTGGACGCACTTTCGTCGGGCGTTTTCTATTGCGCGTACTGTATACGCGCTAAGCGTTCAATTTGATATATCTTTCTTTATGTAGTCAATCACTGCTAATGGAGTTACAGAATGATGTTATGACACGTTTCACTGAAAGTTTGTAAAGCAAAGTTTATGTACAAGGCAAGCAATTGTACATGAATAATACCTACCATTGATTTCAGAGGAAAATTATGGTATGCCTAAATGTAAGGGTATCATTGCTTTGGAATTGCTGAGACAATATGCTTGGCACGAGGGCTTCCACTTCTAATAACTGATCCCTTTGAAGATGTGTCGGTCACGGGTGATCGTCATGATTCATCTTTCACGTAGAAGCTTACGTTCCACACTCTTGGTTCGAGAAGACTTACCATCATACTTCAAATTGTTATTAAAGGTAAAGACTCAAAATCAGACAAGTTTACGTGTTATGTCTATGGGAGGTGATTTTTTTTTTTTTTTAATGTGCATTGACTTGACAACGTTTAAGCACCTTTATCTCACAGCTGATTTTGCTCCATTTCCTCTGTAACTTAAGAGGAACAATAAGCTGCAGTAATCATGCATTTTATTCTTTGAAATCTCCTCATCAGTTTGACAATTTTGCAGTTTAAAACTGAAAATTAGAATGGAATGTGGACAAAACGATTCCTGATTCATCTTTCACATACATTATAAAGTTTACGTTCCTCGAGACGTATGGCCGAGTGGTTAAAGGCGACGTCTCAGAGACTTGAGGTTGCACACGTGCGGGTTCGAACCCCACAAGATCACGAAACAAAATACTTATCTATTTTACTCTTTTTCTTCAATTTTGTATTACATATTCGTCCATGTAGAAATCACATTCGTATATAAACGCACCTATACACACACACAGACACACACACACCACACACCATATCCCTCCTTTTTGTGTTGGAGACCATATTGCTTCGACTGCTGCAAAATTTTGCAGGCTGACTTTGTCAAACCAATCATAGTATGTAATGACGACGACGGAGGTGTCGTACTTTGAACAATTGTCTTTCAAGACCATGTCATTGTTTTGTACTTTGATGACGTCATCACACTGAAAATTGTGATTAAAGGCAAGGTATCAAAACCAGCCGATTATAAGTTTTATGTTTACGGCACGTATTTTTCCCAAGTTGCCAGAAATGGCATAGCGACATCAGTAGTTACAAGGCCGCATTTCCGTCTAGCAATAGCAATACATGTTCACGCGGCCACGTTGGTTGAGTGGGCATTGACTTTTCTCCCTGTAATATCTATACATTTCTTTTTTGCCTTACCATTTCCGTGGATGTCCCGTGGCCGAGAGGTTAGAGAATCGGTTTTGCATGCACGCTCAATATAACGTCAATGTGCCTATATCACATTCTTTTCCTTGTCGATCACAGATGACCGACATCTGATGACCCCAAGCGTATCACCTAACTCGTCAGTCTGACGAGTTTCATATCTCGTGTTTAACCATGGAGCTACTGTTAGTAGCTCCATGGTTTAACTGTAGTGTGTCTCCAACTTGAGTGACAAAAGGCCATGAATCCAAGGATAATCTGAAGAGGCATATTGAGTACCGGTATATTATTGTCAGTGGAAGAAGGACGGCGAGTGGCAATGAAAATAGATGTATGGAGCAGAGCTGCCAAGTCTACCTTGTTCTACAGGAGGCTGTCTGTAATATTAATTAACTTCTTTAATGTCCTGACAAAACATCCCTCCCCCCCCCCCCCCAAGATTGAGAATTATCATTGCCCATTAATATTGAGATATACGTAACACACAACTCACTCCCAGCCAGATGTGAAACTTGGAATCTCTGCACGTATGGCATGGTATTTTTTTTTTTTTTTGTATACTACCAGTATCACATTTCTACACACTCATCTGCCCAGGCTCTGGTATTTATACCGTCTGTATACCAGCCATCCCTCATTATTGATCATACCATTAGTGTCATTGAGAGTGCTGCAGCAGTCTCTCTAGAGAGATAATAAGCCATCCAATTCAATTGAGGGCCATCGTACAACGGAGGTATGGTGGAAGATACTTCATGTGCGTGCTGGACTTGCACAGTAATATGACCTTGCAAGCTGTGATGAAGCGGTTCCAAGTGCCATTGCAGTACTTGTAATAGTGATACGCTATCAGTGTATCACCTGTTGTGTTTGCTATGTAAAAATCTTCCTTTATTTTTTTATTAGGTGATACGCTATCAGCGTATCACCTAATTGTGATTGTCAAAATCTCTCTTTATTTCTTTTTATTCTTCTTTCTTTCTGGACAATTTTGTGTCATGAATATCTCAGCAATGACATGACGGAATAACATGAAATTTTCAGTCAACATATCTCATGACAATATCTGGCCACAATAAGCTTTTTAGCTCACCTGAGCCGAAGGCTCAAGTGAGCTATTGCGATCGCTGTTTGTCCGTCGTCTGTCGTGCGTAAACTTTTTACATTTTCAACTTCTTCTTGAGAACCCCTTGACCAATTTTCACCAAACTTGGCAGGTACACTGTAGCATCCCTAGGGGGATAGGATCTCAGTTTGTTCAAGTGGGCACCACACCCCACCTTGGGGGCCCCAGAGGGGCCCAAACCCCCCAAAATTAAGGAATCTTAAAAAATCTTCTTTTCTAGAACCAGAAGTGATAGAGCTATAAAGTTAATACTATGAATTAGTACATTGATGACTGTAGTTTCAAGTTTGTTCATGGTGGAATCAGGGATGCCCCCCTTGGGACCCAGGGAAGGGGGGTGGGGAGGGGTCCTAGTGGGGCCCAAATTGTACATTTTCATCTTTTTCTTGAAAATGCCATTATGAATTTTCACCAAAGTTGGCAGGTAGCATCCCTAGGGGGAAAGAATCACATTCTCTTGAAATGGGCACCATGCCCCACCTGGGGGGCCCCAGGGAGCCTAAATTTGGACCGAAATTGTAAATTTTCACATTTTTCTTGAAAACCCTGTCACAAATTTTCACCAAATTTGGCAGGTAGCATCCCTAGGGGTATAGAATCTCAATTCCATTGAATGGGCACCATGCCCCACCTGGGGGCCCCAAGGTGTCCCATCCCCCCCCCTCCTGTAAGGAATCTTTACAGATTTTCTCTTGAACCAGAAGTGATTGAGCTAAGTTGATACAATGAGTCAGTATATTGATGACTGTTGTTTCAAGTTTGTTCATGGGAAAATTAGGGGTGCCCTCCCCCCCCCCCACCCCCTTGGGACCCAAGGAAGCCGGATGGGATGGGGGGGGGGGGGTCCAAATGTGGGCCTAAATTTTCATCTTTTTGCTGAAAACAACATAATGGATTTTCACCAAATTTGGCAAGTAGCATTCCCATGGGGATAAGATTTCAAGGTGTTTGAATGGGCACCATGCTTTCCTTGGGGGCCCCAGGGGTTCCAAACCTCCTAAATTAAAGGGAATGCAAACCCAAAGAGTAATGTGGATTGAGTGAAAGCAGCAACATTAGTAGAACACATCAGTGAAAGTTTGAAGAAAATCGGACAATCGATGCAAAAGTTATGAATTTTTAAAGTTTCGGTGATGGAACCGCTGGATGAGGAGACTACTAGAGGTTATGACGTATGAGTGGACAACAATACAAAGAAACTATAAAAAAAATTCAGCAAAAATTCACTTTTCTAGCATTATGAAAGAGCACTTGACTAGCCGCTTTCAGAAAGCAGGGGGAATAATTGCTACCCTTAACATATGTCAGTATCAAGTTGATGGAATTTGTCATTTTCATGAAAAATGAATTTTTGTGGAATATTCTTTATTTTCTTTATATTGTTGTCCACTCATACGTCATAAGCTCTAGTAGTCTCTTCATCCAGCGGTTCCAACACCAAAACTTTAAAAATTCATAACTTTTGCATCGATTGTCCGATTTTCTTCAAACTTTCACTGATGTGTTCTACTAATGTTGCTGCTTTCACTCAATCCACATTGCTCTTAGGGTTTGCGTTCCCTTTAATGAATATTCAATAATATTTTTCTCTAGTTCTAATCAAAAGTGATGGGCTTTAAGTCTTTTTCCCAAAGCTGCATAATCCAACATTCTATAAAGTACAGTGTACTTGGTAGGTATTTTACCAGTGTGATGGAATATGTAAATGAACCCAAATGCCCCCACTCTCCTCTCAAAGCTACCCCCACCATAAGTTTCTAGTGTTCTCAGGTAAGAGTCTGCAAGAATGCATGGAAGGTGAACATGCGATACTCAGGTGAGCGCGTGACCCCTGGGTCTCTTGTCATGACAATAACATCTCTCTGACGTCATCTAGGCGCCATTTTGTGACTTTCGGACCATGTCACATGATCGAACATAACTTCATTACTATTAAATGTCATTTCTGTATAATTTTTGGTGGACATAAAGTTCAGGTCATGCTTGATCTTAGTTTTTAATGCTAATAACCCAGGTCATCATTACGGGCGTGTCAAAATTTTAAAGTGCTTAAAACGACTTCCCAATGGGAAATCTCGAAGTTTCAGACAATTTTAAGCGTTCTGCGCGACGTGTCCATCCGCGCATTTTCGCGTGAGCAACATGAAAATGCACATTTTTCGACTGATTTCGATTTCTCATACATTAAGTAACAACATTGATTTCCGATCGATTTTGACCTATAACAAAGGAATGCGCTTGCGTGTCTATGTGCAAATATAGTGAAAAACATGTCTTTGTTTATTTCGCCATAGCTCTTTAAAACGCCTGGTGACCCTATGTTTTTATTGCATAAAAGCATATGAATTGTAAATAACATTTCAAGTATCAATATTTCCATGAATACATTATGACGTCATCATATCGTCATCTGAAATAAAAAAAGTGGAATTGATTTTTTTAAGGTACTGTTTCTGACATTCATTTATTCGTATCTCTCAATATTATCCCAAATTCAGATATGTTGTACTTTGAACATTTGCCTTTCAAGTCCATGTCATGGTTTTGAAATTTGATGACGTCATCATACTTTAAATTGTGATTAAAGGTAAAGACTGAAAATCAGAAAAGCTTACGTGTTATGTCTATGGGAGGTGATTTTTTTTAAAACCATGCATTGACTTGACAACTATTAAGCACCTTTATCTCAGCTGATTTTGCTCTATTTCCTCTGAAACTTAAGTATGTTGTAGCTGAGACAATAAGCTGCAGTAATCATGCATTTTATTTTTTCAAATCTCATCAGGTTGGCAATTTTGCAGCTTAAAACTGAAAATGAGAATGGAAGGTGGACGAAATGATTCCTGATTCATCTTTCACATATAAGCTTACGTTTCTCATATTTTCTCGTCGAGACGTATGACTGAGAGGTTAAAGGCGACATCTCAGAGACGTAAGGTTGCACACGTGCGGGTTCGAACCTCATAAGAGCACGAAACAAAATACTTATCTATTTTACTTTTTCTTCAATGGTGTATTACACATTCGTCCATGTAGAAATCACGTTCGTATATAAACGCACCTATACACACACACACACACACCCACACACAATATCCCTCTGTTTTGTGTTGGAGACCACATTGCTTAAGACTGCTGCAAAATTTTGCAGGCTGACTTTGTCTAACCGATCATAGTATGTAATGACGACGACGGAGGTGTTGTACTTTGAACAACTGTCTTTCAAGTCCATGTCATTGTTTTGTACTTTGATGACATCATCACACTGAAAATTGTAATTAAAGGCAAGGTATCAAAATCAGCGGATTATAGGTGTTATGTCTATGGGACGTATTTTTCCCAAGTTGCCAGAAATGGCATAGCGACATCAGTCGTTACAAGGCCGCATTTCAGTCTAGCAATACAATACATGTTCATGCGGCCACGTTTGTTGAGTGAGTGTTGACTTTCCCCCCTATACATTGTTTTTTTTTTTGGTCTTACCATTTCCATGGATGTTCCGTGGCCGAGTGGTTAGAGTAACGGTTTCGCATGCACACATTTGAGGGATCGATGCTCACAGGACACTTTTGTTTTTTAGTATAATTGTTTAACTCTTTTCAGAAAACGTTTCATATTCACATTTTTTCATTGTCGACCACGGATGATCGGTATCTAATATCAACCCAGCGTATCACCAACTCGTCTTCAGTGACGAGTTTCATGTCTCGTTGGCCTTTGTGTGTAGCCTCGGCTCAATGCACTCTGAGGTATATTGACCTTGGGATGTGCAAATTGCAGTGTGTGTGGTGTTTGTGGTAGAAAAATTCAAATTTGCCTTATCGTGCACAAACCTTGATACTAAATCCTGTTCACTTTACAAATATGTACCTTTCAAAACACAAACTAAATTGGCTTCCAATTTATAGTCACCACATTCAGTTTAGTATTTTTTATCTCATGAATGTTTTCCTTCGTAATTTTGCACAGTCTTCCTATACTGTATCTGCAGGAGAGTGGTCCAACATCTTGTTAGTAGTACCCGTTCAATACTCTTGGGATGAATAACACAGTGTAATGGTGTGAGATCATTTCAAGCCTTGGCTCCTGGACAGTGGAATTACAGTACATCCCTGACAGGATAAACATATCAAAGACTGGTGATTTAAAGTTCTAAGCTGCCCTTAAAACATATTTATTAGGTGCATTCACATTCAATGGTGAAATACCATGCAGTATTACATAATGTGAATGCTAAAAAAATACACCCTGAAGTAGACCTACAGCACAAGATACCACCCTAAATACATGTTTTGTGCTTATTTTTTAAAGTTACTTTGAAACTTGGTTTTGCAAATGAGCAGGAAATATTAGAATTGCACTGTCGCTCAAGTTGAAAGGTGTGGAATTGGAAGCTTTCAGGGTTCCAAGGAATACTTTCCCTTGAAATTGAATAGCAGTTATAGGTGATGGACATGTATATTTTGAACAAAATAGTACACACAATTCTGTTTGTAATGAAACTGCTACACAAATAAAATCTTGTGTAGCAGCCATATCTAGAATGTATCCAATAGCAAATTGCTATGCGGCTCTCTCTCTCTCTCTCTCTTTCTCTCTCTCTTTTTTTAATGGTGGAAAAGTGTATTTGGAATTTTGGTTTCTCTTTGCAATAGCCGCTTTATTATTCTTGTCACGTATGATATGAATTGTTGCAGACACCTATATGAGCAATTCTAGGCTACTCAATGTCATGTTCCTCTTTCACAGAATTGTGTGCAAGTATAAAATTGTATGTGTGGTGCCGTAACAGGACTGAATTTGATATTCAAGGCCAGCAGACTATTTGTGTAATGTATTCAAATTTTCTGCTTGCTTTGTTCACATTAAGGATACCTTTACAACAGCTACAATGCTTGCAGGAGACTTGCCCTGCCTAGCAACAATTGGCGAGTACTATAAAGTGAATTCCTGCCTATAGAAGAAACTTAGTATTGTAGGTGAATAAAAGGGTTTGATGAAAGGCTGTAGGGAAGAAAAACATCTGTGAATTTTGATACATGACAGAGAGGAATGGTTGGTTGTTTATCCTGCACACTTCTACAATACTGTAAAAGTGGAAATTTTTGTGGTGTTGAGATTTTCGCGCATTTTGCGCAACCAGAAAGTAGCGCAAATATAAAAGCACGCGAATATTTTTGCTTGCCATTAAAAGTTCCTGTGCGTGATGTTGATTCCGCGGAATTAAAAACACAAAACTCTTCTTACCCGGCCGAGCGCGAAAAATTAGTCGCGCGAAAATATCCACTTTTACAGTATACAGGAGTTCCACTTATGAAGGCTATTACAACTATAGAAAGCACTCTGATAGCGCTGACCTCTGCCAAGCAGCTCGTTTCCACCACTGATCTTGTTCTTCTGAAGAGATCAGTGATTTCTACTCATTTATAGAAATACATCTCCATGCTGAAAATCGCCCGATTTCCCATATGATTATAGAAACCTTTTGTTACATCATCAATGCCAGTGCACAGCGCGCCTCACCCTGGACCAAAAACTAGAGCATACACTCTAATGCACGTATGAAAGCCTCAAATATACGCAACTTAAACTCCAAAGTTCACTGACCCTACCTGCCAAAATATCGAAAATCCTTCATAAAAATCCATAAAAATTCCTGGATCAATACCAAAATTAAATTGTCTGTTCCTTGCACACAGACAAACCAATGGTAGCGAAACCATAGCCTCCTCCCTTGGCGGAGGTAATTATTAGCGATTATAAACTCTTAATAGACCAAGATACACTGTATAATCCATCTGTCTGTTGTGCAATTGAGTACACCTAGTTACTGTATGTTTATACATACTGCAGATGTTTTATACAATGCTCTTCTTTTTTCTCTTTCATTGCAGACCCTTTTTCGCCAAGCAGGAAATAGTCATCCTATTGCATCATGGGTAAGGACATCAAGGAAAAGCTGTCGTGGGGAGGCAACTTCTGCCGCGGAGTTCTCTGCTGCTTCAACTTTCTCTTCCTTGTAAGTACGACGTTGAGATCCTTGGACTGTAAAGAGCGTTTGTAGTTTTGCTCGATTAGATTGGTAAAATCGTTCATCGAATAAAGTTGATTGCCTCCAGACAGTGACCATATACAATGTACATGCACTCGACTTTGTATGAATAAGCCAATTTGTGATAGCACACATGCACATTTTGACAAAAACCTGTCTTTTTTCTGTTTTTCAGACAATTAAACATAATGTTTTAACCTTGCCCGATGTCACAATCTACTGTATACGCCGAATATTTCATGAGGTTTTTGTTGTAGCGAATTTCAGGAGTCAGGTGGTATTCATGAAATTAAAGACACACAAAAATAATGACTCTGATCCTGATATGAATGTGACACACACACATACATTTCTCTGTTCAGTACAGTACTCTATGATCGCGATTTTAATCGCTCGCGAAATTGTCGGGAAGTCCCGATTCGCGAAAATTTAGACTCGCTAAATATATGGCGTGTACAGTATGGAATTTAAATATTCAAACAAAGAATGAACTTTTTCGTGGCAGTCATAGTCCATAATAGCAAAATAAGCTTAATCTTTTTACCTCCCTCCCTTGCCCCAGATCGGAGGTATCATCCTTCTTGCCCTGGGAATATGGGTGCTCGTTGACAACAACAGTGAGTACATCTCGGCTCTCCTGACGGACAACCTCCACCGCACGGCGGCCTACATCCTCCTGGTCGCAGGTCTCATCGTCCTCGTTGTCTCCATGTTCGGCTTCTGCGGTGCCAAGATGGAGAACAAGTGTTGCCTGGGCATGGTGGGTGCAAACTTTAAAGGACAAGTCCATATTCATATACACAGTAGCGGATCCAGAGGGGGGCGCAAGAGGCGCACGTCCCCCTTTATTTATCGTTAAAAACAAAAGAAATAAAAAGAAAAAAAAATGAAATGAAACCTGGAAGTGACACCAGAAATATTAGTTATGCCCCCCATTACAGAATTCCTGGATCTGCCCCTGTATACCTGTGGATTGGGTGAATGCAGAAATATTAGTACAACTCATCAGTGAAAGTTTGAGGAAAATTGGACAATCCAAGCAAATGTTATGGATTTTTAAAGTATCTGCGCAGTCACTGCTGGATGAGAAGACTACTACAGTGCATGATGTCACGTGTAGAATGATAGAAGGAAAATAAAGAGAATTTTACAAAATCTTACTTTTTGGAAAAAAGGGGGGTGGTTTGGTGATTTTGGGGGATGGTTAGACCCTATGTGTTCATAATATGCAACAAAAAAAAAAAGGGGGGGGGGAGCCTTGGGCTTTCAGGTTGTCAAGAACAACCCATGTTTAAAAGTAATGCATAAATTTGAATTTGTTACATAAGCTGCCTATGTAAGCATTGGTTTTGTTTGTTTGTTTTTGTCCCTTTGCAGTACGTCTTCTTTTTGGTGGTCATCTTCATCATTGAGCTTGCAGCTGGAGCTACCGCCCTCTACTTCTACGTCAAGGTGAGTGTGTGTGTGTGTGTGTGTGTGTGTGTAACATGTACTGGGATATTACCATTTGTGACTCAATTTTGTGACTGTCAATTTATGTACTACATGACGTGAAATTATGAAAATTGTCAGGAATGCCCCTTTAATACCTGCATTGTGATGATTGTACATGTACTTGGGATTGTTGTGTTCCATGTTTTGAGCATAAAAATAAACAATCATAGTGTTTGTGTTGAAAGGTACTGTTTACTTTTATAAGCAGTGATTAAAAGATTTTTCAAGATATCACATTTGATGCATATATGTGTAGGTCTGTTGTATCACAAAACATCTTACCATATAAAATTTTTGCAATAAAGCCTAAAATATAAGGACGGGATATCAATATTTTTGTTATTAAACCATAACTGTAGACAGTTTAGTCAGGAAACACTTTTATTATAACTATTCTTCACATTTTGTGTATTCAACAAATGAATACTATTTAACAATACTTACCATTGATAATACGGATTCAAATTTTAAACAGTGGTTGTTTCTATCCCTAACTCACATGGTAGAACTATTTTAAAGCACTAATGCTGGAGCTTTCTTTCATCTGCAAATGGTAAATTATGCCAGTAGTATTCATCAGCATTGAAGCATGATGAGCAACATCTCTTTTATTTTTTGCCTCTTTATTTGTTGTTTTTTTTTTAAATCTCTGCAGGCTGATGTCGAGACCGACCTGAGGAAGACGCTCCTCGAAAACTATGGCGGGTCAAATGCTGGAGATGAGGCCGTCACAAAAGCCTGGGACTTCATCCAATCTACGGTGAGTACCTCGTCAACACCTAACACCGGCGCCGGGCCGATGGCCGCAGAAGGTATCACAATGAGGGGGTATTGCAAATTTTTATCCTAATGGCATCCAGCATTCAGCATTCCACAGTGGAACAGTGATTTTTATACTCCATTCCTCCCTCTTTGACTTATACATACGTGTAGCATCATTGCACATTACTTTAATATAGAGTCAGAGAGGAAGGAAAAAGTGGTGAAGCTGACTTTGGCAGTATCGCCTTTAAATTTTTTGAACTTCGGATTAAAAAAAAAAAAAAAATTCCTTGCAATAAACTAGGCCAATTAGATTAATCATTTCTCCCTACGACAGGGTATCTATTTGCGGCAGGGGCAGTGTCATTTGTTGATGAAAAGGCCCATTCAGGTGCAAGAGTACTCTCACTTTCCTATAGCACTTGCAAGTAACTCCCGCTTTTGTTCTAAAGTAGGACTAAGCACACTTGATGTTCTTTAGCTGTTTTATTGATGAATGAAACTGCCCTTGCAACAAATGTGACCCACTACAACAAAAGGATCCGAAAGTCGGGGGAGGACAATTTTCTGAAAATGGCATGATATTATTCCCATACTCTTCTTCTTCAATTTCGTATATAGCACAACTCATGAAAGTACTCGGTTGCTGAGATATTGATGATTTATCAGCGCATGTCATGTGGTTGAGGAAATCAGAGTTTTGAGAAAAATGCCTTCAAAGTTGTCCTTCCTAAGCTATCATGGTCATGGGGAGGCAAGACAGTTTCACCGCTTGACAATAGAAGGCACGCTCTTACCGACCTGTTCACCTCCGCCATGTGCAGTCAAGCTTAGCGCCAGCGGTCTACACACACTCGATAATCAGGACGCCATGCACTGACCAATAAGATCACTCCCTCGTTGCTAGGGACGGAGTCTAGCTGCGGCGCTAAATCCAAGTCTTCAGACACGTTTCTCTTACCTTGAAAGTCGGGAAATCAAGGCCCAGAAAAACGCTAATTTCTTGCCTTTCCTTTGATCATTTAGCTTCGAAATTTCAGCAGATGATGGACAAAACATTAGACTACAAAATTATGCCAAAAACAGTAATCCAATTGTTTTGACCAATTTTGATGATGTAACTTCAAACTCAATTTTCTTGGCTCAGCCGTCAGCGACTTTAGGATCCTTTTGTTGTAGTGGGTCACAAATAGTCACCCTGTTACAAGCAGGGATGATTACTTTTTATATCACTTGAAAGCTTTGCAAATGTTGAGGTAAAGTTTTGGTAAAGCTATCATAGATGTTCCATTAGAAAGTTAATGTGCTCGTGAGATATTTGTTAGCATACGTTTGTCTTACAAAATATACTTTCTTTTTTTCGATGTAGACATCGGTTATAACATGCACACACGACAACTATCATAATCTCTGGGTTTTTTTTTTCTCAATACAAATGAATATCATTTTGTAAACATGTGTGATGGTTATCTTCCCATTGGATGAATCAAAATTCATTCATTCATTCATTCATTCATTCATTCATTCATTCATTCATTCATTCATTCATTCATTCATTCATTCATTCATTCATTCATTCAAAGTAAGCATAAAAGCAACAAACAACTTCATGCTCTCAATTAAATTTACAGTTCGACCTCGATTATCCGGCCTCCTTTTATGCGGAAATCTCTAAAAATTGAGAAAAAAACAGTGACTTTAATTCAATTAAAATTTCTACAAACTCACAAGATTCACCTACAATATTCCCGACAGAACTAACATAAATTCACACCACATTATCATCGTAAAAGAAGTCATGATCTATAAATTTTGCGCAGGCTAGCATAGATTACACCACCGTTGCGGGGTACGCTACCTGCCTAGCTGCCAGTGCACTGGGATGGCAGCTTGGACGGCAGCTATATACATTAACATTGTGTCTCCCATATCTGGCAAATTCGCTTATCCGGATGAGCGCCGGTCCCGTCATGGCCGGATAATCGAGGTCGAACTGTAATATTTACGCAAATTAATATCTTGCCAAAAAATTCAAAAAATCATGATCCTACCATGACGTGGCTTTTGTGGTGATGCATTACATTGTCTCTCTCTCTTCAATATTTTCGGCTGCTGCAGTTCGACTGCTGTGGTGTAAAGGGCAACGCCTCCACGGCCGTCGACATCTACCGCGACACGATGTGGTACGCGAACCAGACGGGAACGCCCAAGGACATTGTTCCCGGGTCCTGCTGCATGAATCAAGACATGTTGGATCAGTGCCAGCACGCCACTGGAAGCTACGCAACGTACATCTATGACACCGTGAGTCCATTCGGTTCTCTTTATTCCTCTTGTGCACTAGCCATGCTTCCGCTGCCTATGCGGAACATTTTCATTTAGCTTATTTCCCTGTTAGGTTTAAAAAAAACTTGTATGAATTGAATTACTGTCTGAAACGAGATAATCATGCGTTATCCCTATCCTGGAGTAGCTTTATTCTGGTTCATTTGTATCTTTGACAGGCTACACTATGTTTGTCCTTTGAATTGTTTCTTGCAGCTTCTGGATCAATATGGAGAGCCTCTTTTGCTGCAGTAGATTTTTTTGTTGCTGCATTATATAATGTTAGATGACTTATTTGGGAGGAAACATACAAAATATATTTCATCGAAAGGGTTTGATATGTTGTTGAGGGACTCATGAACTCCAGGAACTAGCATTTATTGGCAACTTTGTTTTTATCTCACCCCGGCAGGGATGCACAATGGCAGTAACGAACAAGGTGGCAGAGTATGGCACTGTGCTTGGAGTCATTGGTATCATCGTGGCTGTCATTCAGGTAAGGCCTGCCACTCAATCAGTAGGGCCTACTTTCAGCCAATCAGATGCAAGGATTTCAGTAGCTATCACAGTTTGTCAGAAAAAGAATATCTGACAAAATGCTTCATGAGATGCCCCCCGATGATAAAGTTTGTGGCATCTTCAGCGATCTGATGCTCAACAGTAAATGACATGAACATATTTTGATAACTGTAAAGCAAGAAATATTTGTGGCATGAAATTTTTGTGAATCGCCTCTGGTATTCAATGCATATAGTGTAAACAAGAACTTTTGTGTAAATTTTTTGAAATTAGGGATATAAAATGTATGCGAAAGTGTCCGGTTTTACACCGTAACATTCTCCTTTTCCTTGGGTCTTTGTGTTGTCTTTTAGTATTATAATTTATGTTGTCTGAATAGTGTTGTAATTATTTTTGTTATCATTGTATTAGTTGTAATCATCATATCTAATATTCTGATATTTACTGTTGTTGGTTGTGATGTTTGTTAATCCATTGAGGGTGGGCTGATTTTGCTACAACACACATTTCCCATAGACACCTGCCTGAGTATACTCGGGACTCGTCCTCAACGGGTTAAAATGATAAGAAAACAAGAAGGAGAAGAGAAAGAAAAAAAGGCAACTCCTGAAAGGAGCTACTGCCAATATGAACGATGAGGTCATACAGGATCTTTTCACCATTTATTTCAGACTCCCTCACTCAGTGAGGACAGCCAAGTTTTAATAATCTTTAAAGATCTTTCTAGTTTTTATGTAACTTTTCAGTTAAAATAGCAAAGCAAGAACAATGTTTTGAAGTTTTGAAGTTTGAAGTTTTATTAGCAACAACATTTTGAACATGTACATATAAGAATCATAACACAAATGTGAAAAAAATATACTTATCTGTTGCTCCTTTACAATAACATGATTAAATGATGATATTTGAGAGTTAAATATGATACATGTAGCATAATTCTGCAAAGTTGTTGTTAACAAGGAAACCAAAAGTTAGCACTAGTGCTAGTCGAGATTGGTCACCTTGATCTTCATACTAAAAGCTAAAATATTATTATGTTATTTAATTCTTATATACATTTCTCATATTTTTCTTTTGCTTGTTTCCTTGTCACTAGCTGATGGGTCTTGCCTGCGCACTGTGTCTGTGTAAGCGTCTGTAGACGGGACAGCACGGCGCCGATTCTTTCGCCCGTCGCGGCCTTGTCATCTTAGTAGTCTTTCTCTTAAATAGTGGGTGCATCTTCCATCGTCTGACACGCGTAACTTAAAACCAGCAAATCTCGACAGCTTCCATGACGTTGACGCATTAACCCGTTCCATGCCGATTTCTGAAATCTCCATAGATTTAATACACAGGCCGTCAGGTTCTAGTAGGGAATGGGTTAAGCGAGTTCCCCTGCACAGAGCGGCCCGAGTCAGGGCTATTGGATGCCCAGACTGATTTAGAAGGTTACGCTTCATATCAGAGTAACCGCAGAAATTCATGGGCGAGTACCATGCTTTATCACATGCTCATTACTTTGTTACAGTATTTAGTTCAAACAGGACAAAACTTTACGTGAAAATGAATACAATGTATATTCTTAACAGGCTGAAGCAATACAATGCATGTCCACCACACAGACAAATCTCCCCTGGTCCCTTCAAGCTGTACAGTATACCTGGAAAGGTTGTAATTACAAATAAATAGACACAATTAACAGTGGAGTGTAATGAAGAAGAACAAAATCAGGACAAGAATAAATTCTTGTGTCGGCTGAGAAGCTTAATATCTATTACTGTCATCTAATAGACTTCTTTTTTTCAGTATTGCATGCGTAGAGGCCTTTTGTGAGAATCATGTGCATCTATTTTGAAAATGATTGATGCACAGAACTGCGAAAAGATTTTTAAGTTACCGTTTATAGAGTGTCCTTTTAATCATGTGATGCATGGTTGCTAAGTAGGAGAGGCCATCGCCCCGTATTGAAGATTCCTGTATTCACTGTTACTAATCTTTTTATTGTCAAGTTATCACCCGCCATTTCTTGAAAACATGGCTGCACTGGAGTCCTATAATATGTTGTTACGAAAGTTCTCTTTGGTCCAGGCGATACTGATTTTTATGAAGTGTATTTAATCATTTATTTAGTAAACTTTTTCTACTCTCACTTGCACTTAATTTTTAAATTAAAAGTAATTTTAATCACCTCTTGGGGTCAGGTAACACAGTGTAGGGGCTTTTTTTAAATCTGCAATCTGTGCTATTGTAATATCATTTTTAAGTTATAACTGCACCATGAAATCTTTGAATCACCTTCATCATTTGCTGTAATGGGGTGTGGAGAAAAGGAGCTTTTTTTCCCCCCTTTGTCTCTTGTTTTTAATACATGCAAGAAATATATTGCTGTACTTGTCACATTTGCAGAAATCCATCCTTTCTATAATGGAATTTTAGATTTTGGCTCCACAAGTAAAAGTTTGTGTTTCGGCTCTTTTTAGATTAAGAAAACTAAAAGTGGTTTTTATGAGATGAAAACTTGGGTATTGCATACTCTTTAGATGCAAAAACAAGTCAGATTGATCATTTCTGCATTTAAAAAATTCCTTCTCTGTCAAGAATGTACCTCAAGAGCAGTACATTTAAGTTGGTCATGTAATGTCAGTACATAAAATGGTCTCAATTTTGCAATTTCAATATTAATACAGGCTGAAACTAACAACACCATTCGTAATAATGCACTTGGGGCTCTGCGAGCTCCTCAATGGGGTTTGCAATTATTGTGAGTTGCAATAACTTCAGCCACGGCAGCAACAGCAGAAAAGTCTACCAACTATTGATTGGTTGCGGCCTGGCTGTTGCCGTAATAAGCTACAAGTATTGCAAGTTGCAGTGGGTTGAAATGGGGTTCCATCAAACATTGCCCTGGGCTGAAATTAACTCATTTTTCTCGGGAGCGGGACATGCCCATGTGTTCATCACATGGGAGCTCATGGTAACTGGTAGGTCAAGGGTTAAAGTTTAAAGGCTGACTGTTGACTGATAATGTGCACTTTATTTCAGGGAAACACTGTCTACTGATGATGTCTTTCACTTTGCTATATTAACCATCTGAAGTGGCAAAAAAAAAAAAAAAAAAAAAATCAGACTTTAGCCTGCTTCTATTTTTATCTTGTAAATAACCTCCTCACATCTTAGTCTGGAATGCACTTGCTTTTTTTTCGTGGGTTTAAAGATTACCTGGTGACTTTTTCTTCTACCAGTCCTATCTTTCCTTTAATACTGATGCTTCTTTTAGTTAGATAAAGCTTCTTGTTAAGAGTTGTATCAGGATGAATTTTGATACAGGAATGTAATCAGTTCGATTTAGCAAGGCAAAAAAAAAAAAAAAAAGTGTATAAAGGCAGGCTTTGTGAAAATGCTGCGTCCTTGTATGAGAACTTGTGCCATTTTCAAAAGGCTGAATGCATGGTTTTTGAATGTCATTTGTGAACGTGTGCACATTCTTCACCTGAAATTTGTTGGAAGGGTTTGGCACGGAGGCTGAACCTCTGCCAGGTCACATGACCTCCCACAATTGCCAGTGAATGGCTTAAGAGCAGCAGTGTGAACAAGATGTCCTGGTGTTTTGCATTAAAAGTTTTGTGGCTGAACTACGGTCGTTTGATATCCAAGTAGTAGATGTGCGAAATTTCTTACGACTATGCTATAAGTGGCTGATTCACTGTTTTTATCAATAGCTTGACTCGAACTTTTGCAGAAGAGATTATGGATTTAATGTGAAATGGGTACATGTATTATTTTCACATAAATTTTGTTGAGGGTGATGGTGAGTGATACTTTGCCATATTCTTCTAAATTTTGTTTTTGTTTCATTTGCTCTTTTCCAGCACAGGGTAGTAATCCACAGTTTGATCAAATGAAATTCTATTTATCTCCACTTGCAAATTTTATGCAGCTTTGCTGAATCAGTTCTGATGTAAAATAGTATTTCTGTGATGCATGCATGAAGCTTGCCAGAATTTAGGGTTATGAGTTTTATAAAGTGATGGTTAAATCAGATTACATCAAACTGAAATGCTTGCATATTAGCGGTAGACTCTTCCTAGGATAAAAGTACTGTGTTAAATGCAGAACTTGATTCATTCATCATGAACACTGGTGTTGTTTTTCCCCCGTCATGAACAAGCAACAAAGGCATAGCATCAGATAAAGCTGGTGACCAGGATCATGCTATGTCATTGTAGTACTGTAGAAATTCACTGCGCCTGCCTTGTATAGGAAATGAGTCATTGCTGAACGTGTTCTGAGCCGGCAGTATCATTTGCTGTGATAGCTTGAAAGTTGAAAGTAGGTATTAGAGATAGGACCTGGTGTAGATTCTGATATACACTTGCAGGAATATCTTGCACTTTGCAGGAAATGAGCTACAGTACCACTAGACAGATTCTGATCTGGCAATATTATTTACCTCAATGACCTGGAAACTGTGAGTGGGTGTCAAACAGATAGATGTAGAACAGACATGGCAAGTTTGATCCTTGGAAGGTGTTAGAAAACATTGATTTTAATCACTATTAAAAACATTTTACCCCATCCCCCTTTATTTTAAATTCATGAGAAGTTGATATATATATATGTATATATATATATATATATATATATTTAATTCATTTAAACAAATTATGTCATGAATTGAAATGAAGATCACATATATTGTTATTATATGACATGACATGTTTGGTTTTCAAATTCATATCGCATTTATTATTTTTTAAGAAAAGAGAGTGAGGTAATTATTACCAAAATCAAAACTACAAATAAAACTCAATTTTTGTGACTTGTTTATAGCAAAGCATGCAGGATATGGGTTGATTTTGGAATATACTGTCAAGAAATAAGACCTATAATGTTATTTGGTTTGAGTATGGCCCAGCAAGAAAGTTATAAACATTATTAGAACATGAATGCATTTTAATTACTTGAGTAGCATGCATGAAGTCGAGTGTCAGAAATATTAAATGTAGCATGACCTGTATTTATTTTAATACACTATGACAGCACACATTTTTGTTCTTTGTTCGCAATGATATATTCATACATATATCTCACTTGCATTGCCTGCACATCTGTATATTGTACATGTTGTAATGTAGCAGTACTGAATAAAATGTGTATTCAAGTAGAACCGATTTTCCGGAGAAACTTCACCAGAGACATTTTATTTTTTTTTTTTTTTGAGAGAGAGAGAGAGATTTGTATGCGTGAGAGTATGGTTGTATCTGTGCTGAGAGTATGCGTGAGAGTATGGTTGTATCAGTGAATATTGTCTTGTATGATCGAGTGACTGACAGAATTGATGTGTAATCGGTATGTTCATGCCTCATTTCTTTAGTTTGTTTATTAATTGTACATTTTAGTGTTGATTACGTATGTATATATATATATATATATATATATATATATATATATATTTTTTTTTTTTTTTTTTTTTTTTTTTAATACATGTATACGTATCTACATAATTATATTATAGTGAAAACTTTGAGCAAAGAAAATCTGGATTCGAACCTGAGACCTCCGGATTACTGATATAAACTGTTTATGAGTGAACATAAAACCCCCAAATAAATAATAAACCACTTGATACAAGAATCATTAACTTAATCAAAACAAATAGTAGACACAAACAAAGCGAACTATCTCATGATGAATCATTACATTCATTTCTCTTTATTCAATAATTTTCAATTTTCAATGAATGACATTAATTTTAACAGAATACAGATCTTATTATCAAACTCTAGGGAAACTGTAATAAAAATGGGCATGATAGCAATTTGCACACATCACTCCTGAGGCAAACAAGACAATGAAGACAATTCGATAACATGTTTTGTACTTGCACATTCCCTTACTCTCAAAAGTCAATGGTTATGGTAAAATCTGTCGTATATAGTACAAATAACTTTCAATGTGATTATTAACTTTCTGAATGCTACTTCAGGGTCAACTATATTTTGCAGACAACCCAATTCAATTTGGCTGAGTGGTCACAGAGAAATGTGGATTGTTGTAAAGCATGTCATGGGTCTGTTTCTCCCAAGTTTTGCACTAGGATGCACTTGGAACTGCATTGTGTGAACGCAATGGACGGAACTTGGAGGGAAGGGATTCTTGTCATGTTCTACAAAAATCCTAATTACTCTTTGACCACTGAAGCAAATCAGAAGGGGTTTTCTGTGACAGATGTGGGTAATAAGTTATAATTTCATACCCTGAAATTGTATTGGGATAGATTCACTCATATTTTTGAAATTATCTTTGCGGAGGGTCCCGTTGTATATATATATATATATATATATATATATATATATATATATATATATATATATTTTTTTTTTTTTTTCGGGGGGGGGGGGGGAACAGACGGTAAAAGTATTTTTCGTGTGTAGTTGTATCTATGGTGGATTGACTCATGGATTTTATTTTTTTTTTCTTCTCTCTTCTCTCTTTCTTTCCAAGAGCAACGAGGGGATATTTTAAAATTGCTAAGGCAATTGTGTAATATACCGGACTACAACCAGTCTTCACTTGCATAGCGTGAAAGGGGAGAAAGTAAACAGCAAATTCTGAACTTTAACACAAGAATTCATAAAAGTATACTAAACACCCGTATATCTTTACCATATCAGAACCTAAAATACGTCTAGGTCTCTTGAGAAAGACCACCAGGATGAAAAAAAAATCCATACACAACTGCTTATGATAAAACTTTTTTTTTTTTTTTTTTTTAGATAAACATAATGTAATCAAACTTCTTATTCATTGATGGCAGTTGGATTACTTGCTTAGCACAATATACATGTATGGAAGCTTTCTCCTCAGTACCATTATTATTTCACGTAATTAAGAAAACATTATTTCAGAAATAGTTCTCATGCAAGATGTTGGAGGCATTTATCATAGACATCTACTAATTCCTTTTATACTTTGTATTCATTTTTATTTGTACTGATCCATTTTGTTAAATACATGGTATACACCATTATCATTATTGTCTTCGTATACATACATTCAGATAATATATAGATTGTGTAGATAAAATATAAATTTATGTAACTGTACAAATAAAACGAATATCAACATAGTGCACATATCAATATGTCACATACTAAACACTAAACAAAAAGTAAGTTCCCCTAAAACAAACATCGATATTTTATGAATCAGGAACCTTTGAGGAAATCTGAATACAGGATCATGTAGCTGTAGTTCTCGGCTACCTTTCATGTGAAATTCAGTGGATATCACTTGGTCAAGCTTGAGTGAGCATGACTTAAAGTCAAAATGGTCACTTTTTGAAGTTCACAAGCCCAATTTTGCAACTTTGATTTGGTGATATCGGAATAAATTTCAATTTTCCAGGATAAAAAGGCATGCAACGTATAATTTATGTGCTTCTTATCGTACCATGTGACTTCTGCACAAAATTTCACGGTTGAGTGAACACGGGGTGAAAATTACCAAAATGGCCGATTTGACACGTTTTTCGTGGTAATTTCTATCAATTGAGATTGAATTCGGGTGTTGAATAGTTTTTACACACAATTCACGTAATGTCACGGTTGAATGAGCACATTAAAAACAAAGAGAAATAACCATTTAAATTGTGCAGTAAGAATTGCGATAATTTTGCGCACTGAAATCAACTGTATGATGCTTTTTTATATTGTGCTAATACCCAAACGCATATCAGTGACCACCTGACATTTCAGTCACGCTTCAATAAGCACGTGAAACTGGAAACCCTTTTTTTAAACCTTCATAATGAAAAATTTAATCCCCATGGTAAGTTCATGTGAAGAGGAGGAATTTATGCTTTTGAAAGCTAACAGTGGCTTTTGCATGCAATGTGGTTTATTTTACGGTTGAATGACCACATTATGAAACAATGATTTATCTTATTAAAACCATCCAGCAGGTGTTGTATTGATCTTCTGCATTCAAAATCAACTGAAAAACATTTCATTATTGCGTTTAGGACCGATATAAATGTGTCAGTGATCCATGGCATTTCTTCACAATTTTACACGTCAAAGGGTACATGGTGCCGGAAACCCTCCTTATAATCCATGGCTACCTTTGATTAAATATTGAAGTATTCGTGTAGAAATTGGTCTGCCTTTAGTTTGATGAAATCCCTTATTGGAGCAGAGATGAGAAATTATACAAATTAAATCTTCGGGCCTCTTTTCTCGCTACTGAATGCTAATTTTGGCATTAAGCTCTTGATCTTTATAAAGTCGTGAAGTCATGCATTAGCTCAAAGGGAAAATAAATGCAATTAATCACTGACATGGTACCAAATTTCACTTTAGTTACACATCAATATCCTCCCGTGCTGCACATATGCATGGAGAGTCTGGACACAGATATTGATTGTGGTGAGAAACATGTAGTGGCCTTTGTTGTTCATGTGGCGTTGATGATTGTGATGGTGATGATAGTTGCTTAAAATGTTGGTTGACTATTATGCGATCGTTATGGCAATATAACACAGATTGGGGAGCATCTGCACTCACTTTTTAGGCTCTATCCACTAACACCGCTGAACACGTCCTCAAAACCAACCAAATGTAAACCTCATGGGAATTTCAGCCACGAAAATGGTTTTGACCTGCACACTTTGCTCATCTTGTGTGCTCACTGAAGCATGTCGCAATGTCATTTTTTATCGAAATGTTATTTCTTTCATTGAAATCAGAGTAATTTCCCAACATGTCAACTAAAACATAAAAAAAACAATGAATATTTTTTTATTATATAGGGTAAAAAAGGGTTTTCCAGCCCCACATGCTCATTGAAGCGTGACTAAAATGTCTGGTGATCACTGTCATGCACAGTAGTATTAAACACAATACAAAAATCATTAAAACAATTGATTTCAGTTCGCAAAATTATGGCAGTTCTTACTGCACAATTTGAATTGTTATTTTTCTTTGTTTTTAATGTGCTCATTCAACCGTGAAATTACGTGAATTGTGTGTAAAAACTGTTCAACACCCGAATTCAATCTCAATTGATAGAAATTACCACGAGAAACATGTCAAATCGGCCATTTTGGTAATTTTCACCTCGTGTTCACTCAACCGTGAAATTTTGTGCAGAAGTCACATGGTACGATAAGAAGCACATAAATCATACGTTGCATGCTTTTTTATCCTGGAAAACTGAAATTTATTCCGATATCACCAAATCAAAGTTGCAAAATTGGGCTTGTGAACTTCAAAAAGTGACCATTTTGACTTACTCAAGCGTGACCCGGTGATATCCACAGAATTTCACATGAAAGGTAGCCGAGAAATACAGGTACATGATCCTGTATTCAGATTTCCTTAAAAGTTCCCGATTCATAAATTACACAGGTTTGTTTAAGGGGGAACTTACTTTTTGTTTAGTGTTTATAATGATTTGCACATAATTCAGGTATGTTAGAGAACTTGCAGAAGAAACAATAAAAAGGAGGTAAAACTCATGAGAAAGATGTCTGAAGTGCATTAGTTCTTGAACATTTCAGAGCATGTGAACGCCAAAAATCTGAAAATTGGGTTTTGGACGGAGTAAAAAAAATAAAAAAATAAAAATCTGAAATCAGATTAAACTCTGAACTATGACATCCTTTTGTTTTGTTTTTTTGGACTTACTGTACTTTTGTATTCAACTTTGTATGTATTGTACTGTTTGTTTGTTTGTTGTTTTTTTTTTTGCAGGGCCCCTTTGTAAATCATTTCTTTTTTTTTTTAACTGAAAGAGCTACCCTGTGAAAATAAAACGGAATAAATAAATAAAGAAAATCCCTGATAATCATTAGTCATTAGGGTTATGCCTTTGTCTTCAGTGCATTGACGTTAACTTTTTAGTGAGCGAGTGTGTGTGTCTGTGTGTAGTATACTTGATGAATGGGTAACAATACCATAATCACAGCCTTTCTCATTATATAATTAGATGTACTCCCATGATTCACCCCTGTCACTGATATGCGTATTTATCAATGTCCCAGAATTCAAATTAAATCTTTTCCATGACGGCCTAGTAAGGTCGCTGTTTGATCTACCTATTCCGAATGAATGAATATATTATAAAGTTATATCATAAAATGTTCTGGATTCACCTAGCATGTATTGCGTGTTGATATGCCAGGTAAGCCTTGAGAAGCTTTCTGCAGCGCAGCGACACGCCTTGATGTAAATATTACCATGAATTCATTTGATGACGAGTAATGTGGTTTACTGATACCTGACATACAGAAAAGAAATCAATACAAAATGGATACAGGCTCAAAAGGATCTAAATAATAACTTATTTTCCTTCTTCGACTCCATTGATCACAAAGACGATCTCTATCATTGTTTTGAGCGTTGATCACGTGGTGTGGATCTGTTCATCTCGACGGCAGATGGCGCTCTTCTGGTTACACACACAGTCTACTTCAATTAAAATCTGCAACCGTCACGGCGGTTGCAATTCCCGTCATTAGTTTGGCAGTGAAATCATCCTATTTGCCGTTGCTGGGAAGTCGCAGGTACTCTGGTCTTACTATTATTAATCCTGCAGATTGCACGATCCTGCCGAGAGAATTGAAATTTTTGTTTGTTTGTTTTTCTTTCTTTCTGTCCTGTTATATTGTGTGTAACAGCTCTCTCTCGGTTGCTCTTAGAGGAAATTGTCGATCAAATATTGGTAGTTTACAAAACAATCAAAGTGAGCCGGGATTGCAACTCTTCTATTAAGAGTATACAAAGCACAGGGGTGTCAATATGGCAATCATAATGTACATGCATCCATTATTTTCATCATTTACTTAGTTTTGTTTGCCTTACTGTAACACCAACTGCATCTGCAGACTCTGCTGTTCCTATAAAGATTCGATTATCTTCAAATAATAGCCATAGAAACAGGGACACACTCTTCTACAAGCGATAAAGGTAAATAAAAACACGAACTAAACAAGATATAAGTGGGTCATTAATTGACTGCTCATTACGATTACCCTGAGGAAACATTTGAAATAGTATTGAAAAGACAATAAAATTCCCTCCCTGGAAAAACAAATACTTGTAAGTTAGTAAAACCTTACTTCAATAGTAAACAATAAAACAGCATTTAGATAACAGCGACCGTCCAGCGCATTAGATTGCGCTTCATATTTTTAAACTTCATTTACTTTTAAAGGGGATGGCTAGTAACTGATCAGTGGGAATCAGTGGGAATGCTGGGGGATGATTGTTCCAATCCTTATGGAATGCATTTAATTCATCTATTGTTGTGTGAAAATTCAGAATGGTCTCATATTCAAGTAATGTGCAGTTAATCGTTAACGATCGCCCCGTCACTGTACAGGCATGCATGCTAACTTGGAAACATTAAACTGCACATTACTTGAATATGAGACCATTCTGAAGCAAATAATTTTCACACAACAATAGATATACAATGTACTCTTAAATGAATCCCACAAGGATTGGAACAATCATCCCCCAGCATTCCAACTGATTCCCACTGATCAGTTACTATAGACACCCCCTTTAATTAAAAGGAGAAGTTTAAACTATACGAGGGTTTAATCGTGTAGATGCAATTTCGAAATCAGTTAAATAATAGAATGAAAAAGAAGTTAGTACTTATGATTTCATTTCAAATCATGTAAAATAATTTTGAAATGAAATATATTTTTCATTTCTGTAAAATGATCAAGTTTATCTGCCCGTTTTTGTAAAATAACCAGTTGATCACTCGCTGTTGTATGGTCATCTGATACAGAATGTGATTCATCAATCAGATCGAACCTCTTTTCAATGTATGAATTCTTGGAAACGTACATAATTAGTGTTGTTGCCATAGTTACCCAATCAGAACAGTAGGTATAACCAGCAGCCCGGCAAACAGCCAGAAGACGAGCGGGGCGTAGAGAGCTACGGTGGACGAGTACACAGCATTGGACACTAGAGGGCCGATAAACTGAGAGATGTTATGGATGCACCCAGCCATTGCAAAGATTGATCCTATAAACGGGAAAAAACAACAACAATAGCAGCAACAATGACTATAGTAATGATAATAATAATAATGATGATAATAATAATGATAATAATAATAATAATAATAATAATAATAATAATAATAATAATAGTAATAATAATAATAAATACATAAATAATAGATAGCCATGATACTACATAATTATAAAAATTATAATAATCAACATGTGATTTAGGCCTAATGAGCTGCACGCAACAGGAGGTAGACAATATCAATCTATGGCATGCAACGGCATTGAAGTGATTCATCATAATCAATAACCGTCATGATTATGACGTATCACAGGCTGTTGCCTTGCCAAGAATGTAATACGATAGGTTAGTGACGAAAATGAATGCTATCTTGTATAATTAGGGGACTATTTCAAACCCAAGTCTCCCTTTCCGTTTTTTTTTTATAACGTAGCTTGCGCATGTGTGTGTGGGTGTTTGTGTGTCTCTTATACTCGCAATGTTAATCTGATATCTTCAAAATAGGGTTTGAGGTATATGACAGGAATACTTGTTAGAGAAGGTTATCACCTATCACAAAGAAAATCAGCTTTCTTTTCAGTGTGTACGCACCTTGTTCGTGATTAGCCACTATTTTCGACAGGACTCCTCGCATTACAGGGGAAACCAGCGTGCCAATGCTGTAGGGCGCCACCCCTTGGTCGGCACCATGCCAAGCAATAATTGAATTAAAAAGAAAAGATCAATGATTCATAAAATCTTGCTTACATGTATGATTAATATGGCTGCATGTAATCACCAATACTACTACATACAACATTGACGTATACTTCAGATTTTGCCTAAATTTATTTCAGATTATTCCAACAGCTGTTCCTGCCATTACAAAAAAGGCAAATTAAACTTGCCACATAATTTTTAAGATCAATCTGGAATGACCAGATTCCTATGAGTGACTAATCATTCACTGTCGCACACAAGACTCAAAGTCTCCCGTGTGAAGAGGGGTAGACGAGGCTTGTTGTTTAATCGTGTATTGCTGTCTTTATCAACAGTGTTCCCCTTGAACAACTCGGTCAGTTTTTTTATCATCAACAACAAAACAACAACATTCAGAAATAGATAAAGAGGTCGTCAATGGCAACAATTCGTATTCGGAAGGTTCGGAATCCGAAAATAAGATAAAGTTCGTTTTCCGAAGGTTCGTTCATCCAACAATTAAAAAACGAACAAAAACAAAACAATAATAATTTCATCCGAAAGCGAGGAAAAAAGGAAAGGAGTGGGGTTCATTATTCCGAAGGTTCGTTAAATCCGAACGCGAAATAAAGTTTGTAATTTCCAAGGTTCCTTAGTTCGTACTTTCAAATTTATTATTTTCGGATAAACCAACCTTGGAAAACACGAAGTTTATTTCATTTTCGAATAAATGAATCTTCGGAATAACGAACCCTAAATCATTTTGAAAAAAAAAAATACAAAAAAAAAAACAACCTTCGGAACAACGAAGCATCTGAATAACGCCACAAATATTCGGATTAAAGATTTCTATTTCATTCTCGGATTAACGAATGTCTATATGCTCCAATGATGCAGCTCATATTGAATTGACCGGCGAATTTGCGTGCTTCGGAATAACGAACCTTATCACTTTCGGATTAATGAACCTTCGAAATAACGAGCATCATCTGTTATTTGTTGTCGATATCGAAATCGATTACGCTTATATTTCTTCGTGATACATCGGTGACATCCTAAACTGGTTACATGACAACAAACCTGCAAAAATAAACGGCGTGGAAGGAGCTAGCGCCATGTCGACGAAAGTAGCCAGCAGAAATACCGTCCCAGAATGCATCAGCCATAGCTCGTTCATGCAGAGACTCAACACTTTGACGGCGACGGGAACACCTGTTTAAAAACCACACACACACGTTTTAGTATTTGTTTTAACAAGCACAACTAATTGGCGCAATCGTGACAACGGCCTCTTTGTTCTTCCTCTTTTCCGTTGTAAATACATGGAGATGTTGTGATGGGTGTTTAGGGTTTATGACGTGCCAAAATAACGACAATAAACGGTTGTAGGTATGATAAGCGAGCCTCCTGAGATCACGAGTCACATTGCGCTTTTGTGCATTGTGTTTTGCAAAATATTGACTCTGACTTATTGATCAAGCTGGGAGAATTTGTTGCCATATCTCACAAAACCACCGAATCTAAAAGTCGGTTTTTATTTCTTTGTTTGTTTTTGCTTTGTCTTTTGTTTAGTTTAGTTGAATTGAGTTTATTTCTGCATTCCGTTTTCATTACAATGTATAACAAAATTTGAACATATGTCATAAATCATATGAATTGTTCCAAGTCATCAATACATTATGGGGGTATACGATTGCAAAAAGAAAACCTATATAGGGAGAAGAAGTAATCAACAGTGTCAAACTGAATGCAAATTGTACGATAAGGAATCGTTAATATTTGGGTATAAAGAATATAAAGACATCGGAAATGCAGGGGACCATCTTCATGAGCGGAGCTTGAGGATGGCCCCAGATAAACTTACAACACAATGAATGAAACCTAATATTCCTAAATTAACACAAAGCAGACCATAGTGAGAACAAGGGAAAATAAGAAAGAGAAGTAAGACAAGACGAAAAAAAAAAGTTGAAAGAGAAAGATATTTAAGGTAGGGAATCCCATTTGCATGCCTTAAATGAAGAGTTGTATAAACACAGTGGTATGTTGAAGAGATTATCATTTTAGAAACTTCCATAAAGTATTGAAAGTGGAAGGTAACATTTAGTACATTTTATTGACCGTTAGATTTTGAATTGATTTTTTTTTTTCGGGGCTCACCGTAAATTCCAGTACATTACTAGGCTACCTTTGCAGACCCATGCACTGCATGTGTGTCCGTCATGTATATTTTGTGAACAAAGTTCATCAAAACTTACAAACATTTCTATATACATTCTTGCCACACACTCTATATGTTATTACATCAGCTCTTATACTTTTAGATTTGTGTTTATAGATAAAAAAAAATACAGAAGACTGCGACAAAAAGGCTTAAGTGTGGCTGACACACAGAACTACTGACACGACTGAGTAGTTGAGTTTTGTGCATTATTCAAATTGTAGATAACTGTTGACTTCCAAATTTCTCAGCAGTGGCCTAAACAAGTCCACTGAGGTTCATATTTAATGTTTTGCTGCATTTTAGGAGTTCTGTAAAAGATATCCCCTATATACTTTTAAGAGAAACAGAAAAAAAAACACGAGAAGGAAAAGAAAACATGGAGAAAAGGAAAGTGCAAGGAGGCGAGTGAGGAAAAAGAAAAGAAAAGAAGTCAAAAGAAACAAAAATCAAGGGAGAGTAGGAGGTAGAGAAAATTGGAAAGAAAGAGAAAGTGAAAAAGAGTTGAAGAAAAGCAGAATAGAATAAAGATATGGAGTCGCCACTGAGTATAGAAGGGAAAAAGAAAATTGGTAAATAGAAATGAATTGCAAGAGAAGGAGAAAACATTATAAAAGAGAAAGGAAAGAAAATGGAGAGGAAAAATAATGAAGAAGACGAAGACAATAAAGAGCATAGAGAGAAGAAGAAGAAGAAGAAGAAGAAGAAGAAGGAGAAGGAGAAGAAGAACAAGAAGAAGAAGAAGAAGGAGAAGAAGTAGGAGAAGAAGAAGAAAGAGAAAAAGAAGAGCAGAACAGGAGGATTTCAAGTAAAACTCACCGACGCATGGTGATATTGCCAAGGCCGCCGTGAAGTAGCCTACCGTTGCGGGCCCCCAGCACAACGGCGGGCCAAGCCCGTAGGTGGTTGTTATCTGCACGCCGTTAATGCACGTTACCAGAAAGAGCTCCGCTGTACACAAAGTCAGAATTTTCCATTGTCGCCCGCCACTCCGAACGGACAGCGTACTGAAGATTCCCCGAAAGATGTCTGTAGCAGAATTAATGTTCAGGGCCCCGTTTCATAAAAGATGTTAGGATGTCAACTCTTGCTGGAACGACAACTTCCCATAGCAACAGCCAATCAGGATGCTGCATTCTTGTCGTTGCCATGACAATTGACATTCCAGCAAGAGGTCCAACTTTTTATGAAACGGGGCCCAGATCTCTAATGTACGCATGATTCTAGTCCGTTTTCCCTTGCATTATTCAATGTTATGACATTTATTTAGGTAGCGTCTTCCTTGAAAAATCATGTTGTTAATTAGTGGATGGCGTTTCATGAAGTTATTTAGATAGTCAGTCTACTTTCTAGGTTATCATAATATATTTTAGGAAGTTAACTTGAGTAAAGACATGTTGGTATTTTGTTCGTCTTATAAAGAAAGTAATGGATTTTATTACTCGTTACTTATCACTCTTGATTTATTAAATGATAAATCACTCGATCGGTTGATTGGTTGATTTCTTCTTGAATTCTTCCCTACATTGGTTCATTATTGTTCTTTCATCTAAGATAGAGGTCTCAACTGAGGGATAATTGGTCACTTACCGCTAAGCTTATCAGACAGTGAATCCAGCTTGTTAGCTTCATGGTCGATAGTCTCGGGCGTAAACCACGGTAACATCGCGTAAAGCAGCCCTGGCAACGCCACGCCCAGAGCCAGGTCGAAAGCCACGCCCATTCCAAAGTATTTTATAAGGAATCCATTGATTGGCTGAATCAGCCCTCCACCGAGCACAAGGAATATCTCGACGACAACGATCCGCCACGTTCTCATCTCATCTTCAACTATGTCTACGACGTAGGCAGACGCTGTACTAAGCAGTAGGCCGTAGCCACCTTGTCAACAAAACCCCAAATTAAAAATGAACGTTAACAAATCAAGACCAAAATAATTCGATATGCAGCGATATGACCGAAAGAAAACAATGCTATTATCACCAAGAAGAGAAAATATAACACTATATTTTATACTCATTTCATTTCGCCATCATATTGCAAACGGAAACATGCTTAGAGACGGGGGGGGGGGGGGGGGCATAGATCATTGTACCTACACCATCAACTAAATGAAAACGACATCGTAAAACACAAATGCAGGTATAAAGGAGCAAGACAACAAATCCGTTAAAAATACGCACACACACACACACACACCAAAAAAAATCAAAATGATAATAGTAGACCTCAAAATATGTCCAATAAGAGGAAGATGGTACATTTATGTTGCTTGCGAAGATGCTAATCAGCAGGCAGACATTTCGTTCTTACAAAAAAAAAAAAAAACTAAATGTATGTTGTTCAGTAATTCGCTGGAAAATTTACCGAGAAATGTTTTTCTGGAAGACACGGCCATAGAAGAAGTCTCTTCCATTAAATTTTTAGGTTTGATTCTGGACAATAAACTTACCTGGGGATTGCATATTGATTCTGTATGTCGTGTTATTTCAAGGAATATAGGTATTATAAACAAAGTTAAATTTTATCTTCCCAAAAATGTACTTTTTATGTTATATTCTACTTTGATACTACCTTATTTAAACTACGGGATGCTCGCATGGGGAAACACTTTTTCTACTTATACAGAAAGAATATTATTATTACAGAAAAAAGCTCTTCGTATCATTTGTCACGAATCGTGGAGAAGTCATACTAATAATTTATTTCACGAAAATAATATTTTGAAAATTTATGATCTTTATCGTTTGCAATTAGGACAATTCATGTACAAACTCACCAACAATTCTCTCCCCCTGGTGTTTGATTCCATGTTTTTAAAGAATGAAACTGTTCATGCATTTCCAACCCGTCAATCCCATGAATATCATTTGCCTTTGACTAGGACGGTTTTTGCTAAATCCTTATTCTCCTTTTCTGGACCAAAATTCTGGAATTCTCTTGATAATAACATCAAAGAAGCTTTAAGTTTTCATACATTTTCTTTAAAGTTAAAGAAATATTTAAAAATGTCGTATGCAGCATAATGATTCATTCTTTATATATATATATATATATATATATATATATATATATATATATATATTTGTGATTTTCAAAACTGTTGTTGCTCGGTAGTGTCACTACACTTTGTTTATCAGTGAGCCCGTACTTCTGTGCCTCTAGTGCCCTGGTTATGACCCATCGTTTCCTTCTCTCCCCCCCCCCGCCCCCCCCCCCTCTTGCCCACTTCGGGACTTACTACCTTCCTCACTATATCTCTATCCTCTCATTTATCTTTCCTTACAAGAGAGCCGCCTTGTGTCTGTCAATGTGCATTGGTATGTGTGCATGTATGTGTGTATTTGTCTGTCTTTTTTTTTCTTTTTTTCCGCTTAGGGAAATTGTTGTTTTGTTGTTCTTGTTACTATGTGTGTGTGTGTGTGTGTGTGTGTGTGTGTGTGTGTTTGTTTTTTTTTTTTTATACGAGGGGACTGCACTCTACAAGCTCTGCTTTTTAGCAGTCCCCTCCAGTTCCAGCAATATTGTGTATGCATTTACCACAGTGACACAAGTTATTTTTTGTATCTCTGTTGGAAATTTACCTGTATCTGTTTTACAATGTTATTTCTGTTGATCGCATTGTGGTACTGATTTTCTGACATCTGTTTATACGAATGTTTCATTGTACTTCCAATTATTGTGTTTGTTGGAAATGAAAATAAAAAATGAACTTGAACATTATTTTCTTCATGTATACGTACAATGTAGGTAATATGTTTGTATTTCTATACAGTTTGTATGTCTATACATGGTTGTATTCATTCACTTACTCATTTATTCATTTACTACCGTCTTATTCTCTTTCTTCATTTATATTACAAACAGACAAAAGAAAGCAGTTATGTTTTTGAAAAATAAATTGAGATTGAATTGAAATGAATGCATCTGTTGCTATAATTTAGTTTTTATCTATTGATTGATTACTTGATTTATGTATCTATTTATTTTGCTTGCCACTTTCTTCACATTATCATATTTTCCTAACTCTTCAAATACCTTTTACCACTTGGGGCACAGTCACAATTGAATTCGTCATAACTCTTGTAAAGAGTGAGAAAAAACAGTAGGCCTACCTGTTACTCCTTGCAAAGTATCTGCGATAAAACACACCCAGATTGGTAGTCGGAGGTAGTAAACAGCGACATATATAGCCGTCTGGATAACAATGCCAACCAACGGCGTCACTAGACCCACACGTCTGCCGATGCGATCGCTCAACGATCCAATCAAAATCGTCGTGAAGATGGCGGGGAATGTACTCAAGGCGTTGAGAATGAGCGCGTAGAGCGACAGGCGCGCCTGCACCGCCTGCTCGATCGCGTAGCTGCTACTGTTCAGAGACTCGTCGCACGCGGACACGTTGGCGCCGAAGTCGGACGACTGGTTGAAGAAGTCGTGCGCGATGCGCGCGCGGAGGTATTGGAGTCTGGTCACGAGCAAAATGCCGCTGGACATCGACGCCAGAAACAATATTGGTTCCACTGTTATCCAGCGATCGCGGGCCACTTCGCGGCCCGTGGTACGCACGCTTCGAATGTCTGTCGACAGAGAATTGATGTCGAGACTGCTCGAAGCCAACGATGTACGTCTTGACTGGTACATGGTGTCAGCTTAAAATGTTCCCTCCAAAAGACCGACAACGATAATACACTGAGTATGCAGTGGATTCTACCCTGATCTCTAAAGTCAGTCACGACATTCGAAGCAAAACAAAGCGTTGACGGAAAGTGTATATCCGATTTCTTCCAATAATCTGGCTGAGCTTGTTTCGCCAAAGTGAACATAAAATTTGAGTGTGTGTGTGTGTGTGTGTGTTTGTGTGTTTGAGAGCGGAAGAGAGAAAGGGATTTTTTTTTTGTTTTTTTTTTTTTTTTTTTACTGCCCAATCTGTCACGCACTGATCTCCTTGAAATCGCAACCGGGTATTCGTTCTACCGGATAGTCAACCGGAAGTGCGTTTTGCCAGATGTATTTTTTGATATTAAAGGGGAGAAAGTCTATAAAAACGAGGAAAAAGTGAAAATTGTGCATGCAGAATGAATCAACTCAATAGCAAAAATCTTTACATCCGAGACTGTACCTGTAGATGAAGATTCATACGTCAATTCCATTTGCAGTGCACGATTATGTATGCACATTGTTGTAAGTGCTGCATGTTGTTACTAAATTTGTGTACATCACCTTTCTTTACCTCTGACATTGTCTCTTCGCCTTTTTCGTCTGTTACTGTGCCATTCTCTATTTCTTATCTTTTCAATCATTTATCTCTTATCTCGGCTAACAGCAATTATGATTAGTATATAATAGAACGTCCTACATTAATATTGAAGTAGTAAAATATTTTATAGTGTCCGGCGGAGTTGTCCGGAGAGAAAACTGTGCTTGGGTGTAACAACCCTACCAGGAGACTCAAATCCTATAGCTTAGCAGAAACATTACATGATTATATCATTGCCTTAAGCTACGAAGGTTAAGGTAAATGCACCTACACACCGACATAAAATTACCTAAAAGAAACACAGATGCAACGGAGAAGGATGTTGTGGCTTCCCCGTCTGTCTGTGGATATTCCCTGAAGCCTCCAAGTATTCAATGTCCTTGTTCCGACTTGCAGCAATAACGTCAGAATTACTTAAAGGGACATTCCAGACGATTTTCATAATTTTACATCATGTGGTACATAAATCGACAACTCCATGTATTGATTTGTGGAATTTATTGGGATTCTTGAGCAGAGAAACAATACTTTGAAAAACCTTAAACAAATTACACTGAACAAGGATGATGACATAGGAGGTTCATATATTTCATTTCATTTATTTCATTTCCAACAACGTTTTCATACACAAAATAACACAAGATCAATGCAATGTAGTAACAAAGAAAAATACGTGAAGTTGACAATACTACGCATCACAAAAGCAAAGTAAACAATGAAAATTGAATTGAAACTAAAGTTGCAGGAAATGGAGGAGACATGCCAAAAAGCTAAGCTTGTATTTTGCAGTTTCCTCATGGACAAAAAGACTAAATAACATCAAAAAGCAATTAGCTAGACATAATACAAAAGGTGTACAACACATACAGACCTATACATATAAACAAACAAACAAACAGACGGACAAACACAAGCAACCTCTCTTGTAAAGAGAAAGATAGAGAGAGAAAAACAAAACACAGTAAAGGAAAAAGAGGAAAATATTTCAGAAATGTAGCAGTGTAATTCCATTACAATACCGCTTGCTTGCGAGTTCACCTTTGTATATTTTTATGCATGCCTTCTACTTTTGTTCTGCTTCCTTGAGCCCCAACTCATGCATTCTTATGGTGACTCTGCCATGTCATCATCTTTTTTCATTGCAATTTTTTCTAAATTTTGAAAATATTCTTATTCTTCATCCCAATTACCACATATTCTGAAACTCTGTCCTCAGTATAACTAATTTATAGTTGTTCAAATGTAAAAATCTGAAAATTATCCGGAGGTTTCCTTTAAAATAATCCCAAGATATATACGTCAGCACAAGATAGTCAATGCCGTCAGTTATAGGATTTATGCCACTGCAGTAGCTTAATTATTACAATTCTCGAGGATTTTTGCCGGAACTCGACCTGCTTTTTCTTCTATAATTTTATGTACTCATTCGAATTTTAAATATCCTTTAGCGTTTAACTGTGAGATACTTCATAAATCATGTACACATCCCAAAGAGAAAAAGAACTAATGATGTCCACACACACACACACACACACACACACAAACACAAACATATATATGTATATATATATATATATATATATACATATATTTATATATATTTATATATATATTATATATATGGGCATTTCCGTGAGTTGTGCGACATGACCACCAAAATTTTACCCACATATTTCAGGACAACTGATGATCTTACTTTGTTAGCCATAGTTTGAAGTGTGTGAAACCAACTTTACATTTAAGAAAAGTTCTCTTTTGTGCATTTTCATACCTTTTGAAACCAGAAAGCATTTTTTGACCTAAAAATCCCTAAAAATGCATTTTTGTTGCTCTTTGCAATTATTTTTTATATTTGAGGCTCAAATCAAACTTTGTTTGGTTTTACAAATCAAAAATATATTAATCTAGCAGTAAATAAAGTGGAGACCTCGATATAAGATATTACTTCGGACACCAGCGTGCTCTTACATAGCTCGAGAAGCTGCTGTAACGTGAGTTACCGAAACATGAACTTTTTAACCTAGCAATTTTACTATGCCCAACTGAGACATGGTATTTTGGATTATCAAATGACTATGCAGCACACATCCAAGAAATATGATGGGACTTATAGTCTTTGCTTCAAATTCTCATGACAGAGGTCTTAAAATTGTAACGTGAGTTACCATGTAACGTGAGTTACCACAATGTAATGTGAGTTACCGACATGATTTTTCTTTAATACCAAGAAATGATATGAAGGTTGTGATTGTAAGTAACCAATGAGTACATGATTACTGAACTCTTGGGCCCGAATTCACAAAGGTGGTACAAACAAAACCATGGTCTAAACCATGGACAAAAACCGTGGAGCGCCAAGTGTCAAACGGAATATTTCGTTACGAAATTGGTCATTTTGTCGACAAAATGCCTGTTTTGTTAACGAAATTATCATTTCGTGGACGAAATGTTCATTTAGTTACAAAATGTTGTCATTTCTTTACAAAATAATCATTTCATCGACGAAATGACTGATTTCGTAGTGAAATATCCCATGCGACACTTGGCATTCCATGGTTTTTGTCCATGGTTTAAACCATGGTTTCATTTGTACCACCTTCGTGAATTCGGGCCTTGTGGTCTATTTCCAGTAGATTGTTATTCTCTTGGTCTCTCTCTCTGTCACCAAACCAACTGGTCTACATGTACAATGTATTGATTACACATCACTTGTTCATCGTTAATGTTAACTTCCGAAAGAAACTGTTCCATATTTACTATTTAATATTACAGTGCATGTATACTGATCTGCTACGAAAGTTGTTAAAAGACAATTCCAGGCTTTCAAGCAGGATAACGTAAAAAAGTAGGAATAAAGTAGGAACAAAATCTTTCAAAAAGTAGGAAAAAGTAGGGCATGAGAGGAAAAAAGTAGGGCATTAAAGAAAAAAAGTAGGAATAAATGAGGACATGTGCAGGCTTTTTGGAGTAGTTTTCGTCAATACTCACCAGAACTCTTGATGTTACATGTAAATCTTAATTTGTACTCACAACCCTGCTGCCTCAGCCTCACTATTGCTCCTGGGAGAGCCTGAAAAATACAACAAAGGCAGACGTTCGTTAGAACAATGTCAGGTAACAAGCACAAATGCATGTTCAACCGTACAGTCAGTATGAATCTTGATCACTTATTACAATACTTACATAGAAAAGACATAATTTTGTGATTGACATGAACACCTACCATATATGTGATCCTGCATCGCAACACCAACAAAAAGTTGCCAAACATGGATTTTTAATTAAGAGCAGATTCTGAAAGAACAAACTTAAAGATGAAAATGATGTATATCTCGATTCAAATGGACTCTCCTAACCGATCCTAATATTGGAATGAAAGCACACACTCCGGAAAATGTGAACTGAGAAAAGGGGCTCCTGGAGTATAGCATTTATTCAAGCGCTCAATCTTTATCAAGCCGTGCTAGCTGTGCAATGAATGGAACAAATAACAGAATGTTAACCACTGGAGCTACAACAATGAAGAGATTATCAGATTAAGCTGTGCATGCTTTATTAACACATTCTGTAGGTGATCAATGCCAACTTTCAAAGCAGAAGCATCGTCCTTTGTAAAGTTATTGGAGTTGAAAGTTAAAAGTATGGACAGGGTTTTTAAGAAATGAAAAGATGACTATGAGTCACCTAATCACATTATTCTACCAAAAAGTGCATGTTCCAGAAAAAAAAAAACTGCTAAAAAACACAATTTCCTTTTCGTTTTATGATCCCAAACTTTATTATGATATATAAGAAGACTTGCCCTTTCAGAAAATATGAAAAACTCAAGACTGGCTGGATTGGCCCATATCATCTATTTTCAGTCCTAATACAAAATCAGTGCATGCGACTTTTTGTTAGTTTTGTGATGGACGGTCACATATCATCCCACAAAATATGACATAAACATTCCATGATGTGTAAGTTATACATTTATGCCAAAGGTATGTTATACACTTCCATAATTAAAAGATGGCATCTTTTATCTACATTCATTTGAATGTTTTGAAGTTGTGAAGATATGTGTTTCATTCCAAAATGTAAAAAAGATTGGAAATAAGGATATTTGACAAAAGCAATTTTAAAAAAGATGACACTTTTATCTACATTCATTTGAAGTTGTGGAGATATGTTTCCTTTAAAAGTGTGGATATAATGGATATAAGGATAGAAGGATGTTTGACAAAGCTATTAAGTGATGCTCACAACAACTTAGTATGCTTTCAAGTTCCAGCTGAATGACCATGAGATAAGAAATATACTTACTTTCCAAGAGACTTTCAATTTCAAATACATGTAAGCACTTAACATGTGTTCAAACATTTCAAAATAACAGGATAATGTAAACTACTTATATGTAGCACTCAGTATTAGTCTCTGAGAGCATGGAGCTACTAACAGTAGCTCCATGCTGAGAGCATGTGTTATCATATTACATTTCTAGCAAGACATGCATGAAGAATGGGTGGTCTCATGACAGTGAGGCCTTATGAAGTGAAATTATATCTTTCCAAGAGACTTTCAATTTCAAATACATGTAAGCACTTAACATGTGTTCAAACATTTCAAAATAACAGAGGATAATGTAAACTACTTATATGTAGCACTCAGTATTAGTCTCTGAGAGCATGGAGCTACTAACAGTAGCTCCATGCTGAGAGCATGTGTTATCATATTACATTTCTAGCAAGACATGCATGAAGAATGGGTTGTCTCATGACAGTGAGGCCTTATGAAGTGAAATTATATCTTTCCAAGAGACTTTCAGTTTCAAATACATGTAAGCACTTAACATGTGTTCAAACATTTCAAAATAACAGGATAATTTAAACTACTTATATGTAGCACTCAGTATTAGTCTCTGAGAGCATGTGTTATCATATTACATTTCTAGCAAGACATGCATGAAGAATGGGTTGTCATGACAGTGAGGCCTTACGAAGTGAAAGATCTACTAATGCATTGACATCTTTATTTTGCAAATCCTGGCCCACTACAAATCTACACACTCAGATACTGTGAGTTTATGGCACAGTGTCCACAACTGAATTTTAAGTGATATAGATTATCTCCATAATCATATGATATAGATGGAAACACAAGGCAAGCTCAATTTAAAATACTTAAACCAATAGAACACAAAATATCCAAAGAGAGAGAGAGAAAAAAAGTAAATACTTTACATTTCAGCATCAGGGAAATGTAGTATTCTTGCATGTAGAGTAACATAACACTGCAATATAACCAAATGACTCCACTTTACAAGATGTGAGGAGCATACATGTACATACTGCTTTTTGTTTCTCACTATCTGTAGTCTTACCGACTTTATAGGGAGCAAAAATGACTCTATTTTTTGATAATTTTCTGTAGATAACAAATAAATATGTTTTCATTTCTTTGGTGTTCTGTTGATGCTAGATTCCATCAATTCTTGAATCAACTTACATTTGTTAATTTAGAAAGAGGTGTAGAAAATAATCATTCTGTACTTTCCAATGACTTACTACTGTTTGCAATATTTGCCACATTTACTGGAGATAGTTAATAGTTCTTTACATTCAACTGTTTTTTCAGCTCAGCATGACCCTTTTTGTTGAATACACATACAGCTATTTGACCTTTTCAAGAAGATTCTCCATTTTGCAATTATTCCAGGCACTTTTAAGTTCATTCAATATTCTTGAAATCAAACTTCTTCATATATTTTGAGAATATTACATCCTTCCGCCTTTGAAATTTTGCATGGTTGAGATTCTGCTTTTCATTCTCCAGATATTTTGCTGGCTCAGTATTTCAGCATGTTAATCTTATAAACTACTCTTTGCAAGATCTGGAGAATAAATAAACAGTGACTGTCATTATCATTTTAGTCCTTGCTAGCTTCTCTGATTTCTCTGGTTGTTTGAGAGCAAATACACTCTAGAAAATCTGTATATTTACCATGCAGTTCCCATTCCCCCCCCCCCCTTAAATACAGTGTATTTGTGCCCTTTCAATTTTGATACTCTCCACTGTTCTGTTGGTTTTCACCTTCAACTTACAGTTTTGTATGTTGACACAATTGGCATACACATCCATCCATTCACTTTTTTCTTTTTTAAAAAGTTTCCCTGTCTCACATTTTACCAAGACTCTTTCAGACGGTTCAATATTTTGGATATGTCACTTCAAATGACTCATCACACTTTGACTATTTTCATTACGAGATTTCTGTTCTACCTTTTTCTCACATCTTGTTCAAACTAGCTGGGTAATAAAAAGATGTTCAGCGTTAACTAAAATTTGCAAGATCTGTGGAATAAAAAGACATCATGGCTTCTACTTTTTCTGCAAGTTGTTTCCTCCAAACTTAACAAACTGTTCTTGGCGGTTCAACTTAAAACATCCACACACTTGCTCTTATTTGTGGAATATGCATTCATTATCTTTCCTAAATGCTCTAGATGGTTTTTCTCTCTACATATTCCTGATAGTTTGTAAGTGTCGTCAGGAAGTGAACTTCAAAGTCTCATGGTTTAAACTTCAATCAATCTTTAAACGTTACTGAATTATTATTTTTGTGTTCGTTTTCTGTGAAGTTCCTCCATTTCCTACTTTCTTTTAAGTTCTTCGAGGTAGAATGTCTTACCTATGATGCAATTCAACCTCTTAAACAATACTTGCAAGATGTATACACGCCATCAACTTTTAAGATTGTCCATAAAGAGGTTTCTGCTCTATTAGTCTTTATCTTTCACGATGGCTAAGTAATTACTGTTGTTCTCACTCCTTGTTAACTATTTGTGGGATCTGTTAATTAAACATTTCTTTTTTGTTCATCTGATTTTTTAGCAACTAACTTTCCTCAGCTGTTTACCTTCAGATGAATTAAGGTTTTTAGTAGTCATATCTACCATCTGCCCATGATTCAAATAGATATCACAAGTCATATGTCTCATGTTAAAGGTCCAGTTTACCTTTGGGAGCAGTGCTTTTGATTTAGCCTCAGTAATATGCAAGTTTCATACAAATGGGTCCCTACCAATCCATGCTTTCTTGGGAATAACTCATCCTCACATCAACCAGATCTAGTTTCTGTGGTGAAACACTTACTTTTATATTAAGTTTTTCATATTGCAATCACTGTTAATTATTATCAAAACATATATTATTGAAGGATTTCAGGCAAAGGGGATCTGAAGGTGTCATTTCTTGTTTTGACATGACCTTTACGATTTACGTAGTAAACCATATTTTAGCAAAGGAAATTTCTGGTTTCTGAGGATTTGCATTCCAGCACATGCATTAGACATGATATGCTTGAACTCTACATCCATTAAAACTGGCTGTAGGCAGCATTTTTCCCTCAGTTGTATTCTTTGGAAGTCACATGTCAAATTCTACTTTTAAGTATATGGCAAGCTTACCTGGTAATTTTGAGCGATGATGAGAGCTTGTTGAGCGCTGCTCCAAGTCCTAGGCTGCAATATAAGTGGGATCAATCACATCTGCACAGGAGCAAAAACTGAGGCTGGCAGCAGTCTTGTGGTTGATTGGTTTGTGTTATCCCTCTTTCATGCTGAAGAGGCTCTCCCCACCAGTAAGAATCTGCAACTAGAGTCTACTCATCATTTCTGAATGTAAACTATTCAAGTACCAGGTAGCCTTGCACATTTTTTTTTTTTTTTTTTTGGCGGGATTTTTCACCAAAAAAGTAGGAAAAAGTAGGAAAAAGTAGGATTTTGAGCAAAAAAGTAGGAAAAGTAGGGACAGCAGTAAAAAAGTAGGAAAAAGTAGGAAAAGTAGGGCCACTTGAAAGCCTGCAATTCTTCTAAAGCTGCATGGACCTTGTTCCAGCAAATTATCAAAATTTTGTGATAACTATTAATAGCCTCCTGATTGGGATAATCACTGCATGATTATTCTTGAAAAGTTTTTTGTAATTCAAGTGATTACTATTTGACATTTCATAGTTTATACCTACCTATATAGACCAAAGCCATTGTTTATGAGGCTGAAACATTTACATGTATGAACAGAATTTTAAGATTGGAGCTCGCTTCCTGCTGTTTTTTCTGAGATTTTTGAGAACTGAACATTGTGAATTTGACACGCTTTTAAATGTGTTTTATACTATTCTACTCTGAGGTTTTAGCTACATTGTTGCAAAATCCTACAATGAAACTTTTCCATGTTTTCTGTAATTTACTTTACATGCTGATCTATTACCAAAAACCTGTTGAATGTGAACCTCATTATCAGACATTTTCTTTAAGAGCTGGACAGTCATGTACAAAAATGTACCTTAAAGCAAACTATCAACATTTTGTGATATTAATAGTTAGCCTCCTGATCACAAAATATTTACTGTTGATTCATGTTTTTCATTGGGATTTACTGCTTCAGTCTGCTTGATTACTCCAGAAGATACTGGTATACTTTTTACATGTATGTACAATTTAAATAATGGGTACTTGACATTTCATAGACCAAAACCATTGTTTTTTAAGGCTTAAACATTTATGAACATGTTTTATTAAACTGATCAATACTGGTAGCAGATAACTAAAATTTATCTGCAGTTTCTGTAATTCAATTCTAATTTCTGTACCAGTTTAGTATAAGAATTTGTAAACAAATCAAACATACAAACAATTGATTATTGAGTAATTCAAACAATTATCACATAATTGGAATATAAATTGCATTGTTTAAAAGTTAAAAGATTTATTGAAATATTCATTTCTGAACCTTTAAACTCTCCACAGACTACATGGACAGGTCTCTAGTCTCGTGACTCAGTGTATTAAATGGAATAGGTTATGGATGACTTGTTTTATCTAGATAGCCTGAAATCCATTTAGTAAAATAAAAAAAAAAAAAACAATCAAATCAAATTCTCAATCAAATCTTCAATTTCTGATGCATTTGTTAACTGGAAAAGAGTGTAATTTAATGAAATAGACTCTGTTTCATATCATTTTGTTGAATACAATTTTTGTCTCAGTACAAATGAAAGCTTGGAACACGACTCAATTAAAAATGAAATTTATCTTCAAGTTGGTATTCTAAATGTAAAGTTTCCTGCCTTTTGGTAATCTCATGGATAAAATGGGATTAACCACTGTCAGATCAATGTTCAAATCAATTTAGATTCTTTATTCATGGAGTTTGTTTGTGAAAAAAAGTTGTCTTGGTAAGTTTTCTTTGGATTATTAAGACAAAAAATCGTCTTGTGATCATGTGGACAAACTGTAACGTGAGTTATCGTAACGTGAGTTACCGATTCACATGACGATACCTGGAGAATGTAAGACAATTTGAATTTTTACCATACTCGGTGATGTATGTTGTTAGTCCATGACTTTGACACAATAGACTTTAAAGTCTCTCTGTTTCTTGTTTGAGGAAACTTTTGAATATAAGACATGCCAAATTTTTGCATGTCTAAATTATGTAACGTGAGTTACCAACATTTGTAGTGTTTTTTCTCATAGTTCTCATAAGAGTCTGTGGATGTAATGTTGCTGTGAGGTAGGATGGAGGTGCATGATACTCATTCACATATAGTAACTCATATCTCTAATTAGGTTTTAAGGATATTGATCTCAACGACCTAATTTTGAGTTCAAAATGTAACGTGAGTTACCGTGGAAATGCCCATATATATATGTATATGTATATATATATATATATATATATATATATATATATATTTATGTATGTACGTATATTATGTATAATAGTTCACACCTTTTGCAACGTTGAAAATAAAGTTCCTTACGCTTGTAAAATTATTGTTTAGTTGCTTTTTTTTCTTCCTTTTACTGGCTCTGGTTATCGACGAATCCCGTATTTTAACCCTAACAGGACCGGGGGGGGGGGGGGGGGGGCAGAAACCGCCCCCCCCCCCGACGTTTCGCGCTATAATTCTGTAACGCGAGAAGGCCTCGTCGCGAGGCTTCTTGACTTTCTTCGTTCAAGTCTCGCGCAACTTTTGAGACCAAATTTGCAACGTTCGCGCATACTTTTTCGAAGCCACGCCCATTTTTGTAACGGCATGTCGCCCCAAAACGGGCACAATTTTGTGATTTTGTGTACATTTCCTACGGAAAACAGTGTTCTGTCATGAAAGTCATAGAAACCTGATTATTTTTACAATTAAGCACTTCATTGATTAATTTTATGCTAATTATGGTAGAAAAGTGGTTAGTGACAATATCCAATAAAAAAAAAACAAAGAAAAAAACAAAAGTTGAAAAACAAAGAAACACATAAGAAATTCTGAAAACAATAAAATACATAAGAATTGAAATGAGTTTTGGCAGTGTTTGTGATGTACAATATTGTTGAATATGCTAAAACAGATTTACAGACCAAAAAGTAGACTCTCAATGCTTTTAATTAGGCTAACATATGATCTTGAGCTTAATGTGCATAATTAATCAATTAAAATTAGAAATTGATTGTTTCAAAAAATGTTATGGCTCAATCTTGTAGATTATGACGTGGGTGTCACGCATGCCAAATTTTATCGCGATCACACCTCCGATGGCCGAGATCTGGGGGGGGGGGGCGGATTAGGGGGGCGGATTCAGCCCCCCTCCGGTTTTAGCATAGCCAAAAAAGCCCGTCCTGATTAGGGTTAAAGGTCCTCTTTACCATTAGGAGAAATGATTTGAAAATGTTCCAGATCACATTTGATGCATATATGTGGGTCAGTTATATCACAAAACATCCTACCATAAGAATTTTGCAATGGATCCTATTAGATAGGGAGATATCACTGTTTGTTTTTTCAATAAACCATACCTTTAGACGATTTAGTCTATGAATCATTTTTATTATAACTATTGTTCACATTTTGTACATCTAACAATACTTAGAATTAATTATACTGATTCGAATTGGTTGTTTCTATCCCTATAACTCACATCTTAGAAGCATAAAACTAAGTTTTTGATTCATCTGCAGAATGGTAAATTATGCTAAATAGATTAAAAACACAATCAAATAATGATTACTTGTTCAATCCAACACTTTAAGGACACACTCACGGAAATGACTGAAGATCAAGAATCAACTCGTTTACATAATATTTGGGATGGAAATATTACTCTGTTGCTCAAAATAAAATTTCTGAGAAAGAAATCATCAGCGCTTGCATATGCGCTGACGGCGAAATTCAGTTTTGATTCTCAATCGATTATAATCTATTTGTACACGTGTCCTGATTGACATGACTGCGGCTTAACTTCACATTTTTCTTTATCTGTTAATGATTATTTGTCATTTTCTTCACCTGCTTTTTGTTATACATTTCTAATTGAGTTTGCAAAATAACTGATGTCGGAGGCTGCGTCACCATCAGATGCAGAAAGTTTTACAATACTTAAAAGGATGGCATAGTATCGACTGAGATGAGGATTAAGCTTTTAACTTTTTGCAAGATACTTAGAAACCATTTGTGAAATTCCTATGTTTTCAAGAGGAATCTAAATTTCATCTGACAAAAACTGTTTTGATATGGCTGAGATATCCAAGAACAAAGTAAAACAAAGTGATCTAACAAAAGATTGGTCCCACCTTTTATTAGGATTGCTTTGTTTTCAATATCTCATCCATCTAGAAACCAATTTCACTATTAACTTTGAATTCTTCTTATATGCTCTTTCATATTTCATAAAAAAGTTTCTCATTATCTCTCTCAAAAATAATGGAAACCTGAACCCCATCTTAACTGTTAACTTTACCATCTCTTTAATTATGTACCCCGGGTATCTGCTGCATGGTTTTGTCATTCACATAACGCACGGTTCTCCACTTCCGTCGTTGGTGTTCGTGGAAAGTAAAAAACAAAACAAAGGCTCCCTAGAAATGCGATCTTGGAAAGTTGTCAACGTGCCTCTAAATTTTGACGTCAAAGCCATTAAGCACCATGGAATTGTGAAATTTCACAATTTCCCCCTTTTGTCTCATCAGCCATACATTCACACATCATCCTTCTTGGTAAAGGAAAAAAAAAAGGGGGTGGGGGGGAGGAGTTCCCGAACTTCGCTGCAAGGCAAACTCATCAAATAGTGCATGCTATTAAAAAAAAAAATCTGTCCACCATAATGATAATGAACGAAACAGCCGTTTCGTTAAAGCGGGAAATGAAAAAACAAACAAACACCCAACAACAAACAAACAAACAGACAATTAAACGTTATGAAATTCGGAATTTTCTCGTTTTTCACGAAACGGTGATACTGTTCGTAACTGCGGAAGAAAATGACGTCATGATGTTAACCTTTTTCCCCTTACATACACAATCATGTATGAACATAATACTCATGTAGCGACAATACCATCCCCAGCCTTACAAAAGTATGCCCTGATTATACAAAGTAGAACTGTATTTGCATGTTTTGACGCAATGGAATTAATCCCGCTTAATTACGTAAACTTTCAATTCCAGAAATAAGAAATTAGATGAAATAAGATAGTAGAAGGCAGTGGAATAGGGAAGCAATGGCATATTGTTACCTTATATGATTACATTCATCTGACATCATTATGATTTTATCTTAGAAACGCATGAAAAACTGAAATGTTGTACCCCTTTGATTTAATGTTAGATTTTACTTCCACTTTCACTATATTCTATTTAGAATTACTAGATTTAAAGGCAATTGTACCATAATGTGTAACTTCATTTAAGAATCAATTTAATAACATGTACAATATTTGTACCAAGAACCTGTTGGCCAGATTGCGTCCCTTAAAAACACACACACAAAAAAACACACAAAAACACACACAAAAAAACAACAACAACACACACACACACAAAAAAAAACACATTTGTCTGCATAATCACGCATGGAAGAAAAAAGTCATCGAAATTTTAGAAGAAACGTGCTTATGTTATACTGGTACATCACTTAAGAATCATGGCAAGACAAGGAATAGATTCATTACAGAAACTTTTTAACGTATACAGTGTTCGCCATATAGTGGCAATGCGGTTTTCCACAGGAGGACCCAGTAACTAAAAGCCTTATAAGTCTGCTTTGAGTGCCGGCTGTCCCAAACAGTCACATAGGGCTTGTACATACAGCCGGAAGTCCCATACAGTCCCAGAGGAGTGGGCTGGAGCAGAATCTCTTCATTATATTTTTGGCCCTCTGTGTGGTACATTAAATTCCTGTTCATAGGAAAATGTGTGTGAAATTTCTGCATATTCAACCCATTATCAGAGAAAGGGTTTATCTTCACTGTGTTACATAGAAGAGTAAAATCATCATCTTTCTTGTGAGCCCCCCAAAACTTCAACAGCCTCCTTTTTTCCATTTAATTACTGATTCTTACAATGACGTCACATTTGGCATAGGATTAACTTCTTTATAGGTCTCTTAGAAAATGTTTGGCAAATATTTGGGAATTTCTTTGACTTTCTGCAGAATGTAATGACATTTAACCATTCCTATCTAATCCAGTGATATCAGATATGCATATAATGACATTTAAAAGTTATGACTTGATGACAAAATTTGATTTTTGTTGCAAACTTACCAGAGAACCTGTTGAAGAAATTAAGAAAATTATGATAACGGAATTGTAGTAAGAACAAAAGTAACATTACATAAAATCATAAAATACATACGTATTCGAATTCATGCCTTTGATTTTGTCTAAAGTGTGACGTTTGAATCGTGCGTGCCCTTTTATCCAATGTTCTCGCGTTAAATGCCAACTGTCATATTCGATATAAAGTTTATATAAAGTAAATGATATTTTAACACTTTTTATAGCCTTTCTTTCAGAATAGCGGAAGGGTTCAATAAGAGCATGCTTTTGTTTGCTTGCTTGTTTGTTTTCATTTTGTTCTGGTCTCACTCCGAGTCAAATTCGTCTCATAATGGCGGTCTGCTGTGGTTGTTTGTGCCTCACCATTGTTATAATTGCAATTTTGATTTTCACTGCTGCCTATACATAATAATCCTAATGCTGGATTTATATATTGCTTGTCATTGATGTCTATGGATGTGTGTTACAAACGCAGCACTGTATGATTTGTGCTGAAACTTTTGAAACAAATGAAATGAAATAATTCAAGTTGCGACGATGGTTCCTGACATTTTATACGGACTTAGTTATTCCTATATCACCAGGGCCCCCGTTTCATAAAAGATGCTATAATAGCAACTCTTGCTGGAGTGGCAACTTCCAATATCAACAGCCTATTAACGAGGAAGCTGAATTACTGTCGATACCTTGACAATTGTCATTCCAGCAAGTGTTGCTATCGTACGAACTTTCTTATGAAATGGGGCCCTGGGGTCTTTAATTATGAATTTATACGCTATAATTGCATTTTTTGACTTAAGAAAAAAAGAACCAAATAAACAGACAAAAAAGAGATATAAAGCGAGAGAGAGAGTGAGAGAACGCCATATGGCAGCACAGATATATTCCTGCGAATGTATAAGACGTAAAGTATAATGGTACATTATGTACTTTGTTGAGTTTCAAATCCTGTAAGCGTTTATTGCACCGGTACGGGCTATTTTTTTTTGCCGAGTCAGTCACAGTTAATCCTACTCAATTTGCACGCCCTGCGTCATAGGTGACGCGTAATTTGGCGCACTCCGCTCTTTCCATTCTACCCCATGGGAAAGCGCGCGCGTCGTTAAATACTAAGCTGTCAGCACTTGCTGACAAACGGAACGCTTCGAATTTTCGCGCGGATATTCCTCATAAAGTGACGCGGAAACGCCGTGAGGGAGCCACGCCGAAGAGGAAGTTTGCTTCTAGTGCGATCTTGTGCCCCTCGCCACATTTTTTTTTTGGGCTTGTTTCGTTTTTATCGATTTTTGTTGAATCTAAATCCTCCCTATACCAGCGTTAAGGGCGAGCAAAAATTGCCTTGCAGAATTTACAAGGTACAGTGTACTACTATCCAATGCAAATTCCTTAGACATCACACCTGTGACCGAATCATAATCAAGCGGATTCATGTGAGTAATAGAAATAGCTGATGGCGTTCACCTTTAGTGACATATACGCCACGGGAAGCCAAATGAAGTTTAAGAGGGTGATTCCACCCGACCACACCCCAGTGAGAGAGAGAGAGAGAGAGAGAGAGAGAGAGAGAGAGAGAGGGGGGGGGGGCGGTAGAGGGGAGAAAATATGAAAATTCATATCGTTCTCCGTGTCGTGCTCCTCTTTCTCCATTTATGGTGAAAGTCTTGCAAGAATACTCAGGACGTCTCTACAACCATATTAGCAATCACCGCATCATTCCAACCTCTGGGCGTTTCTCGAGAACACTGCAGAGAAGAATTATATTCGGAGAATTAACCAAATATTATAATTAGTGAAAACTACCATGGCGTCTTCAACGTGGGCATTTGTGTCTGTGATCAGTGCGTGTCTTCTGGTGACAGGTTAGTTTTGCAGAGTTTCTCTCTCTTTTTTTCTTTTTAAATCCTATCAATTACTTTATCAGAAGCTTGAAATTTTGAGGTGGTAGCAACGAACTCTGGCTTGTTCTTGCCGTTGTGTGGGTTCTCGGAGATTTCCTCCGTACGTGATTGTAATGTGTTGACTCGAAATGATAAACAATTAAAATGGTTTCGTTTAAACGCGAAAGACGTCAAAACGTCTCTGTTTAAGTTTGTTTTCTTGACAATTTGAAGAACACATTAGTTGTATATAGATGAAAATTAACTCCATGTTTGATTATTAAATCTCCTAAAGTAATAACGATTTGTAGTTTTTACATTTTTGCTTCAGTTTTCGCTGATTCATCTCAAGACATTTCTTTTTTTCTAGACCCTAATCTAAACGATAGTTTGATATATTATGTAAGTTACGCTATCCGACATTGGCAGGTGAAATATAAAGAAATCGGCTCTATTAATTTGTTCTAATGAAATAATGAAAAGAATGAAATTATCAATGTGATTTTACATAGTCACTGTACCAAACGAAAGAATGATAAGTGTTATCATTCAGAGTTCCTCACCGCGATATTTTTGATGACGTCGAAAATGAATATAAAGTATTATGCATCACAAAGTGAATGTATATAATCATTAATACATTTTAGCCCTATTTTTGGTACTTCATTGTAATTATTATAATCAATAATAACGCATAATTTGTACATGTATGAACGTACAGTTACAGCTCTGAACTGCTACACCTGCCAGAACTGCGCACAGACAGCGAAGAACTTGGCGCAGACCAGCCGCGTTTGTCCGACGGGTCTCATGGGCATGGCCCAGCCACAGTGTTTCCACGAAATCACAAATATGGGAGGTGAGTTTTCTTTTTTTCGGATCCTTTTAATCAATTCAAAATTTGTTTTCGTAATAATGGTCCTAGAAAGCCAAGAAAGCCTCCTGATGTTACCGATCGTCAATCTTTAAAATTTGGTATTTTCAGACTTTCAACAATTATTTATGTTTTCCATAATGATGGATTATAATGTCCTGCAATGTTTCCTATGTATCGAAAAGAAGGGGAATAAGCCAGCTACTTATACCAACCGTTAAAAAAAGCCCAAATTGGTATTTTTTTTTAGAGTAGGCATTTAGAAAAAAAAAGGTATTGAAAATAACAAGGCAACACGACTCATTTTTTTTTTTTTTTTACCATTAAACAATGTAAAATGTCAAAACATCCGAAACCACCAGAGTCTTATGGCGTGCCTAAATGCGTGAGGTTGTCTCCCACTAGTATAGTTTTATCAAAACAAAATTATTGAAATACATTACAAAATGCTCTAAAAAAGAAAACAATACAAAAAAAGGTTATTAACCGGTCAAGGTAACATTTGTATATTGCATGAGATTATGCAACGTATTTTCTGGAGCATTAGAGTAATATACAAGAAAAATGATCAAATTTAGTTTAGCCCCTGATTTGATTTCCTCCTATGGTGCCCGTTATTGTTTTAAGAAGTGGTGACTGATCCGTACTTGCTAGCAGGAAACATGAGTACGTCTTTTGTCGACATGTCGCGCCTTTCACACCGATCCGCACATCTAAAATAAACTTATGTTGAAAGATGTACTAGTCCTTGCTGAAAAAAAATGAAATTGTTATCCAGACTTAACTTGTGCAATTTCATATTTTTCTTTAATTTTCCTGTATTGAGCTGGGGAGTAAAACACAAGTAAAATATTTACGCACAGTTTTTCCTCCTTTTTTTCAAATTCTTTTGGAATACTTTTGAAAACAAATGACATAGGCAGTAATCTTGTTTAGCAGTTTACATAAAGCACCACGAATGCAGTTTTCATTTGTAATTAGTTGTTTTGAATATGATTTTGAAAATCAGGAAAAGAATTAATATTGTAGGCATATGTGGCTCTTGGGAGGCAATTATTATTGGTAAGACAGTATTGAGGCACAGAGATTTTCTGGTTTTTTTTTTTGTTGTTGTTAGTCAATCTTGCATTAGTCGAATTTTTCCTAAGTCGATTTTCTGAAACATTGGCGTTGTAATGATTTTCTATCGCTTTTATCTTCTAAGTCTAATTTCTCAGAAGTCGAAGCTGTTTTATATTCACCAGTCTCGAGAGATTCGACTTATGCGAGGTTTACTTTTATATGTTTATGTGTTTAAGAAGGAATCATTCAGAAACTTTGCAGATGACCCATCAACTGTCAAAGTATTCATTCATGATGGGATGACATTATAGCGTATATTATGCTGCTGTGAATCATTTTTTTTTTTCATGTTTAGGAACATGCAAAGCAAAAATGATTGTTTCTTTCGATGTTTTAACTGCCACAAAACTTTCATTACTTTTGGAGGCTTGTGATGTTAAAGGACAAGTCCACCTTCATATACATGTGGATTGAGTGAATGCAACAATATTAGTATAACACATCCGTGAAACTTTGAGGAAAATCTGAAAATCCTTTCAAAAGTTATGAATTTTTAAAGTATCTGCCCAATCACTACTGGATGAGAAGATTACTACAGTGTGTGATGTCACATGCGTACAACGATATAAGGAAAATAAAAAGAGAATTTCACAAAACTTTGCTTTTTGAATAAGGTGCACATTTCTTGGACTTGTTACTGACGTATGTTAAGAATAATATTATCCCCCTTGCCTTCTGAAAGAGAGAAGTCGAGTGTTCTTTTATTATGCGAGAAACGTGAAAATAAGTTGAATTTTCTTTATACTTTCTTTATACCGTTGTACACATGTGACATCACAAGCTATAGTAGTCTTCTCATCCAGCCATGACTGAGCAGAAACTTTAAAAATGTATAACTTTTGAACGGATAGTCTGATTTTCCTCAAACTCTCACTGATGTGTTCTACTAATATTGCTGCATTCACTAAACCCACATGTCTATGAAGGTGAACTTGTCCTTTAAGAATATTATGTTTCTCTGAAAGGAGCAAGGTACTCTTAACGGGATGAGAGACTTCCTCTAACCAGATTTGCTATAATACTACACTCTAAAAACGCAAATGTTGAATCAACATTTAAAAGGGCCGAGGAGTGACAGCATTTTTTGAAGTGTTGCGTCCAACTTTTAAGATAACATTTTAAGGAATGTTGAATCTAGCAGGAAAACCAACACTTTGAAAATGTTGTCACTCCTCGGCCCTTTTAAATACTAATTCAACATTTGTGTTTTTAGAGTGTAGGTGAGCTTCACTCCTCGAATTTACCCTAAGTTGTAATTTCCTTCGTATTTGCCCCCCCCCCTTCCCCCCCCCCAAAAAAAAAAAAAAAATGCGACGAAGTGGTTAATCGTGGATGCACCAACCGCTCCGAGTGTGCTGCCCGCTTCAGTCAAAGAATGGAGAAGCAGTGCGCCCCCGGTGTTCAACCCCCGTGCTACTCCTGCTGCGAGCTGGACAACTGCAACAAAGGCACAAACTCTGCGACCATGACGACCGTCTCCATGACAACGATGCTGATATTCATGTTGTCAACCGCCTTGTCAATGTTCGTTGTTGTGTAATCAACTGTATATTCCATCATTTCTCAGGATTGCATGTCTATACTTTGAGAAATGTTACTGTCACATTCGTAACTTCGTTAATCTTAATTTCGCATTGTTTGTAAATATCGCTTTAGCCCATTCTTCCTTGAATGGCCGCCCTTTTGGAAATAAAGACCCTTCCACGGATGATAAAACTGGAACCTTCCTTATGACTGAGGGGAAAGCAATAATTTATTCGGATCCCGAAAAATTCCAACCGTTATCCTTTCATTTAAAATGGGGAACGTATTCTCGAGTGACATAGAGATTTTTATTTCTTCTTTGAAATTTTCATACGTTTAATACAAGATTATAATATGTTTGGAGACATTATTCTTCAACCATGCAAATTTCGTGTCGTTTGGAAAAGGGATACACGACCTTTTATGCTTTCAATAATGAACAGTTTGCAACGATAAAGAATGCGAGAGACACTTACTCCTGGGAGAAAGTAGAGGCATATAAAGCCTACTTTATCAGAATTCTACGCCATGTTACTCCTCTGAAATTCTTTTTGTTCATCTTTCACGGTCGTTTGATTAAACAGTTGCTCTGTATAAAGATGTAAAGGACATATATCATTTTTCTTTAAAAAATAACATAGATCCAAAATTGACGTTGAAGAAATTGAAACGTTAAAAATCTTTTGCTGTTATCTAAAGCGATTTGATTGTCCTAGTCTATTTTCATACATTTCTCATCATATGAAATCAAGAGTGTACATTTTTAGTTCCCCAATATCCTACTTAAACTTGTCACATTTCATCGTTTATCAAAAAAAAAAAAAAAAGCAGTCATAAGCTTCCCACATACTTGCTTTTTGAATTAAAAGTATTTAATCAAGCGCAGTTTTTTGAATAGCCTATATTCGTATTAAACATCAGACTCAAATGCATTTTCCACTTTGCGTTTTTGTATACAAGTACTTTAAATGTTTGCAGTTAACACTTTTTTGTTGATTTTGAGTGAGCTTCCCTTTGATTGAGCGAGTGAATTTGCAAGAACACTGTCTGACTGTTACAGGTATTCTCTTTTTCATCATTAGCTGGATTTCTTTTTTTTTTTTTTTTTTGGTGAAACGTTTATCGATCTTCAGTCCAAACACCACTCTTTTTTTTTAAAGAATCAACTACCAAAGGGAAAACAGAAACAAGACAAAAGAAACAAATAAAAACTATAGAATGGCAGTAATTTTTAATTAAAAAAAACAAACATTTGTACTTCGGCAGGTTTTACTGTGTATACTATTACAGAACAACAGCCATCATTGACGCTATAAAAACATATCAAGTGTGAATTTACAATAATATTATGAAAAGTATGTGTATCAGAAACTCAGTAAAGTCTTACATGATTTCTTTAATCCTTCCATCGATGAAAGCACGTATTCAAGTTCAAGTATATTTTATTTTTTTCTCCATTTCAACGTTACCAATAATAATTATATACACACAATTTTTATGAAAGTAGAGTAAGATCAACATAAGCAATCAATAAAAATGAGGGAATACATTCTACTCTTGATAGGCATGATACATTGATTGCAGGAATAGACATTTTGGTGATAAATATACTTATTATCCCCAAGTCCCGTTTCATCAAAAGATAAAATCGATTTTCGATTTCCTTACCACACAGGCTGCCATAGACTTACAGTTGAAATCAACCATATAATCAATTTCAACTCTTCATAAAACAGGGTCCATACCAGTCCTGGTAGCACATTATTTGCATAAATTATATTCTTTACGACTCACATCAAACATCTTTAATATATGCATTAACATCTTCATCCGTACATGCGCATTGTGATAAATGTGTGATAAGTAAACTCAGCTATTAAATTCACACACACACACACACTCACACACACACACACACACACACACACACATACACACACACACACAGACATGCAAACAGCTTTCAGCTTTCTAAATTCTTCGTTTGCCGGACATCCCACACCATTATTTTAAGGAACTGTGCAATGCAAATATACATTGACTTGTAGGACCTATTGATTCATGATATCCTCTGCATCACTTACAGGACGTATATAGGTGGCCAAAAGAATATACAACGTATGTGCCATATATTCTGTAATACTATTTCTCCTATTTTTCTTCAGATTACTCGGATTCGCCCACAAAAACGTTCCAAACCATAGATTCTGCCAGTGACATCATCTGTCCGTTATCGCAACATTTAAGATTAAAGGGATGGTACAGTATTGGTGGAGATGAGAATTGGGCTTTTAACTTTTTGCGAGATACCAAGAAAACACTTGTATGATATAGTACAGAGCATACCATTTTAAGAGGAATTCAAAGTTCAGTTGATGAAAATCGGGTTTGGAATGACTGAAACATCCAAAAACAAAGTAAAACAAAGCGATCACAATGAAGTGTGGGTCCCACACTTTATTAGAATCGCTCTTTTTTTGGTGGATATGTCAGCCATTTCAAATCCAATTTTCATCAAATAAATGTTGAATTCCTCATAGAATTACATGCTCTTTCATATTTTATAAGAGGTTTCCCATTATCTCACCAAAAATGTCAGACACCTGAAATTAGGTCTCAACCAAAACTATACGATCCCTTTAAACAAAGACAATGGAATGCACCTTGCCCAAGTAGACCAAGCATAACTTGCACGTTTCTCTGCTGTGTCTTTTGCTAGTCATGATTAGTATAGGCCTACTTAGCAATGATTGACAGATTATGTCACCGGAAGAATCTTGGTTTTGATTTTTTCTTTTCTCGTCGGCGTATATGATAGTAATCTTATGAAAAAAAAAAAGAAAAAAGAATCTATATAAAATATATACCACGTGTTCAGATATTTATTTGGCATGCGTATAAGTGATGTTGACGGCATCATGAATCAACAACGTCAATACGTATATTTGCAATATAAGCCCTTCCAAAAAAGAAAAAAAAAGTCGAACGTCATTGTTATCGTGATTCATTTACACGGAAAACATGTCAGACATGCTTATTTGGCAGTTTTATGGCATTCAATTTCTAAAGTGATTGTTTTCACCAAAGAATAGAATCGATGTTCCACGTTTCCACGTCTCTTCCTATCTTACACTGCGACTGGGGAAAGCGAGTTGGCACACAAAACTGTTACATGTCGGTGTACATTACCGGAAATGCTAACAATTCGCTAGTGCTGTGAATGAATCACCGTCAATGACTGTGAAGTTTACTCATGCTTTGTTTAGATAGAATTGCAAATAGTCACGTCTCATATTTGTATATGTATCAAAATTAATGTTTGAAATTGTTTTTCATGTTTTGGAATTTATGATCACGATATAGGACAAGAAGTGGTTCGTTTTTTACAAAGATTGTGGCACAAATAGTAATGAAAAGGCAGCTTCTCAGAGAGCTTCGCCATTATCGCAATTCAATTATTGTCATCCGCAGCTAATAGGCCTACCCATTTGTACACACGACTTAAAAGAGAATTTCTGGGCAAAATATTCCCTGTTCAAGGATGTAAGCTCCGAGAATGATTCGAAACTGGAACCCTCTATAATAAAGTCAAGATACTTATCCACATTGCCACAATGGTAGAGTGCAAGTGGGTCGTTTTACAATGTTGGTGTCATAAATGTATGTAGTAATTAAAGGAGACCTCCGGATGATTTTCAGATTTTTTCCATTTGAACAACTATAAATATTGAGTAGGGCCTACAGCCTCTTCAGCCTCTTCAGAGTTACCACTGCTCTAATACCAGAGGGCCCTGCCATTATTATTACCCTAGCGTTGCCAGGTACCCATTTATACACCTGGGTCGAGAGGGACACAGCGCCCCAAAGGAATGCCCCTTTAAAATGTTGCCTTTCAGAGGGCCTCAGTATCATAATATACTGCACAATTATTGCTATGTGATACCCATTTTTACACCAGAGTTATAAGGGATATTCTGGGCAACATATCGTCTTCAAAGAAGTCGGCTCCTGGAAAGATTCAAAACTGGAACCTTCCGACGGTAAAGTCAAGATACTTATCCACGATACCACAGTGTGCTTCCATAATGTCTTTTGAATATAGAAACATTGCTCTCTGAATGCGACATTTAGAAGTGGAAACATGACTTCTGTCATGCATAATAGTTGTAGATAAATTATGGAAACAAAAATCACGGGATTAATGTTAGTGTGTACGAAATTACGAAGAGTTTCATTTATAAGCCCGTCATCAGATACAGCACAATAAAACATTTCCAGTGATTCATCACGTGTAACATAACAAGGAATCTTCTTGAAGTTATGATAAGTAACAGCCCGTATCTCCTTATCGTCAGCTTTGTTTTTTTAGTAAATATCTCAACTTAACAAAACTGGAGTTAGCTCGTTTTGCGTTAAAACTCCTCACATGGTTCGATAAGGCAATATCTTACAATACGTTAGTGATGCAAGAGAGACAATATATCTTACAGAAATTCACATAATTTATGTCGGCCCTAAAAGTGCCAGAATGTTGATTAAAAAGGCTGATATTTTGTTTGTTTGACTTTTGTTACAGGGTGAACTAGGAGATAATGCTATCGCCTTACAAGACTCCAATCAACTTAAAATCAACTGAAAATCAAAAAAGAAACTACTCTGACTCCTTCATTAAAAAAAAAAAAACAACAACTTGTAATGCCATAACAGTCATAACTGAGCCTTGGACGATTTCACGAAAGGCATGCCTGTTTTGTGTGTGCGTATATCTCAATAAGAGACTTGTGAGGTATAATTATTGTGACACCAAGTTCATCTGATTCCAATGGTACACTTTAAAAAAATAGGTTCGACCTTGCACCTTTATGCCAGTGTCACACTGGAAGCACTTTTACAGGTGCAACTTTGCACTTTTCTGGTCTGAAAGGTGGAAAGGGTACACCCGTAAGAGTGCTCCCAGTGTGACACTGGCATAGATGCAAAGTTTAACCTATTCTTTTTTAGAGTGTAATTGAGACCAGTAATGAACAAATATGCGCACATTCAGAATTTCATAACTTTCGAATTCTGTGTCAGAGTTTTCGAAACCTCTGCCATTCTGTATGAAACGTAACGAGTTTGCTTATTTCGTGAGACATTGAGTGACCTCTCACTCTGAAGGGGAACACCGTATTAGTTTAGAATTAATTAGTCTGAAAACTTTACTTTTAATCTCATTTTAGGCCGAATTTTTACTGGCGCGCTTGTCATAATATCCTCTTTCTTTTCAGACTAGCTTTAAACTGTCCTGGAATGCGCCTTTAACCCTTTGTCTCTGACACAGTATGACGTCGCTGGGGTGACAAGACCTTGTATCTGCAATTTTGGTGAAAATGACTTTTTTAGATTAATGGCCAGATAATCAATTAACTGATGTCCTGTCCAAATCCTAATTGTCTTACCCCAAAAATGAAGCCATCACGGCATGTCAAAGGAATATCTATCCCATTGGATACATTGCTTTGGCTGCCTTTTTTTTTCTTTCCTGAACATTTGACATTTTGTAGATACGAGGTCATGTCGCCCCAGCGACGATGAGGTTTTCCGATTTTTTTTCTCGAAATCTTAATTCATCATGCACCAGTTCCAGTGAGCAGTTAATGTCTTAAACACTTTCACCTTTGACCTTGTCAACATGATTTTAGAATGGAATCAGTCATTCCGTGGACTATCCTTATCTATCGTGCTGGATATTTAACGTAAGTAGATGGATCCAATCCACGTCTTCTTTGGCTCTCGACCCAGCCTTTTGAAGTTGAGATACTACGCCACCGGCTGACGTTTTTCCACGATTTCTTACCGCCTCAATAGACATTAACGACGCCGCTGGAGTCCCGCGCTTGATGCCGCGGGGACCGAAGCCCAGAATGTTCGCCGCGATGGTCGCACCGAAATCGTTACTCCAGCTGAATGTGGAAAATGAACGCAGATAAAATGGGGTGAAATGGATCATAAGTCTCTCTCTCTTTTGCAGATACACAGACATGTTGAAAAACACACAGACATAATTATTGTTCCTGATGCACACACATCCACGAAAACGTGATGCATGGGGCACAGGACTGTTAGATGGTGTGGACGTGGCCGCCAGTCTCGTACGAGAGCGGCTCTAGGCACAGACGGATTCATCGAAAAGTGTTATATTATTGCTTCAAAACCATCCCTCGCGCACACACACATGTTAAATGCACTTCCAAAGGAATAAAATTTTTATGCAAACATTATTCAAAGAATGATAATGATAAGTGAGGGTGACGTCACACTTTCCCGAAATTGACACGAGTATGTAGTTATTGGCCATACAAATATGGAATGTTCGATTTCGCACAAAGCTTGCCCGAACTTTGTTTAAAGCTAATCAACAGCAAACACAGGCAAATACTGTACGATGCCTGTAATAGAAAATCACAAGATGACACCGAAACCATACCAGAAGAAGATGTGAATCTATATCATGAAATGAACCCTGGCAAGAGCTCCGGGCTACTTATTGTTTTGCCAAAGATTTTGCCGCCGCTCACGAAGCTGTTGCCGCAGCCTGAGAAACTCCATCGGCAGTCGTACCATAGCTTTGATAGAATGCCATCACGAATAAAACAGAAGTTTAATATCAGAGTCGAATTTGAAAATATCCCTTTATGCAGGCGTCACACTGTCCCAAAGTTGAGCAAAGATAGATACTCGATAAACGAAATGTTCAAATTCGGCTCTGATGGTTATAAAGATCGGTATATTTGGGAAGACATCGCTTAACCGCCATTGGAGTTTCTCAGGCTGCTAACCAAAGATCGTACCTCCTTTGGCTTCTGGTCGGCTTTTAACCAAGGTCTGGGGGGCGTTTCATGAAGGAACTTGTCGGATAAAATATCTGACAAGTCAATTATATCCGACAAGTTTTGAGAAATTCTTTAGTCTGATTGGCTGATTTCTCTGAACTTGTCGGATATAATTGACTTGTCGGACATTTTATCCGACAAGTTCCTTCATGAAATGCCCCCCTGAACTAACTTCATGCGAAATTGAAAATTTCATATTCATGTGACCATCTTGTGTCGATTTCGGAAGAGTGTGACGCCTGCGTTATATATGCAACATACTCAAACGTTTCGCGGACACGCCGTCTGGTCTTCGCTGCTCTCGGCGATGTCACAGTGACTGGTTTAACGGAAACCTCACTGTCGGAGTCGTCCGAAAATGAGGAACACTTTAGTCTCGTTCCAGTCGCTGTCGATTCAAGGCTACTTAGAAGATTTCTCTCGAAACACAGACCCTTCATCGCTCGGCAGCGTAGCAATCGAAACATGACGAATTCCAACAAACTTATAAATGAAGAAAAGAATGGATGACAACGTAGGCCTATAAGATCACTTTGTTTACTTGTGATTCAACAATACTACCTTCTAAAATATCTGTGTATCGTACACAAATTTGTGGTTCCGGAAGAAATCAAAGTAGCAGAGTGCTTGTAATAAGAATGCGATTATATTTACACTGTGGTGACATCCACACGATAACTAGTTCTGTGTCATGCATGCCCTCACTTCCATATCTTTATAGACCTACAAACGTAATCACAAATTTCAATCAAAATTGTTTATGATTTCCTAAAAGACATCCAACTAATCTACCAACCAAAAGAGTACCACAGTGTGATGTCACAGCCATTCATCGCCTTGAAATATGGTTCTATACAACCTATATAACCTGGCCAGAGTGGCAACTGGCATCTCCTGTTATAACAAATTCCTAGTCCGGCAGTTTTCTTTTGTTAAATCGAAATGTCGTTATGTCCGAACGATAATAATGTGCTTTTATATAAAGATATCTAACAGATAATCTGGGGCCCGGAGTTTTATTTCGTTTTATCAGGAAATTCGTTATAACCATGTTCGTTATAACGGAAGTGCACTGTATAAAAATTAGACTGTGAGTCCATCACTTCAGCACTCTATAAACAACAGCAACAAAAGTAGAAGAAATGTAATGAAAATGTTATAGACCCTTCAAGAAGATGGCTGGTCTCACATTATTCATAAAAGAGCATGTTAGGTACTACTGGCGTTAAATTCACTCTCCACGGATTACTCATAATATGGTACTAACCTCGAGAATTGAAACAATATTTTTTTTCCCCTCGTGTTCAGTGCAAAACAAAACAAAGTAATCCTGCTCAAGAAACATTTTAACATGCTTTGAACAAGGTTATTTCATCAACATAGATGACATCCTGGCAATAAAGGAATATTCTAAACGGCGGCAATGACTTAAAGTGTTCCGATTTGTTTAGATTTCCACCGAATGATAACGGCCGCGGTCAAAGAGAATTCATATACCCTTTCTCTGTGGAGCTATTTACACTTTCCGTCAGTGTCAGCTACTAGTGGCGCATATTATGTCTATAGCGCATTTGAAGATACTTAGCCAATGATTAGTGTACAGTCAAACCTACTTTGGCATCTACATAGGCCTATACCTGTCTACAGAAACCCCCGTGTGTGCTAACCATTCAATTTGTTTCTCTCAGTTCAGAAGATTTTGCTTGCTTATCTGCTTGTCTTATCTGCTTATAAAGACCACATGTCCCTATAGACACAGCTATAGACACCGCGTTTTTCTGCCTACCTTCACTGTATAGTCCGTATGTTCGCTTTTTTTTTTACTGAATGAATATAGAAAATTTATTCCTTGTTATCCGTTATTGAGAAGCAATAGACTAATAATCAATATTAGAAGCACGCAACATCAATAATCACTCATTAAAGTTCGTTACCTATACATGAATGAGAAAAATAATGTCATTGACTGTTACAGAGAGAGTTATTGTAGTGTCCGTTGTGTGGTCACAAACTTACCTTGAAAGAGGCTGGTCAGTATAAAAATATTCTGAATAGCTCTAATAGAAGCTGTCCGATAATTCCCGTCAATAATCGTGGAGGAACGCAACGCTCAACATGTGACCGCACCAGACCTAATCAGCTGTAACTGACTTTCGATGCAGAAATGACAAAGTATCGACAGTATTTACATCCTCTGCCACGTCTGCCAAACTGTAATCATTGTCGTCCGTATTGCTCATTATTTCCCCTCATTCTTCATTTACCTCTCGCTAATTTTAACCAATATCAGGACTTTTTTTTTGCCCAATCAACAACAGCAAGAGCAACCAAAAATAGTGTCAGGTTACTTCTTCTGCTGCGAATGAGAGGAAAAGGTGAAGGAAACAGGCCGTCAACAATCTGGGACAGAGTTTCAATAATGTGTTCATGACATTGTCGGTTCGGGAAACAATACATGCATGACCCATTGTTTTAGTCATTTTTTTTTTAATTATTATTTTACCCTCCACTCGGCGAGCGTGGGCTGACGCACTTCGGCAGCAACAATGTTTTCATCAATAAGAAAAAAGAAAGAAAGAAAAAAAAAGTATAACAATTGATATGATATCGGTCATGGATACCATTATCGATGCCTTGCTTCTTGTACGTCATTTAGATTAAAAGTGTTGCTGTTATGATATTCTGAACTGGTCTCCGGTTTATCATGTATATCTGATGCAACAACTGAACAGAAAAGTTAAAAACAACAACAACAACAACAACAACAACAACAACAACAACAACAACAACAACAACAACAACAACAACAAAAAGCAACAACAAAAACCTGACCAAACAGTTAAGTTGTCACGTAATCTCAATTTATATCGAATGTGAAAAAAGACAGAAAGTTAGATAAGCATAAAATAATAGATGTAGATGGCTATAATTATAGACAGATATAATTATAGATATAGATAGGCATAGGTATGACATAGATAAATATAGACAGAGAGAGAGAGAGAGGGGGTGGGGAAGTGGCTGTCTGTGGCGGGATCAGACAGCCACAGACAGCCACAAGACAACCAAAGAAACACACACACGTCTGCTTTCAGCAGACAATGAAGCTGAAGAAGACCCAAGGTATGAAGCTGAAGAAGACCCAAGGTCGAAAGCTTCCACCAGCCGGCATCCTGCAACATCTTCTCTCCTCATTATTATCTCGATTATATTCTTCCAAAGATGACAGAAGCGTTCGGTAAAAATATCAGCATCAATTATACTAGGAAGTAAATTGGGTTCGACTTTGCACCTTTCTGGTCTGAAAGTTGTATGCAACGTTGCACCCGTATGTAGGTGTTCTCAGTGCATGTGTCACTGCACGTATATATAGGTGCAAAGTTGAACCGATTTTTTTTTTTTTGTATTTTTTTTTCATGGAGTGTATGTCATAACAAATGGCAACGGTTTATTCGAGACGACTAGGGAATAAGACATTAAACCCTATCAAGGAAAATTAGTTCAGTTCTACTTACTTTCCATCCAACAAAGAGCAAAACAAAATACAAAGCACGCATTACACCATCACAGTGTTTGATCAATAATCAGAAGAAAAAAAATACATCGGGCAATGTGAACAGTATAAAGTGTTTAGTAAGATATAATAATGTAAAAACAATTACAATACGTAAGAACATCAGTAATGAATACTTTGAAAAGTTGACAGAAGAGTAAGTACTGAAAAAGAGTGGTCCACTAAAAAGCAAGGCTTGTAATTATACGTTGATCACTTAAAACGTAGTAATAATTGATTATTGTCACAAAACAGCATCACTATATAAAATGGCAAGGTCAGACTGATCTGCAACTGTGCAAATTTTGTAAGAGGGAACCTTAACACAATGATTTATGAATGAGGATTGAGTGACAGTAGCAATATATAGTAGAACACATTAGTGATGTTTTAGAAAAATCGGACGATCGATTGAAATGTTATTAATTTTTTAAGTTTCAGTGTTTCCTCTGTGTATATAAAGATAATACGGAAAGTCATGATGTCATGAATGGGTAACAATCAAATTCAACATATTTTTCACTTTTCACAATAACGAACACGGATAAAAAGAGCACCATACCTTTTTCAGAAAACACCATGACGAGTCGAGGTAATGTGCACTTTTCTTGAAAACTGAATTTTGAGGAATTCTGATGATTTTCTGTACATAGATTTCCCCGGCCAATTTCGCACTTTTGTTAGTCCATTTGATAGAAGGTTCATTCACAGTCTGTCTTTCAAAATTGAAACTTGCTCGTTGAATTTAGCATTTCAATCGATGAAATTTGTACATTGTGGTTTTCGAATTCGTAAAAAGGACATTCAAATTGGCAGGTACTCTTGTATACGTTCATTCAAATTCGCCATCACTCGCCGAAAAGGTTTTTTGGGTCATATTTCGCGAATGGGCAGTCAAAACATATTCCTTGAAATTTACGTCATGTTATTTTTTTGTTGTTGAAAAGGTGAGAACATTTAAACGTGTGTTACTATGTGACTTTTTGTTTCATCCACTCACTGTTAAGCAGTAAACGTATCATATTTTTTGACCCCATAACTCGAGTTTGTTACTCTGAAATGCCCCTTTTCTTTCATGCATATCATTATAGGCCTATTCATGTACCAGTAGTACGGATTAACTTCATCTTCTTACAGTATTGATAGCGCAAGTTAGATAAAGGCATATATATCTCAATAGGACAGAGATGAATTATAGAAACATTTGAGGATCATATTAACCTTGACTTTTATACACTGCAAAAAGTCCGGTGTTAAATATGAAACACCGAGCTGGTGTTAAATTTCCGGTGTTCATTCATGGTGTTAGATTAACACCTCCGGGTGTCATTTCAAAATTTAAAATTGTTTTTTGAATAGTTTCTTAGTTACTACACTTCTTGTTAATTTTGAACTTCAACAAGACGATAAAGAATTTTCCGATAAAGTACTTGATTTTTTGAAAAAATCTGTAAATACATTTACACCACAGTAACACCAGTTGGTGTGGTCCCCTGTTGAAGCTGGACGGGTGTTATACCATTGAAATTAACACCACCAATATCAAATCAACACCATGCGGTGTCATTATTGAATTAACTCTAGCGCAGTGTCAAAAATATCGCCAGCCACAGTGTCAAATTAACACCACGAAGTGCCAGGCGAACACTTTTAACACGGTCACAATACATTTTCTACACCTGTGGGTGTGGTCCTCTATTGAAGTTTGATCGGTGTTAGATTCTAAGGCATTCTGCACATGGAGACGGACGTGTAGTTGTCACTGCTCTTTCGGCTACCACTCTTATTTCAACACGAATACCTTCATTCGCGCTATTTTCGAAACCAGCGCTTTTCAGGACTACCCACATCCTTTCAACTTCGTCAGACTTTTCTTCTATTCTGTAATTTGGTGAATTTTCGACGTTTCTACCACTAACTTGTCATGGCTCCCCCTGCTACTCGCTCGAAGACCGCACCCAACACCCAACCAAAACCACTGGCTGACGAAACAGCGGAGAGCCAGGCCACCCCTTCTTCTCCGGTTGCCCACCAGCCCACGCTTGCCGATATTCAGCGCAGCATTACGGAATCATCTGCTAACCTAAGCTCTAAGCTCGACACCCTCACCAGTGAGGTTACCTTACTCAGAGGGAAAATGTCGGAAATAGAAGCTTCAGTGACCATGAATTCCGACAAAATTATTGAAATGGAGCGCAAACAACTGCCCGAAATTGAAAGCAAAATGGCGGCCGAAATTGCGGATCTGAAGGAAAAGCTTATGACTATGGAATTGTACAACCGGCGCTCTAACCTTTTGTTCTACGGCGTAGAGGAGAAACGTGATGAAAATATCTACCAAGTTCTATCGGACACCTTCGCCTATCTCGGCCTCGAAGTCGATGACGCCAGTAACATCGCCATGGTGAACGCTCACCGATTGCCGCGACGCCAGGTTTCCGATGGCCAGGCTGAGCAGGATCGCCCACCCCAACCCAACCCCATTATCGCGAAGTTTGTTCACATGTGGGACAGAAACAGGATCCTAACGGCTTTTGAGGATCGTCAACGCAAGCCCGACCTCGCTTCTCAAGATTCTGTCGCGACTCCCTCCCCACCTCCCCACCAACGGAAAAGAATCACGGTCCGCACTGATTTGCCACCGGCCATGAAAATCACTAGAGGACAGCTAGCCAAAACTGCCTACAGACTGAGGAAAGAGAAAGGTGTGTCAACCAAGATTGCTGTCGTGGGAACGAAGGTAATCTTGAAATGGAAAGAAAAAAATACTAGCAAATAGAATGACTACAGTGATTAGAACGAGTCAACTTTGTTTCATGCATCCTTATTACTGCAACGAAGCATTTTGTCACACTCGTCTTATCATGTATAATAGATTTCATTACAGATAATTTCCTATGCATACAATCAATGCTTGTCTATGTTACGCGGTGATCCTGTTAACGGTTATAGTCGTTCTCATTGACCCTCATAGACAGTTTTTTCTCCACAGATTTAATGCTTTAACAACTAATGAGTTACCATCCGTTTTTATTCACATGTTCAAAAGAAATCGCTCTATTCATTGCTACCCCACTCGTCAGAGTGACGCTTATCACCTTCCCCGTACTCGCACTATTTTTGCAAAGAAAACAATTATGTTTACTGGACCCAGATGCTGGAATGACCTCCCTCAAGATTTCCTTCTTCCTTATCCTTATTCACCTTCAAACGCAAACTAAAACGGCTATTACTTAGTGGATACACACTACCCTGCTCTTAGCAACATTTTTTTTTAATACCCCCAGTCTTTTGTCTTTGTCTGCAGCTCCAAGTTATTTGACGATACCGTTATAGCACTTTTTGTGTGAGTGTGTGTGTGTAAACACGGCGAAATATGTACAGTCTCGTTTAAGCGATACTTAAGTATTCATGTGGTTCGATAGTTCGTTTTTAATACTGATTTTGCACTGGTACAATTTAAGTTGGTCGAGATAAGCATGTCCATTCTCCGTATAATTTCACGCCTATAAACTCGGGAACCTACAGTTTTTACAAGCATCTTTGCTTTTATGTAGGCCCCATCATATTTCTGACATTTATTTGTGATATACTCAGATGAAAATGACCATTTATATTTGTGTGTAATATTTGTTTGTCTTTTTTTTTTCTTCAAACATAAGATATGGTTGTATATGTTTTGTACTTTTGTTTTATTGTCAATCATTTTGTAATCCCATCACTGAGAAATGGAAATATGAAATAAACTTGAAACTTGAAACTTTGTTGAGATAAACGTCAGCAATGAGTAACGTTAAGTCTTTTTTTCGTATTGCAAACGAAATTTTGAAATGCAAGGAAAAATACTAACAAAGGAATAACTACAATGATTAGAACGAGTCAACTTTGTTACATGCATTTTGGTTACAAGAAAGAAATTAGTTATAAAATTTCGTCTTGTCACGTATAATAGATATCAATACAGATAGCTTCTTATGCTACAATCAATGCTTGGCTATATTAAGTGGTAATATACATGTACTTCTCAACGGTGATAGTCGTCTGCATTGACCACCAAGACAGTTTTTTTCTACGAGATAAACGTTAGCAGTGACTAACGTTGTGTGTGTGGGTTTTTGTGTTTGTTTTTTTTTTGCATTGCTCTAGTGCGTATGCTTGCTCAGCGTGTCTATACAGTTTCTCTGACTCCACTACCATTATCGTGCTTAATTGACATTGCTTTCCGTCAGTGTACAAGCTAAAAGATGATGTTTTAGTTATTTGTTAAAAAAAATAAAATAAAACAGGAAGAAACTTCATTGATGTCGTTTTAAGGGCATAACTAATCGTACTGCGAGTTTTGTGTAGGATTATGTAGGCCCATAGTGCTGAACACATCACTGTAGTCCGCATTTTGTTCATTGATTTATAGTTCAGCCCAAACTGGTGGCTGAGAGCAGACAACCGTGTCTTCTCTATGACGAGATTCTTGTCTAGTTCCTTTTTCCACTCCATTACTTGTGACCTTGACTTAGGTCCATGTTTCGTATCTGACATATATGTACATTTTTTTCTTTTGTTTTTGTCTTGTCTTTCTGTTTCCGGGATCTTTCCCGTGGAGTTTCGTTTGTACTGTATGTTTTTCTTGTGGAAAATTTATCAGCAGTTTCCGTTCACACAAAACACTTGCTGTATGCGAGTACTCAAATAGCACTTTTTCACTTCTGATAGAATTAAGAAATCTCTTGTCTCTCACCTGGTTTACTAGAAGAACATTCTTGTGTACCACGCTCCAGAAGCATTCCTTATATTCTTTATTGATAAGATTCCTCTTACATATGCATTTGTGTGAATTAATGCATGACTCACCCGTTTTCGTAACGGCAATTTGCATTTTTGGCGTCAGTTTGTTGCTTGGTATCGCAATCTACCAACTGGCATTTCTCGCTGTTTACGTTTTACACCAGCTTGTCTTAAATGTCTCTTCCTATAATGGCAATGTCAGGTATTTTCTGCTTCCTTGTGAAATGTTTATATGCTACTTGGCAACGAAATCTCCCAATTGTTATTCACACGGTGTTTCCGATTCTGGCAAAGTATGTCAAAGTGTCTCTTTGTTTAGTACTAATGTCATGCTTTTCTCATATTTGCAGTGTCAATATGTTACGCGATGTACATTGAAACCTCCCAACAGGTGTTATTTTCGTATGTCACACGTTTGGGAACCATGCCTCGTTTGTTTCTCCGTCCCGCAAGAAAGTGGTAGTTTCTTTGCTGTCAACTTTTCCTCCCCCACTAGTTGTAATCTAACTCACAATGGCTAATGAGGTTAATATAAACTCCTCATTTAGGACCGAGATTTCAGATTGTACTGACAACCCTGGCTTTTTACGGTCAATTTATACGGCCACACCTGAGTTGCAATTTGATTTTGATCCCAATGATCGGTTAGTTTACAACATCACTACTAATTATCACTCTGTGAATGAAATGATTGAACAAATGCAAAAGACTTCCACAAGTGAACTTCTTCTTTTGCATTACAATATCAGAAGTCTTAATAAAAAGATTGATCAGCTGCAAATATTTTTAAACCAAGTGAAATCTGATTGTTCTGTTATTGGTATCTCAGAAACTTGGATAAACAATTTGCCGTCCTCGTTTTTTTCTATTCCTGGGTATACATTTCATTCGAATAGTAGGCTTGATAGGAAAGGGGGTGGTGTAGGATTTTTTGTTACAAACAATTTGAAAGTTAAAATATTGAAAGATTTGAATATAATGTGTGATAGTTTGGAATGTATTTTTATTGAAATCGAATTATCAAAACAAAAGAATATTATAGTTGGTGAAGTATATAAGCCACCGTCTTCCAATTTCCGGGACTTTCTTGATGCTTTTTCTGATTTGTTGCTAACGCCTTCCCTATACCAAAAAAATATTTTCATTATGGGAGATTTTAATTTGAATTTGCTTCACTACAGTGAAAATGTTCACTGCCAAGAATTTTTAGATCTGATGTTATCCAAATACCTTATACCGTTAATAAGAAAACCTACCCGTGTGACTGACACATCATCCACGTTGATAGACAATATTTTTTGTAACAATATTTCATCTGTATTATCTGGTGTCATAGTATCCGACATATCTGATCATTTCCCGATATACGCAAAGGTTCCTCTCGCGAAAAGTTGTTGTCTTAAGTCTCAAGGATTTACTTTTCGTGATTTTTCTGAAGGAAACATCGATAGACTCAGGGAGAGATTGTTGATTGCTAACTGGGATGAAGTCTTTGGTATTGATAATGATGTAGAAACTGCATTTAATATTTTTTTTTTGATAAATTTTCACTGCTTTATGATGAAATTATTCCTTTACGACAATCCACCCGTTTTACCAATAAAAAAGCACCAAGAATGCCTTGGATCACCAAATCCCTCCTTAAGTCTATCAATCATAAGAACAATTTATTTTGTAAATATAAGAGGAATCCAAATGATAAAACGAAAGGTAAATATGCTCGTTATCGTAATATTCATACAACTACTTTGAGACTTGCTAAGAGGAGTTATTCCACAAGGCAGTTTGACCTTTACAACAACGATACCAAGAGCACGTGGAAGGTGATTAATAAAGTTCTCAGAGTTAAAGATAAACCAGAACAAGTCAAGGAAATATCCCAGCATGGTATTTTGATCCAAAATCCGATACATGTTGCTAATGCGTTTAATGATTTTTTTTGTTGATTTAGGCCCCAATCTTGCTAGTAATATCCCAGTAACAGATAAAGAATTTCATTATTTCTTATCTGATCCAAATCCTCAATCTATGTTTTTTACTCCCATCCAAGAATACGAGGTGAGGGATGTAGTTCTTAAGTTAAAAGCAAAAAAGGGTGCTGGACATGATGGTATTACGAATTTTTTACTGAAAAATATTATATCCGCAATATTGTCTCCTTTAACATATATATTGAATTTGTCCCTTGCTACTGGCGTAGTGCCTAGTCAAATGAAACTTGCCAAAGTTGTTCCGGTTTATAAAAAAGGTAATAAACAAGATGTAAGTAATTATCGTCCTATTTCTCTTTTGACGGCGATTTCTAAGATTCTCGAATATTTGATATATTCTCGTGTAATTAAATTCTTAAATGAATGTAATATTTTTTGTGAGTCTCAATTTGGATTTAGGAAAAAACACTCTACTACTCACGCTGTGCTTGCTTTTATAGATAAAGTAGCCCACGCTATAGACGACTCATCTCATACTGTTGGTATATTCCTGGACCTGTCCAAGGCCTTTGACACTATCGATCATGGTATTTTGTTATATAAACTCTCACATTATGGGATACGTGGAAAGGCCTTGGACTGGTTCAGGAGCTATTTAACTAACAGGAAACAGTTTGTAAATATCAACGGATTTAGTTCCAGTCTAAAAACATTATCTTGCGGGGTCCCTCAAGGATCCCTTTTAGGCCCACTTTTGTTTATTCTTTATATAAATGACTTTAGAAATTCATCAAATGTTTTATCTTTTCTCCTTTTTGCCGATGATTCTAATATTTTCTTTTCACATCGAGATCCAACAACTCTTTTAGAAGTAGTGAACAGAGAATTAATGTCGGTTCAAATGTGGATTCAAGCTAATAAGTTATCTCTTAATGTAAACAAAACTGTTTATATGTTATTTAGTAACTCCGTTACGCATTTGCCTGGCGACATAAAAATGAATAATGATTGTTTGACTCAAGTTGAATCGTCCAAATTTTTAGGTCTTTATATTGACCATGAATTAACATGGAAACATCATATAGATTATTTGTCTAAGATGCTTTCGAGAAATACTGGGATCTTAAATAAGCTAAAACATTTTTTTCCCAAGTATATTTTTAAAAATTTATATTCAACGCTTGTTTTACCCTATCTCAGTTACGGTATACTTGCCTGGGGCAACTGTGCCAAATTACACATTGATAAAATTTTCAAACTACAAAAACGGGCTATTCGTTCAGTTAATCTAGCCGATTTTTATTGTCACACGAATCATTTTTTCTTTGAAAACAGACTCCTTAAGGTTGCTGACTTGTTTTTATATAACTTAGGCACATTTATGTTTCAGTTATCAGCCAACGGCTTGCCTGACGTATTTTCCCACATGTTTCAGAAAAACTATGCCGTCCATGCTTACCCAACAAGACAAAGAGATTCATTTCACCTTCCACGTACTCGTACACTCCTTGCTCAAAAAACAATTGTTTTTACCGGACCTAAATTCTGGAATGATCTTCCCACCGATTTAATCAATTGCTCTAGTATGTTTATATTCAAACAAAAATTGAAATCAAAGTTAATAAATGAATATAATCAGTCTGATTAGAATTTTTCTTTGATTTTATGTTATCTGCAGTATCCTTATTCAATGTATGATGAATCAACCTGCAGTTTATGATTGTTTGCTTCTGGTTTATGCTCACATTATATAATCACTGCATCCGTACCATTGTAGTAACATATTGAACTCGTTATGAATTTGATTCTAGATATGTGTGAGTATATACTTGTGTATCTATATGCTAAATTAACTTTTTACACTGTTGTTATTCCTTAGGTTCTTGTTTTTTCTTCCTTTTCTTTTTCATCTCTTTTATTTTCTTTTTCCTTTGTACCTTGATAATCTAGTTTTTATATAGTTTCGTCATTATTACTTTGTGTCCTATCTCCATTGAATGCATATCAAATTTACACTGGTATATTTTCTTGGAACCTGCGTTTACAAGCTTTGCTTTTGCGGTTCCATCATATTTCACAAGTTATAGAGAATTGTCTTATGTACATTACATACGCTGACACACTTTCTGTCCATGCCCCGATTTATAACATATTTTGTATCTTGCTTGGTTTGTATTCTTTTTAGTGTATTTTGATGAAATGTATATCTCATGTGAAATATGAAAATAAATATGCTGGAACTGTTTACTGTGTCTCGAGTGTAAGACCGGTGCAGTTTCAGTTATTCAATTCAATTATTCAATTCAGATTTAACACCCATGGCGTTAAATCTAACACCGATGTTTTTACAGTGTAGAACCTACTGGCCGACACACTCGGAAAAAAAGCGCTCAACGGCCACATCTTCGGTTTGGGCGACTCAATAAGCACACACACAAAAAGGCCTTTACCAAATTTATAAAATGAATACGAAATACTAAATGTTATGATGCTTGCAAGAGAATAACCATGATAAAAGAAAATAAAGAAAGAACCATAAAGCATAAACGTACGTTATAAATTGACTGCAGAAGATGTTAAATTGGACGCCAAAAAATGAATTCGAATGAACGGGAGCAGCATATACGTGATCACGTGACTATATCATTCCAAACTAAATGAACGAATAGCGAAATGGTGCTTGTCTTATACGGATTTCAGCTGAAAAAGTGGTGTGTGGAATGAGGTTTAAAGCAATTAGAATGCTCCAAAATGAATTTGAATGAAGAGATCATAAAACTGAAGTACCGAACATGTCGTCGAGGCAAGATTTTGCTTTATTGAAAGAAGCAATAAGGAATTGGACTGACAAAAGTGCGAAATTGGTCGGGAAAACCTAGATTATTGTGCAAATATAATGTCATGAACTGTAGAAGTTTTAATTTTTATCAATCGATGGAGGCACAGAAGCTTTAAAAATTCATACTTTTTCGTTGCCGTTTTTCTATACAAACTTCGCTGATGCGTTCTACTTATATTACTGCTTTCACTCAATCTATCACGTTCATATTTGGAGTATAGGTTTCGTTTATATTAATTACTGGAAAATCGCTTGAACTTACAACCTTGGGCTTGGTTCAGCGTGCCGATTAATACGCAAAGCCATTTTACTGCGTTTTCTGATTTTTATTTATTTCTATATTATGATGAATCTTATTATCAGACGTTTCTATTTGTGACCGTGCATCATAAAACAAGCAAAAAGTCGCACCCTTTGATTTTACGTGAGGACTCAAGAAAGGTGAATGGGTCAACCGAGTCAGTTTATAGTTTTCCATGTTTTAAAGAACTATTCTTCTTTTACATTATTCTTGAGTTTGCTATCATAAATTGAATTGGAAAATGGGTTTTCAGCAGTTTTTCTACAACCCTCTTTTGGTAGAGTAGAGTAGTGTGATCAGGTTTTTCTTAGCGGCACCTTTTCATTTCTTGAAAATCCTTTGCATACAATGCCATTTCACTATCAACTCTAATAACTTTTGACAGGATGATTATTGCTATACTGCTTTGAAAGTTAATATTCATTATGGACAGAATGTGTTAATAGAGCATGCTCAATTTCTGCTTATAATCCCTTCATTGTTGTTGCTACAGTGGTTTACATCATGCGTTTCTTTTTCTTTTTTTTTTTTTTTTGCCCCATTCATGGCACAGGTAGCACGGCTTAGTAAAGATTAAGCGCTTGAATAGACCCTTTACTTCATCAGAGCCTCATTTCTCAGTTCAAACTTTTCCAGAGTGTGCGCTTTCTTCCCAAATGAGGTTAGGAGAATCTATATGTATTGAGTTATACATCATTTTAAAGCGTATAGAGTCGGCTCTTTCAGAATCTGCTCTTAACTAGAAATCCATGTCTGGTTTTGTGGTTTTGTGTGTTTTGTTTTGCAGGGTCACATTTTGTTACTGAACTTGAAACTAATCACGCGTAAATATTACTGTTTCACCCGACCTGCTTTCTTGTGTGACAGTCCAGGCTGGAATCCTTGCATGCTGATACAGGAAATGCTCGATAATGACTCGGGGGAAAAATGTTAAATTGATTGTTGAGAGATTTCAGAATAGGAAATGTGGTCCCGGTGGCCGGTGCACCGTTAGAAATAATAATGTACAATGTTGCGATTATACGCAGGAGATCGTGTTGTGTGTGGGACTCTTGTGGATGTTACTCTTGTATTGTTATTATTATTAATATTATTATTATCTTAATTAACATTATTATTATCTTATTTGTAATATTAATAATAACAATAATTATTATTATTATCATCATCATCGTCGTCATCTTCGTAAATTATAAGATTTTTCTTTGAGTGGTTCACAACATACGAGCTTGCTTTTTAGTGGACCTCTGAATTCTTTTTTTTTCCCTCGACTGAAGCATAACTTTGTATTTGCATTTTTTTTTTTTGTCAGAATGCATGCATATCCTTGAGCTGTTTCATTTATCCTTTGCAAAGTCGAATGTATACATTTATGATATAATTCCTTTTTTATTCTGTGCTATGTTTTGTTGGAAAAATAAATGCATTGATGAATTATTGATACCCATTTACTTTATCATACAGGCCTACACGGTACTATATGAAACGTTGGCATAAGCTTAGGATTTTTTTTTTCTTTTTTCAGGTGTTCATTTCGTATATAAGGAACAAAAAAGTGACTGTCTTACCGTTTTGACTTATATAACATATTTTCTCTCCGCGTTGATTACGATTCGCATCCCTTGGAATCCCTATCGTATAATAGGCCAACGCAATTTATTCAAATTCATATAGGTTATACAACACGACAATTGAATGCACGGCATTTCACTGGCTTTGATGTTCCATCCTAGCAAACACATAACGTTTTCAGAACGTTTCCTAAAGGTTTTTTTTTTTTTTTAAGTTCTGTACGTCTTCATATAAAATGAACGTTTTTAAAACGTACATACAACGCCAAAGTTGGGACTTAGCATTTACACCGCAAAGCACAGTTTTTTTTTTTTTGGGGGGGGGGGGTGGGGGGGGGACGTTTTAAAATCGTCAATGGACGTTACAAAGTATGCTACGTCTTCTTCCTTTTAAACGTCCACGTTTTTGTTAGGTCTGCAACGTCGACTTCGTCCTTAATGAACGTTTGAAAAACCGCTACGTGTTCGTCATTGGTTTCTGCACGTGAATATTCATGCCCATTTATGAATATTCAAATAAGATGATTTGAAAACTAATGGAAATAGATAAAAGATGTTGAAATCTGTAGATTTATGCTGGGTTCAAACTTTCTGTGTTAAAAATTGCACCTATGTTATTGTTCAGTTATTCACAATTTCAAATTGTGTTATAAAGTGGTATTTTCATATGTTAATAGGCCTAATTAAGGTATGTGTGATTTAATTTTAGTAACCATGTCTTCATGCATTACAACATTTTCTTTTTTCTTTTTTTTTTGTTGAAATTATAACTATGGTTCACATGTTGTGTATTTAACAATACTCAACATCTACGGATATACGGATACGGATACGGATCCAAATTTAAACAGTTGTTTTTATCCCTAGCTCACATTTTAGAACTATTTTAAAACGGTTTATTTACAAAAATAATGTTGGGTTTTGTTTCATCTGCACATGGTAAATTATGCCTTTTCAGAGGAAATGCTGAAATTTCCTGGTGGTAATCTTGTACGGAACAACTACACTGACTTTTGAATTTTGTGAACCACAACTAGATACAGTAACTGTTGTCTTAATGAATATAAATCAATAATAAAAGATCTAACACTTGCTTAATTTGCACACATGAGTTCCTTGGGGTTCTTTTTTTGTATTACAATAATAATATTCCGTATAAACCCACTGTATTAAACATCGCTGTGTAATAATTTATCTACTGATACCCTGGGAGCGTATCTCAAATATTGCCACACTACGATTTTTACTCGACGAGACTTTCAATTTTTATTGTTTTCCAAGTGAGGGACCAATAGCAAGAATCTCTAGAACGTTGAATATGAGGTGATCAACCTTTGAACGGGTCGGGTGAACAATAAATAGAAAGCCCCGTTCCAATTTGTCTTAGGATCGTTTTGAAAATATCAGTAGAATGCAGTGATAAGAAAAATGGTATCATCAGTTCATTTTATATGATTTAAGCCTTAAACGGTGTGATTTAAATTTCCAATAGGATAATAGATGTAATGTCGTCTACCAACAAGTGAATCTCGTCGACCATGCAATCCGTCTCTAAATATCTCGCAAAATCTCGGGTGCAATCATGTATTATACTCATAGGGCTCACACCTGTAAAGATACAGTTGTACCAAAATAAATGAAGAAAAAAAAATAATAAAAAAATCAGTAATGCAGTTTGGCATAAAATTGAATAGCTGCAGATATAGAGTACGAATTCCTCTACAAACTGCATTTTGGTTTCAAGATGAAGGCTTTTCTACTGGAATTTGAAGGGACTATATTTCATTGGGTGCGTGTATGGAAAATAGATGATTTTTGGAGAGACAAGAACTCGTAGTCTGGCTTTGCGGACCTTTGGACAGAGTTTGAGCGGAAGAACCTGACTTGCAAATTTGATGGATGACAGGGTATAGCTCACTTATCCAGGTTAGTGAAGATGAAACACCTCATTTTCCCCAGCTATTTTACAGATTTCTTTTTTTTTTTTTTGAAATTTGAATTTTAACACACGTCTCTATGGGGAATTTTACCCGTGTGTGCCCTATGTGTACCCTGCTCTGGCTACTGTTTGCATAGTTTACGCTGCAGCTAGCTAGCTGAGAAGGACTTGCGCAAAAAACCTGCGCGTACGATAAATTTTTGATTTTGAGCTCGTCTAGCTGAGATCGATGAAGGACTTACTTGCGCAAAAACCTGCGCGTACGATAAATTTTTGATTTTGAGCTCGTAATTGCGGTCTGACTGAAGTAGATTAGCTAGACGAGAATTCAGTAGAAAATAGAAGCTTCAATAATTTCAAGAATGAGCAATCACGGCAGGCAACTTAGACACAGTATGCTTGAGAGATTTTCTCTTTCACCTGAAGAGTATCTGGGTGAGTGTTCATGCATTTGAGAGTGTGATATTTCTCTTTTTGAAATGTTGCGGCGGTCCGCAACGCGACGATGTGTACGGGTTGCTAGAGACGCCGGACGGAGAAGTTTCCCGAGCCGACCCTGCCTGGCCCCGCGGCCCGCGCCATTCTGTAGCATAAACAAGCAAACTGCAAAACATGAGTAGGGCCTAACACATGTGTTAGACGTCTACAGTAGGCCTAAATGTGTTCCATGATGTACGCGCTTGTGTTCTACACTACGATTGTCTGTAAATCCAACCCATTTAGTAACGTTAGAGCACCGAACCAGCACAGCAGGCGCATAGCAAGCCACTGCCACATAACTTTCACAGACAGTGTCTTAAAATCTTACGTGTGGGCTGACCATATAATGACAATGTCCCAACAGACGAGACGGATACCATCCACCCACTTGCTAGTAAATCTCCCACAGGGCTGAAAATGCTTCATTCCGTGATCTTTTCATGGTCACCTTCCTTCCCCACCACCCCTAAACTTCCCAGTGGACTAACTTAGAACTAACTGTTGGACTCCTTCTTCTTCTTCCGATAAACAAAGTGCTGCCCTCAAATGGTCGAGGATGAACGCACTGCGAGAACATGCGCATACGCTGCACCGGGGCAACAGAAATTTGAAATCAGGTGAAAAATATTTACAGGTGCGAGTAAAAATCTGTGGATGAAGAGTTACATCCTACAGAGTTCCCTCAGCGCAGTTTTGAAGGCGATGAGGGATGGGTATGTGGCAGGATCAACAGGCAGGCTGTTCCAGTCCCGGATGGTGCATGGGAAGAATGAGTTGGCATACGCTGTAGTACTGGTGTGGTGTGGGGGATAGTGAATCGCGAACAGTGTCCTCTGGTAGATGTTGAGAGCTGGGTCAGGTAAGTCTGCCAATGGATGTCAACCAAGTGATATCTGATCTTATACATCATCAGCAGACGATTTTGGGAGCAACGTTCCTGCAGTGGAGGCCACTTGAGATGATCCAGCATGGCTGTGACGCTGCTAGTACTAATTAACAACGAACGTGTTAGCTAGAATTCATGTGATTCCTTGGACTAGGATCTAGATTATACTCGGGACTATTCCGCAATTCCGTTTTGGGCTGTGCTATCTAACAATGAACATTTTGATAGTAGGCCCCTATTAGTAATCAATCAACCAACTTCATATTCAAATAATATCAGTGCAGCCAACAGACAAAGCAAATTTTGCTGGATGAAATAGAATCTAATTTTTTAGTAATCTTCCAACATAGGGTGTTTTAATGTTACAACATTCCAACATCGGAACACAGTAGGCCTACTGTCAGTACACAGTAGGACATCTCATCTTAAAAACATTTAGATTCTAACATTTAGACGTAACTGGTTAGGCCTTTATACTGCAGGGTAGAATAGGATTATTAGAATATTACCATTTGTTGGGTTGTGCTGAAAGTTTGCAGTTTCATCGTTTCATGATTATCACTTAAATTCTAACTCGTTAGATTTACATATTGTATGTGTAGGGTCTAGGGCAAATTAAAAAAAAGATATCTTATTCTTAATGGTTATGCATCCTCCATGCACTTCCTTTTTTTTTTCTCCTTGAGGCCGCTTGGGTGATTTTTTTTTTTTTCTTCTAACACTAAGATAATTGGAAAATCTGAAAACACCCCCTCCCCAACTAGCCAAATACCACATTTGACCAACAATGTTATTTTTTTTTTTTTCATTTATGTATTTAGGTCTGTTTTTTTTTTTTTTTTTTTTTTCAGAGGAAAAGATCACATAAACGTGTCACATTAGGAAGATCGCATTTCTGTTGACTTATTGTATCACTATTAGAATCCATCTTAGCCTCATCGACATTTTCGTCAGTAGGGCCCCCCTTTTTTTTGTTGAGCTGTTGACCATTTTGAAAAAAGGGTTTGGGGTTGGCTGTTTGTTTTAAAAAACATATAAGCAGTCATTTTTAAAAAGAAAAAAAAAAAGGCCACCTTCCTTTTAATCGGCAGATTTTTTTTTTTTTTTTGCTTTGTTTTTTGTCTAACGTTAGTGTGACAAATGCTGACTGTTGAGCGTTGCACATGGATTTTAGGTCATTTCTTTAAATTTCTATTTTACAAATTTCTTTTTTTTTTCTTGAACTTTGGGAAACCTCAACAAAAATATATGACAGGAGTTGTACGACAATAAGTGGGAATTAAAGACAGACAGACAGACGAAAAAGTGCAAGGAGAACTTTCTTTACAGCATTCAGAAGTAGAAAAGTTCCATATGATTATAACTGAACATTGTAATGTAAAAGCTGGTATTTTCACAAATTTTCACAAATCATAGTTTGGCCACAAATTTAACAACACGCAAAAATACGGCAAATGGACAGGCGTTATCCTTTCAGAGAGCCTCAAAGTCGAATTCCCATAAACAACATCTCGCATTAATGTCTGTGACCTCATTCAGGAAAATATCGTTCGGCCTACATGGAAATAACAGCTTTTATTGTAATTGGTAACGGATAATAAGATTGTTGAATTAAAATGTGAAGGAGGGAGAAAAGAGGAGAAGAATCAGGACAAAGGAGTGGGAGAAGAAGAAGGAGGGAATTAGAATAAAGAGATAATAAGAAGCTCAGCCCTCTACAGATATTGATAATATCTATCTTAAACCTTTTTTTGTACCTCCATTCACCAGACCGCCACCACGTGTTGACCTATTTGGAAGATGCCGTGACCCAGCTACTGGAATTTAAGGAAGACCAGCCCAAAGTCGATCCAGCAATATTCTTGCAAGAATAGTGAGTTCACTCCTCACTTTTAAGATGCTATCTAAAGAAGGCCATTTTCTGAAAATTAATAAGAAAATTGGCTGGCTGTGTTTCTCAAACAGTGGAAGGGTGAGGTTGAATGTGCTAATCTTGTAACGATATTGTTATTAAATGCGCTTACTGAGAAACATACAAATTCTGTATTGATGTAATGTTGGTTGTCTTTGTGCCATTCTCTATGCAAACATACACCTTTTTTTTGTCTATTGCTTAAAGGGATCATATAGTTTTGGTTGAGACCTAATTTCAGGTTTCTAACATTTTTTGGTGAGATAATGATAAACATCTCATGAAATATGAAAGAGCATGTAATTCCATGAGGAATTCAACCTTTATTTGATGAAAATTGGTTTTGAAATGGCTGAGATATCCAAAACAGAGCGATTCTAATAAAGTGTAAGACCCTTATTTTATTACGATTGCTTTGATTTACTTTGGTTTTGGATGTTTCAGTCATTCCAAACCCGATTTTCATCAAATAAACTTTGAATTCCTCTTAAAATGGTATGCTCTGTACTATTTCATAAGTGTTTTCTTGGTATCTCACAAAAACTTAAATTTAAAGCCCAATTCTCATCTCCACCAATATTGTACCATACGGTACCTTTAAACATCCTCATGTTCATAAGATTTGTGTACTCACTACATCAGAGTTTAAAAGTCACATTGAATTTAATTCTATGTGGTGCTACAGAAAAATAAATCCTCTTTGGTAATTCATACATGGACTTATGGTTTTATAAAGACTCCTGACTTTTGAATATCTTTTTTTGTACACCACTTACCAGCTTTACCAGTATTCTAAATGGCAGCCATGTCTTGTACCGAGAGTATGATTACATCAGGTCGACGCCACACAACCGCGCCTCGTTTGTCCGGCTCTTTTGGCGTTGCTTCAGCTACATAGGCAAACAAGGAGGTTGGTATTCCTTTGTGTGTGCGTTTGTTGGTGTCATCATTCTGATTAATGATTGAGAGATTTATTTGATTTTAGCAGGAAGTATTGAGGTATGTGGGAATTTGCGAAACACAAACACAGTAATGGTATTGGTTAAAAAGAAATGTAACTTGAGTAATGTTGGATAATTGTGAAGATAGGCCCTTGGGGAGCTTTGTGCTAACACTGAAGAAGGTACATGTACACACTGTACCCTAGGTAAGTATGATTTTCAATAAATCTCAACTTGTTCCATACTGAATTCTGAAATCCCCATAGACTTAATACACATGTCACAAGGTTCCTGTAGGAAATGTGTTAATTGCTGCCAAAAACTGTCCCTGTAGCCAGTGTCAATATTCATGAAATATTTACATTCATGCCCTCATCCTTTCTCAGGGATTGACTTGTGATGCATTATAAATGCTGGGGTCATTTTTGCCTGTCCCATTGTCCACTCAAACAGACCTGCTAACGGTCAGGGAGTACCACTCTCTCCTCAACCTGCTCTGTCCGGACTTTCCTCTGGAGCCGGTCCACCGGACGGCCCGTATCATCTTCTTGGAGGACGCCATGGACTCGCTGACCTCCTTTGCCGACTTCCTCTTTGCGTTCCAGCTGCAGTTCTATTACGAGGGTAAGATCTCACTGAAACCAAAAGGCCAGATGTTGAATCAGTTGGAATATCTATTGAAGAGGTTTGCATGGGTATATATTTAACAAAGTAAGATGCGATTTGGTATTCAATTGTATGACAATACAGTTCACAAACTTGTGCTCCCTTAAATTTCTTACATTTTCTCTTTACTTTTGCATTATTCTGTTTTGAAATAGCAAAATGATCACTCTAATTGTAGTCTTACAGCGAATACAATGTTGTATGTTTTATGTTCGATAAGATTGTTCTGCTAGACATGTCTCGTTTCTAGTACCAGTCTTCCCTTTCTGCACTACCAGAGCTCTTTTTTTTTTTTTTTTTCAATTTTGTTGCATTGATTGTCAATTTAAGTATCATTATGGGGTATGTGCTAGAATAGACCTCAATATCACATTGTGCAGTAATTTTTGCAATGGGAAGTGAATTTAAGTTTCGTGAGCTGGCAAACTTCAATACTGCAGGCATTCACAAAGTTGTGCATTACAACACTTAATAGCCCTGTCTTGTCATGACGGCTTCAAATCGAATAATATTTTGTTGTCATTATGTGAAACAGCTCCCCCCCCCCCCCCCCCAAGTAAAATTGTAGATTAGTTCATTTGGCAGCAACCACACCTTGCGGAGTTCTACTGTACCTGTTTTCACTAACAGACTCGTGTTAAAATATCATACTTGTAGACAAACACACTATTATTTGAATGGCATAAGAATGTGCAAATATCCAAATCTGATATTGACATGCAACATTGCATACTCAACCCTTTCTGTGCCAGGGTCTTTGGAGAGTGTGTACGAAGCTATGGAATTTTCTATGTCGGTTGACAGTCAAAGCACACAAGGGGTTAAACTTTAATGCCTCATTGCCCACTGCTTGTCCTACCAGAGTTTTTGCAGCGGTGCCTTGACATCTATGAGCGGCAGATCTCAGCGGCCCAGAGTCCACGTGAGGCGGTTTACATCCCGAGTGAGACGTCACCGCGGCAACAGCAAAAGAAGCCCCCGCAGGCGGCGGCTGACCACCCTCCCCCAGACAGTGTGGACACAAGACACTTCCTGGATGCTATCGCCAAGGAATGCCAGAGGGCCAAGTATAGGTGAGGGGTCAAAGTTCAAGGAGCAGTGGATACAGACGAGGTTCTGTGATGTCAAATGACTGGTGGCCTGAGGGGCAAAAACAAATTGTGTGTGTAGGCCTATTAAGCACATACCTGTCAGCGGATGGTACACATACCACATACTAGCCTGCCTGACTGGCCTGATAAAAGCTCACGCGTTCAAGGGACGTGAGATGTAACGCTTACCCGCTTGCCCACGTGTATGGGTGCCCCTATACGCAGTCTTTGCTTATCAGCATGGCTTGAAGACGTCATTGGAATCTCGCCTATACCAAGAATTAAAATATGTGGGAATGCCATTTGTGTTGTCTGACACATTATGTAGTCTGTGCATGTGCTTCTCTCCCATTTGGGCAGATTCTTCAAAAATAAGAGAGTAATTCAACAGCTAGACAATGAACTTTTTTTGAATTATCCCCAGTTTAACCTGTTGAGGACGGACTAATTTTGCTACAACATGCATTTCCCATAGGCACTTGCCCGAGTATTTGGGACACATCCTCAAGGGGTTAAGATATAATGCTAGAATGTAAGTGGTTGGCACTTGAAACCTTCTTCCCTTGTGAAAAGATTATTCAGTACAGTGGCACCTCTTTATAAAGAGGGGGGATATAACAAACCCTCTTGACAAGGTGATTTTTCAGGTCCCACCTCCTTACATTTCTCTTTTTTTGTACTGTGATATAGTGAGAGTCGTGATGCAACATGGTAAATGTCATGGTTTGTAGATCTTTGTTATATCAAGGTTCCTCTGTACTGCACACAGTGGACTCCCATTATAATGAAGTCCTCGGGACCGGCAGTTTTCTTTCGTTATATCGAAACTTAATTGTAACCTAACAATTAAACAATATAAAGTGGATAACGTTACAGCCCAATTTTCTGCTTCATTATAAGTTCGTTGTAACGGGAGTGCACTGTATTGCATTCAATGTGTGTGATATGTGGTGCACTAGGATTCATTTGGTAAGTAGGTTCAGGAGTGGTTAGTGATACAGCCATGACTCCTTCTTCCTCTCAGCTACCCTGCTGTCTCTGATCTTGGCGTGCCTCTGGATGGGTGCGCAAGGACCTCCTTCTATGGCTTCCTCGTGGCTCTGTCGAAAAGTGAGGCCATCAACGGGGGCATTGGGATGCTTCCCTCCAAGTCTAGTCTCTACGACGACGAAGCCAGCTCCTCACCAGCTGGAGAGAGGTAAAGCCAATTTAATTATGACACAACTGATGATGACAATAATTACGTGTAGGACGATTATGATGATGATGGTATAAACTAGAGAAGCACTCTGAGAGCTCAGACCTCCGCCAAGTAGCTCATTTCCACCACTGATCTTGTTCTTCCAGAGAGATCAGTGATGTCCACTCATATGTACATATTGTATGTATGCATGCTGAAAATCGCCCGATTTCCTAATATAGAAGCCTTTTGTTATGTTGTCAAGTTCCAGCTACGCGGCGCGCTTTGCCCTAGCAGAAACTAGAGCATGCACTTCAGTGCACATATGCAAACCTCAAAAAATGTGCATGTCAACTCCCAAGTTCATTGAACCTACCTTCCAAAATGTGGAAAATCCTTTAAAATCCCTAAAAATACTTGCACCACTACCAAAATTTAATCATTTGCTTATGGAATGCTGATTTTTTGGTGTAAATATTCCTAGTGACATTCCAAACATTTGTGCTTAAAAAAAAAAAAAATCAGTATCAAAATTAGTTTCTTATGTTTTTTATTGTTTTATCAAATTTTTTAATGTATTTCTTTGTTTTTTTGAACTTTTGTTTTTGTTGTTTTTTTCAGCAGAATTTGTCATTCACACTTTTTGAAGCATAATCATACTAAAATAAATTGTTTTCAGCCATTAAAATTAAAAATATGAATCTTTATATGAATTAATTGTAAAAATACAATTTGTATTGACTTTGTACACAAAATCACGTTTTTGAGCAATTTTGGGGTTGACAAAAGTTTTTTGAAAGGGCGTGGCTTCGGAATGGTATGCCCGGGCGCAACAAATCTGGTCTTAAAAGTTGCGCGAGACTTGAACGTAAAAAGTCAGCGAGCGGCGCGGTCAAAAAATTTTGCGCGCTGGAATGGGCGTGGAATTTGTCGAGGGGGGGGGGCATTATGCCCCCCCCCCCCCCCCCCCCCCCCCCCCCCCCCGGTAAGTTAGGGTTAAGTTCAGGTGTATGTATTTCACAATCACTCATCAGTCAACATAAATGTAGAACTGCAACCCATCAGAAGTTCTATGAGGGTGTCATGAATATGCATTTATACAAAGGAGGTGTGGCCTGTTGGGCCGATGTGAAAAAAAAGTTGATGGCTCTTTTCGAGCGAGGCTGGGACCATGCCGTCCGCGGAAGCAAGAAGGAGGAATAAAGTTGTCATAACTTTAAGTTTTCGTGTGATGGTGATTTGATTCCGTGTCACAAATTTCTTTCATTCCGTAATAGAGGGCTTGAGGGTTTTCACCATAAATGAGCAATAATTGACTTCATAATTCACAATTGTCATTTAATTCTTTCTCCTCCATTACTAATCATCAAGGAGAGGGAAGCGGGTCCCCTCTCTGAAGCCTTCGGTATCATCAGCAGCAAGTTGAGCTTGGACGACAGATGAGGAAACTGAACATGCTGTTTGAGATGGGAGAACTCCTTTAGACGAATATTGAGCAACCTCATGAAGTGCCACCGCTTTGAGCCTTTCTGCGTGTTCACACTGGGCCTGCTCCGGGAGACTGTACGAACTGCACATTTTCTGTCTACTGAGACATTTCTTCGTCAGCGAAACAGGGTAAAAAGTAAGGGAGGTAAACATGCTAATTGAAATGGAGGTATCCCAAAGATAAAGGACTATCTGTAGGAAGTGCTGATGCTTTGAGATTTCAACAGCAATTGTGTTCACACCAGGCACTTTCAAGGTATCTATGCATCCAAAGTATGGCATTCTTCAAGCAGCAGAAGAGGACGACAAATGAGGAAGCTAAACATGCTGATATATGTGGCGAAGCATCCTATGGTAACGAGTAGTTGATAAGTGCCATTGCCCCAAGACCTTCTACAACACGTGTGGTTGTGTGTGGACTCGAGTGGCTCGCATGTCAGCGCAATGGACGCTGAACTTTATAGTGTTGCTCATCAGTCAAATCAGCTGATGATGAGATTACAACATATGTAAGTTAAAAGTATGAAGTGTGAAGGTGAGGTTAAGGAATTCTTAGTGATTGAAGGTGATGCCAGGTAATTACTCCTTTAAGCCTTTGGGGCAGCATGTCATGTACACATGCTTTGCTTCAATATGCAAGTGTGCATATAATTGTGTGCACATGCCATACTCTGTTGAAACAGGAATGTAATATAAAAACAAAGGGCAGACAAAGGTCAAGGAGCCCTTTGTAATGACAGACAGCTTTAGGAGATCTCGCTTACTTGAACTTTTCTGCACCAGTCATACTCATACATGTAAGTAATGGCTGCTTTTCAAAGCATGAAGGGAAAAGGTGTACAACCTCCAGATACGGACTACGTACATACAGCATAACCAACATCTTTAGCATTGCCATCATGGTGAACACCAGCAACATATACATTTGGCTGAATTGCTTTTTTTTTCTCTTGTATTTTATCTTAGTAAACATCTATGTGAAAGGCCACAAAATGAGAGATGTTACCTTGTTTGAAATGGTTGAATAATTGTTTAAATGTTGATATCTAAAAGATGAATGTTCATAAATGCTGTAAGGTTAAAAGCAGTTAGATTGATTGTATGATTGATGGCTTTACTTTTGTACTAAATTTCTTGCCACTGTTAATCAACTCACAGCCCAGAACCATAGTAAGAAAAAGGCTATAGTATGTAAGCAAGAAATTTGCTGTAAATTAGATTGCATGTAATACAATGGAAATCGCAAGAGTGAAAAATGACAAAGTTTCCAAATGAGAGCCTGAATTGTACATTTTCATCTCCTTTTTGAAAACCCCATAATAGATTTTCACCAAACTTGGCATGTAGCATCCCTAGGGGTATAGGATCTCAATTTGTTTGATTGGGCACCAGGCTCCTCCTGGGCGCCCCAGGGGGCCCAAACCCCCCAAAGTAAGGAATCTTTAAAAATCTTCTGATGAGTAAGTACATTGATGACTGTAGTGTCTAGTTTGTTCATGGCGGATGCGGAGATGCCCCCCCCCCCCCATTCCCCACCATTATATATAGTATCAAAATCTGGTATTTTTACTGTCACCAGTGCTGATCAATTATGAAGAACAATAACTAGACCATAAACGTAGTTCAAACTATAAATATAATCACTGACAACCATAACGTATCTACGCATTTCTCAAGATGAAAATAAATATCAATTGAACCCTGCATCTTTGTAATCTCATAAAATGGATAATTGCATTGTGTCCATGCCAACCACACAAGTGGAGGCATTGGCATGGTCACAACGTACCTTTGATGTAATTGTGTAAATGGGCAATTCCGCGGTTAGTAACGTTACATTTGAACAAATTTAGATATTTGTTTTAACCACTAAATTACCATTTATTCATTTCAAGTCAAAATTATGTCAAAAACATGTTCATCCTTCCCAGGTTTATGATACAGAAAAGAATGAACACAATCCAAGAAATATTAGAATTGCTATAGCAACTTAAAGGGCTGGTTAGTAACGTTACGAAAAAAGGACATGACAAAAAAATCAATGTCTTGTAACAAAAAGTGTGCAAAAATTCAAGTTACTTCAAACAAAGTGTTGCATTAATTTCAATTATTGCATCATGACAAATGTTCATGCAAATTTTTTTAGCAGTTCGACCGATAATTTTTTAGCTAGACCCCCAAAAGCATGGTTAGTAACGTTACAGTTAGTAACGTTACATTTGTCCGGAGTAATTCCGCAGGTCATTTCACCCTTTTGTAATTGACAAAATGTCACATGACTTCTAGAGTATTTAAATGTATTCATCTTTTACCTTTTAGCAAAACTTTGAGGAAAAAATTTCAAAGGAACCCAATGTAATTTGCATTTAAGTGAATTTCAGCGTCCCCAGTCCCACATGTACATTTTAAATGGTGGTTTTAGATCTCACAAAATCAATGAATACGAAAAATAAAATCTACTGAATTTGAAAGACCCTAATGATTGGTGAACATCCATGGCATTAGTTGATACCTAGATTAAATGGTAAGATAAAGAGGCACATTTCTTTTATCCATGTCATGTCCACCTAACTGCGGAATTGCCCATATGCATTTTCAACATGCTACACTAAAACCATCTGAAGTAATAGCGAAATATAATTGAAGACTACAAAAACAGTGAATCTGATTGTGACTTACATGGTTTTTACCGTTTAGTCATGTTTAAAAATGATGATGAATCAAAGTAGGCATACTAGTGTTACAAAACCCTTGTACGACTGAAGATAATGAATACTTTGACGTTGAAGTCACGCCTTAGTTTATTACTTTTACGATGAAAGATATATCTCATAGTTGCTTACAAGTCATTACCAAAAGCTTACTATATTTAGAAGAAGATTAACATTTTGATCATGAATCCTCCAGCCCTATTTAAAAGGATGTGTGTGAATCATGTCACATCATATGTCAAATAATTATTCCTAAATTGCATAGAAAATAATATTACACAATGGAATTGAATAGTCAGCGCTTCACAAGTTTGTTCTACTGGGCATCCTTGTTCTTCAATGCGTTCTCTACTGAACTATAGTATAGGGGTCCTTTTAGATTACAAAGTCCTGCGATAACTTGAACGATTATACTGGATACATCATTCAGTGTCATTGAAATTTGGTGCCTTGGGATGCGATTCTTATCAGGTACTTGTATGGTACGTACAGTGTAGGTGTTGTGACTCTTGTACTGAGAGTATGTCTTGTACTGCTCTTACATGTTCCTTGGGCGGTGTATGAAAAACGCTATGCAGTCCATGATGATACAAACATTGGAGAAACACTTGTGGAAGTCAGCTGGCATGTTTAATTTAGACAGTAATTTGGGATGGCCAGTGGACGAGGGCTGGGTACGAAACTAAACACACCAAAAAGTGTATCTGCCGCCATAAACCTTGCTGCTGACCGAGGCAAAGTTCAAGAATATTTAATGTTCTTCTATAGACTGTACGTATGCAACGCAACAGCTATTCCTGTATCAATATGATAGTTATAATGTTTTTGTGTGATTTAAAATACACAAAATCCACTCTGTAGAGTGCCCAAGGTGTACGTAGGCCATGGGATAAACCTGAGATACAAACAGATATCTGTATTATCAGGGAATACACTACAAGATGCCAAGCACTTCACTTACAGTCTGTAGTTCTTTTCTCCATTTTAGCGTCGACTAAAAATCAGCTTAACGTCAATCTTTGTATTTAATGCCTTCTATTCCAAGCCATTAAACAGACTTGTGATTTGTTTAATGAGTTACAAAAAATCCTATCCAGGAACTTTCATGGATGTGATGAGTTTCTGGATCTCAAGCTGGTTAAAAGTTTTCTTCCTCTTTCTCACTCCTTCTCTATTGAGATCTCTCTCCTGTCCTTCAAGCCCTGGTCACAACTCGCCGTGCGTGCTTTTAGTCCGTACGTTTTTGGCAGGGGCCACGGCATTCACGTTTTCTCTGAAAACGTGGGGAGGGAGTGACTAGAGCAGGGAGGAAGTACGTCAACGCACGACACTCGCACGGTTGCGCAAGGTGTAAGTACGTGGCCCGCACGCCACGCCTGGTCTTGAGGGGTTACGTGCATCGTACGGTGTGCACGTGGTAAGTGAGTTGTACGTGCTTACAACGTACAATCTCCGTGCGAATGCCACGTTATCTTGCGGAGACTATAATTACACGTGCTGCTCACGTACGGTATCCCTACTCTCTCGCATGTTGTAAGTGCGTGCAAGTGCGATTTTTTTTTTTTTTTTAACCGTCAGATGTTGGGGGTAGACCTATAAGACCACTTTTCGAGATTCTTCTGATGTATAATCATACGTCTTCTCCATACGTGTACATGGCAGTTTAACTTTCTGTGTATCATATCTATTTCAGGGTCATAGGTTTATATGTGAAATGTGTGAATGTATGACTCACTAACAGAGAAAGGGTTAATACATCTGGGCCCTATATATTTCATAAAAAAGTTGATATGATAGCAACTCTTGCTGGAATTGCAATTGTCATAGTAAAGACAAGAATCCAACTTCCTGATTGGCTGTTGCCATTGGAAGTTGTCATTCCAGCAAGAGTTGCCATCCTAACTTATTTTATGAAATGGGGCCCAGGTACACGTATAAAAAATATATCGTGTATACAATGACATTGTAAAACATTATTTTGGTAACACATTGGCACTGGAGATGAGCTGAGAATATACGTTTGTTATTTCAGATGCATATGATTTGGTGTTAAAAAGTCTGCCATCTTTACACGCAGTTTCAGAGGTGTCCAGTAGTTCATTTCAGCCATCCAGGCATATCTTGAGCTAGATTAACAGCATATTGCTGGAACGATGAATGTAGGCGTATGGTTTTCCAGTTTTCTTATCACGTGCTCAACACGCAAGTGATAAGTGCGCCGTCCGTCGAGCAAGTGACGGCAGGAAGACGCACGGAGTCAGTGCGTTGTACACACGTTTACTGTAGAGGGCACGTACGTTGCCCGTACTTGGGGTGAATCCGTAGCCCGAACGCAGCGAAAGTTCCTCATGACATAAAAGTGCTACGGCGTGTCTGCGTGCTTCAAAATCCATACTGAGGCGGTACTTACTACGCACGGATCCCCAAGTTTTGTCCATGTTTTTGTAAGTAGACAGCACGCACTTGCAAGTACGGCGAGTTGTGACCACGGCTTAAAGGATCGACAGTGGTTATGCTGTCTTTATGCTCTGCTCGATATTCTTCGCACTGCCATCCCTATCATCTGGTTTATGTTGAATTTGAATTGAATAATCTGCTGTGGCACATTTCCTGCCATACTTAGCCTTTGTCCCTTCTGTTCTTCAACCAAGTCATCATGTCATCGTCTCATCAGGGGTGACATCAATTTCATCCGTCTTTCCCGTGAACTCATGGATTCTTTCTCTGCGAGACCTATTTATACAAAACTCGCATCCCCTTTGCCAGAAGAAAGGTCTCATCGGGCAGGTGATAGTATTCACACTGAATGTTTATTGTATTCCCAAGGTGGTTCGCTAATTGCTCGAGCTCATTTTCTTTACTGTCTAGTAATTGGTGGAGGTGGTCTCCTTAGCGTAGTGCACGGGTTGTACTGCGGATGTGAGAGATTAGCCCGACTGGCCAGATCTCGCACTGCTTCATAAGCCTTCTTAGGTGTGGTGGCCTCACCAGACACTTTTGAATAGAAGAGTTGCCTGCTTTTGTTTGTATGTGGCCAGCAAATCCATCCTCTCCTTCAGGTGTTGGGGAAGGAGAATTATGATAATGATAATATGATAATCATAATATTTCTAATGTGCACTTTTTGACAATTTGTCACTCAAAGTGCTGTAGACATTGATTCATAATTACTCAACAACATGAGATTAAAACATAATTTGCATGAATATTGTGAATTAAGCTAACTAACAGAACCACATATAAAAATGTAAATTAGGATGTCTTGTACTTCCTAACAAACAAGTGGTACTTCAAACTTGACTGAAAAGTCTTGCAGTTATGTGCAGTTGTATCTTCCAAATACTACCAGGTAACCTGTTTCACACTGTTGGTGCTACATAGCTAAAAACATGGTCTTCATAATGGGGGGTTCGGCTGCGAGGTATTACCAGCACAGTAGATGACGATGATTGTAATGGGTACAATAGTTGTTCTGCCTCCTCACAAGAAGATCCCTGATATAAAGTAGGTGCTGCATTATGGAGAGCTTTATGGACTAATGTCAGGATCTTGTACTCAATCCTTCTTAACACAGGGAGCCAGCGGAGTTTCTTTAGAGTAGGGATGATATGATCTTAGTTCCCTACACCTTTCAGAACAGGATATAGTGACTGCCCGTCCTCTCTTACTTCTTACTGTCAGTATTGTTAGCCTGTTAACAGCAAGTCTCTCTGAGGTTGAAAGCGATTTCAGAATCTCATCTTGGATGGGACTTTTTTTTTTTTTTTGGAATGCTTGCTTCCTGTAATCCTCATGTTTTTACTTCCTTTGGCCTAAGTCCAATAAACAGTAGAACCTGTGCAAGAGTGACTGAGGAAGTTTATACTGGACATTAATCTGGTTGAAGTACACAGATATCTGTCATCAAACAGGTTTTCTGTCTCTTTCTGATCGAGGAATGTGTGGAACTCTGCATAGTCCTGTATGAGTGTCTTCCATTCCTTGCCATGAAGTAGACCATTTCCTTGTTTGATGAGTAACAGAAACAGCTCCTTTCCAGGAACTTTCTTGGATGCGAGGAGTTTTTGGATCTGGGGCTGGTGAAACAAATTATGTTCATCCTCTTCCTCACTCCATCTTGTGTAAGATCTGATCTCTATTTGTTTTTTGTTTTTTTATTCGCCCTTTTGGGCTCTCCCCTAACAATACGAACATATACGATCACATCACTTGGTGATCATTCACAAAACAAATACAGTAGCTCACTTGGCTGGGACATACTACTTAGGGGGGGCCTCGGGCAAGGCTGGCCCAGAAACTGGAGATATACATATATACACTACTATCCCGGGAGCCACACAACAAAAATAAGAGGTCATGGATAGGGGGGAAGGACAGGGAAAGATAGAGAGAGAAGAAATGGAAGGCACCCCCCAGATAGGAGTCTCGGATTCGTAATCCAGCATCTCTCGTATCGGCGTCGTTTAGATATCGAACTGCTTCTGTTGTTGAACGCCAGACCTTGGTGTTCCGGTCGGCCACGAGGGCTGTGATGCCTCATAACTCATAAGTGCTGTTGGCATGGACAGCACCAGTTGGTACTTGTCAGAGGTGGTAGATCCGGCGTGCATGGCCGCTAATGCCGTGGTCATCTCCGTCTAATGCCCCATATTTGGTGGCAAGGCTCGGAGTGACAACCAGTCCACGCTGTCCGTGATTAATGATTCCTTCCGCTGTTTGGCGCTGTACTTCTCCAGCACCGTCGCAGGCAGGACTGAACAGAGAACAGCAGAGATCTTGGTTCATGCCATTTCCACGCAGCTTGGTACTGTTCGTGGCTTGATTGTATTTGTGGGTATGGCAGGAGTGTTGTATTTGAGACCCTTCCATATGTAGGGGGGGGGGGGTGCCAAAAAGAGTATGGGCTAATTGAGCTGAACCAAAAGTGTGGGTGTGAAAGTGCTCCCGGGATTGAACCCAACAGCAGAGTGGCAGCGGAGGGGAAGGGGGGTCGGCAAGAATCCATCTCAGTCAGTCGCGCCCTGACTGTGCTTTAAACATGTGATAGATTCTCGCCGAACCCTCGAGGGATCTAACGACTAATAGCTTCGTATCCGCCCGCGACAGCCCGGCGCTCCACAGCGTGCGCACGGAGGCTTCAGTAAGAAGCCCCCGCCAGTTGATGGTGAGCGTGGAGAACTCTGGCTGATGTTCAAAGTGTTTCACAACGTAATCACTGATGCCTGAGTTCTCCCGGTAGTAGGAGACCTTCCGCGTGTGTGCCGCAGCAAGCGACGACACGTTGGCATCTCCCACCACCTGAACGTCCACCACCATTGCCCGATCGCCGCGTCCCATGATGATGTCGGGTCTACGTATCCCAGCTGGGGTGGGAGATCTAAGACCCGATCGTGGCGTTTGGTTCGCCAGGGCGCGACCACCGGACAAGATTGGAGGATGTGGCCGAGGCTCTCGACCCGACCACACCCCAGATCGCACACCACAGGTGCCCCCGGACGACCGCGAGCGGCCCTCACCCGAGTGGTGGAAACACCAAGACGATGCTTGATAGCTGTGACATAGTTGGAGCCCGAAAGCAGGAGGGTTCCGTCGTTGACCCAGTCGTGGGAGGACCTAGCGGAGTGGGGTTCCGCCAACCCAGCCCCATCAACGGACTCGTGCAGCATCCTAGCCCAGCTGCGGGCCGAGGCCCTCCGACCCTCCTCCACCCCGGTCTCTGAGGAGACCCAGAATGGAAGAGAGCGAGGGGCCTCTAAAGCGACCCACGACACTCGATCGTCCGAGGACTGAGCGAGACGCTGCACGATTCCTTGCCGCAGCAGTGGAACAGCGGACTCGAAGGATGGAATACCGAGCCCGCCGTCCCGGATCTGGGCGTGGAGACTTGCGTTGGTCGTATCTTTGGGAAGATGTAAAGCCCCGCGCACAAATTTTCTTGTCTCCTTGTCAACCCTACAAAGGGTTCCATTTTTCGCACCGCTAAGCACAAGGCTGTAGCGGTGCCGTCTGCAAAGGCTAGCTTGGAGATTCGACTAGGCCCCAATTGGACGCCGATGTTTTCATCCAATTTGGCAAGGGCCCAGTCGAGAGTGATGTTGATAAGGTAGGGAGACAAAGGGTCTCCCTGCAGGACTCCCCTTTTACAGTGTACCACCGTGTCGAACACCGTGGTGGCGTCGCCGTATACGCCCTGGATGTACTCCACCAACGGTTTCGGCAACCCCATGCTAGTGGCGGCCGCCAACATGGCCTCGTGTCCAACGGAGTCAAACGCTTTCCGAAAATCAATAAACGCGCAGTGTGCGCAGCAATTTCTTAGTTTCTTTAATGACTCCATGGAACAAGGCCAGGTTGGCCGCCGTTCCGTCCTTGTCAGTGAATCCCTTCTGGTAGTCCCCGACAGGTGCAGCAGAGCGTACTCTCCAAGCCAAGATCCTATGGAGGGTCCTCGTGACCACCGAGGTGATCGTGAGCGGCCTATACTCACTGGGGCCCTCCGGGTGTGAGGACTTGGGGATGAGAACGGTTCTTCCCTCTCTAAGCGCAGAGGGGAGACCAAAGACCAAAAATCCATTAAAAAGCCACTGGAGTTTAAGTGTATTGACCTGCGCAAGGTCTTTTAGTACTCTTCCATCCCGTCCATTGGCGGTTCCCTTTTTGGAGGCCTTAATTGATTTGTTTATCTCATCCGCAGTCACTTCACACCATGTTGCTGAGGCATCAGCAACTGGGGTAGGGATCTTGCCTTGGTTCGGAGGGGCGGGTCTTCCCAAAAAATCCACCCAATTTTGTTCCGTCCCCTCCGGGAAGGATGTGGCCGCACCTGGAACTTTTCCGTCCAGAATGTCTCTGCATGTGCGGCCCCTATCCTTCTTCCAACTCTGCTGAGTCTGTCGATACTTCCATTGGGATTTTCTTTTCTTTGTCCCGCCCTGCTGGTCGGCCCAAGGGGCTGCAGGGCGGCGTCGTGAGGTGGCGCTCGGGAGCCACTCCTCCAGCTTGCCCATCAAGAGGTCCTGAGCTCCCTCTGGGGAGAGGACCCGAAGGCCCAACTCCCCAGAGATCCTCCCAAAGGCCTCTTTAGGGGTCACCGGTGGAGCGACTCCCTCACTCGAAGGACGCATTGGGCTCGAGCTATCATCCGTATCGTCCGAGACCGCAGCGGCGGCCTCGACCGATGTCTCCACGGAAGAAGAAGGGCCAGAAGTTCCTTCCGTGGCTTGCTCAAGCCCGGGTTCGGCAGGGTTTGCTCCTACATCCGAACCCCCTTGACATCTCATTTCCCTGAGGAGGGCTGAGTACCTGGCATTTTTACGCCGCATGCCTTTTATGGCCTCGATGGTTCTGTGCGGCAGTATTTTGGCAATGATCTGATTGATGTTGTGTACAGAAGCGGGTGCGGAAATATCCGCACTCGCGGCCAGTCTCAGCTCCTCCTCATCCCACCTCATCTCCGGGTGTGCCCTGATGGTGTCGGCCACGCCCGAATGGTATTCGTCTGGGTGGGACTTCCGCTCGTGCTGACGTCGACCTGCGAATGACTTGAATTTCCGACAACAAATTGGACAAATAGAATTGTCCTGGTCGACGTCAGCACCGTTCTCGAAACCGGTGCCGCTCATACTGTGGTTATAAACAAAACGGTTAGGCAACGAAACAACGGAAAGAAAAGAAAAGAAAAGTGTGTGCCCCTAATTGTAGTCCTAAATTTGGACTACAATAACAAAACAGAAAGAATTTGGAAAGGGCACACAAACACCAAACAAATTGGTTAAGGGAGATTTGCCGTCTACGCAAGTTAGACGTTGCCCGGCGGGGCCACGAGGAGGCTCTCCCTTAGTAACTATGACTCAAAAACTCAGGTAACGAAAATAGAGTGCGTCAACAAAGAGAATTGGAAGCGAGCAAGGGACGCACTCGCAAATCATAAACTCAAGAGAATCATAGTTACCTCTTTATCTGTCTTCCTGCTACAGACACTGTTACTGTACTCGATCGATAGAAGCTAGCCTTTGTGTTCTCAACTTCATTTATTTTATTTTTTCATTTATTTTGTTTTTCATCTCCAACAGAAACATATGAATATTTTACAGAAAAAGAATACATATATTTCTTCATAATACATAATATTAAAGAAAAAGTTTTCAAAATATTGTAAGTATACATGGAAGTGCTGGAAATTGGGAGGAATGCTAAAAAGCAGTGCTTGTAGGGTACATTCCCCTCACACGTTATACAGAAATTTTTATGATTGATTGACTGATATACATAAAAAGTGAATCTTGGTCTCATTCTCTCCATCTTGGGCACTGTATAGCATTCTCTGTGCTTACATTGAACTGGTTGGTTCTTTCTTCTTTGTATGGCCTTCTCAATTTCATTTTTCCATATTAGTACTGCCATCACTACCAGCTGGATTATGTCATATTTTAGTCAAAAGTTGTCATGAGACACTCTCCCTGCCATCTTAAATTTTTTTTTTACTCTTCATCCAATTTGTCATGTATCAAGTTTTCGTCTTGTGACTTTTCCTTTCTCTGCGAGGCACAAAACTTTGCTGACTTTTGCGAGGAGGAATGTCTTGTTTGGTAGTCGACAGTACTCTCTGTGGATCCTTATGGTGTGTCCTAGATGATTTGTGAGCTATTTGAGCTCATGCTTCTTGAGACCTTGTATTTGGGATATTGTTGCTAAGTGCTTTCTCAATCTTGTGCATCGAATGTACTCCGTGTTGTGGATGGTGATGGTGTCCTTTTCCTTAAGATGAGATCATGAGCTTCCCTGCCAAATGCCCTCAAATCCTGTCTAAAGGGCATTATTGCTACAGCAATATCTTTAATATATAAAGGCCACTATAAGTCTTTTTCCAATCTAAGAAGTGGCTCTGTTTGATTAAAACTAAAGTGAAAAGTCAATATCCTCTGTAAAACATTGACATTGATATTGACATACATCAGATTAAACAATGTGTGAATAATTTACTGCCTGAAGTGTCCTTGTATAATTTATTTTTCCTGACATTGTGTTCTGGCTTGACTTTAAGGGAAGGTCGAGGGTATGCTGGAAATATGTCATCTGCATTTGGCATGTTCATTTCCTTTGCAATGCTGTGGAAAACAGCTTGCAATAATATGTGCTGTAATGAGAGGTGTATTAATTCATTGTACTTTTCTGTACTCATCTAATTTAATTTGCACTCATATGCTTCAGTTCTCAGAGTGAGCTAATTTACACACTTTTTCTTACTGTGTGATTATTGTGTTCACAAATTTTACTGAAAACAGTGCACACATACAATCTTGAATAACTTCATACCCTCAACTGTAAGCTCTCACATTTATACAATGCCCATTGACCCGATCATTCCGAGATTTGGCCATTTCTTGAAAAAAGAAGCATTTGAGAGCAAATAATCAAAAGAGAATTTAAAGTACAGTTTCATCAAATGATACATTTGCAAACATCGTTTCGTTACCATCACATACCAATACTCTCTGTTGGCTTTCATGCGATATTACAACTAAAAAACAAACAAAAAACGACAACTTAAATGTGGTAATTTAGGGCCATTAATCCATGCTCTCCAAAGTACATTGTTATGGATATAATTTCGAACTGTCACTCATATTCCCTAAAACGTATTTGCCTAAAAATGTTTTAAAAAGTAGTAAGCATAGGAAGGATGAACTGGAAATAATTTCTTTTTTTTCCCCCTGTCCTCGGTCACCTAGTATGAAATTTAGCACACGACTTTGGACAGAGAATGAGTGCTTACAATGTCAGTGCTTTTGTTGTGAAGAGGGGGCGTAGACCTCCGACGATCCCTGCCATAGTTTCTATTTGGCTGACACGCTGCCTCATACTTCCGTCTGCATCTGAATCAGCTGCTCCATATTTCCCAACCAGATTGACTTGACATCCCTGGAGGATCTCCTTCATTTCTATTCAGCAGTTTTATCACAATTATTAGCAATGCTATGATATGTTTAAGTCCATTCATCCCATTACAAACTTTGCTGACTTTTGAGAGGAGGAAAGTCTCATTTGGGAGTCGGTAATATTATCTGTGGATGCTGATGGTGCGTCCTAGCTGATTTGTGAGCTGTTTGAGCTCATTTTCCTTCCGACCTAGTATTTGGGATATTGTTACCAAGTGCTTTCTCAATCTTGTGCATCGAATGTACTCCGTGTTGTGGATGGTGATGGTGTCCTTTTCCTGAAGATGAGATCATGAGCTTCCCTGCCAAATGCCCTCAAATCCTATCTAAAGGGCATTATTGCTACAGCAATATCTTTAACATATAAAGGCCACTATAAGTCTTGTACCAATCTAAGAAGTGGCTCTGTTTGATTAAAACTAAAGTGAAAATCAATATCCTCTGTAAAACATTGACATTGACATTGACATACATCAGATTAAACAATGTGTGAATAATTTACTGCCTTAAATGTCCTTGTATGATATATTTTTCCTGACATTGTGTTCTGCCTTGACTTTAAGGGAAGGTTGAGGGCATGCTGGAAATATGTCAACTTAAATGTGGTAATTTAGGGCCAGTAATCCATGTTCTCCCAAGTACATTATTATGGATATAATTTCGAACTGTCACTCATATTTCCTAAAACGTATTTGCCTAAAAATGTTTTAAAAAGTAGTAAGCATTGGAAGGATGAACTGGAAATGATTTCCTTTTTTTTTTTTCTGTCCTCGGTCACCTACAGTAGTATGAAATTTAGCACACGACTTTGGACAGAGAATGAGTGCTTACATTGTCCGTGCTTTTGTTGTGAAGAGGGGGCGTAGACCTCCGACGATCCCTGCCTTAGTTTCTGTTTGGCTGACACGCTGCCTCATACTTCCGTCTGCATCTGAATCAGCTGCTCCATATTTCCCAACCAGATCGACTTGACATCCCTGGAGGATCTCCTTCATTTCTATTCAGCAGTTTTATCACAAAAGCAATGCCATATCTTTTATGTCCATTTATCCCATTATAAGAATAAAAGTAGCAGAATTTTCAATTACTAATTAGCCCTTTTTAATTATCACTGAACTGTGAAAAGACTGTACAAGAGGAAAGTATTAGCTGTAATTTTTCTCCAAAAGATAAACTTTATCACATTATATCATATCATAACTTACTTTAATATCATAATTATATTAAGACTTTCCTTTTAGAATGCAATAACTCAGTGATAAAAACAAACATAAATTAAACATACGTAAAAATATTTCAGACGTACCTGTATGTATTTCCAATGCATAACTTCTTTATCACACTCCCCTGCTCTTTTACATTGATTTCATGACTTGAAATAATGAAATAACATATTAAACCTTCTTGGTGGAGGGTCATTTTGGGCCCTTTAAACCTGACATAGACTGGCATTTTTGACCATGATGCAGGAGACAAAAAAAAAAAAAAAATTCTACAAGACCTGCCTCAGCAAAAACTCTTCATTCACATGGGCTTGTACCATTAATCTTGTGCTGACCATTTACTGACTACTATAGCGAGCTTGTATAATAATTCAGTGAAATAAAAAATACCTACAAATTCCCAGGTGGTCTTGAACTTTTGCAAATTATGGTATAGATACATTTGATACATTGTATTGTATTATATTTCATTAAGTCAATGAATAGTTTCAAATATATGATACAAATTTAATAATCAATTTTTCTTGATTAAGCAATGAATATAAAATATGCAGAATCTTTTCTTGAATTTCCATTAATAAGATATTGCTTATAGGAAGAATTAACTTTGACATGCCTCATGCTGTTAGGGAAAGAAAGCAGCTGTGCATAATTGATTAGTTAGTTTCTGGTTGAAGGGCATAGATGCTGGAACAATGTACTATGATTCAATCAAAATATGAGCCAATCCCATTTATTAGAAGTTGGTTGCAAACTGAATGTAAAAAAAGAGAAAAAATCTTACTGATTACAACAGTTGAAGTACAAATAAAAACTAAATTGAATGTGACATGAATAACAGGCGTCACCAAGCTTTCCATTATGGCAGCTCAATCACCACTACACAGGACATGGCATTAGTTTGTGTGACTAGCTACGTTTGACGTTTGTTTAATAGTCGACTTCGCATAAAATTTGAGACCACTGCGACTACTTCTGCGTCGCCCGGCTTTACCTAGGCACATGGCCTATTTTACGCATGTTTTTTGGTGGAAAATTAAAATTATTTTGTTTTATTGTTATATATTATATAAATAAAGAGAGTGTTGTCTGGAGGTTCCTCCCCACGGTGAGCACTGCTGCAGCCATGATGAGGGTCACGGGGTCTCCTCATCAGAGTCAGGGTTGGCTCTGCAGCTGCAGTCAGTTAACCTATATGACAACAAAAAAGTGAAAAGCATGTTCAGAATTATTGCACGTTCATTAGATGTATCTGTGTATTCCAGCTAGGTAACAGCCAATATGGATAACTAGAGATTCTGAATAGGCTCAGTGAAACATGGAAAGCAATACCAAAAGAACAATGCATTCTAAACAGAAAGGAAATCCCGCAATGTGTAATCAGCATATTTCCTCTTTAATCCTGTAGAGAGTGCATGGATATGCACATCCCCATACATCCTAATCTTGATGTCTAACCCTAAAATCTTGGATCATGCAACTTACAGACAAAATTTTATCAACTTACTGTTCGGAGTTTGACTGTTGTCTAGAGGTTCATCGATCGTCATGGTGCCATGAGGAGGGTTAGTATGTCGTTAAAAAAGAGTAGAATTATGGAGAAGAAACGTGATGATACAACTTCCTCAGTAGAGTGAAGATATAGTACTGTACATGTGTCAAGCAAACTAAGCAATACACAATTAAGCCGCCATTGGGTGCAGAATTTTAGAGAACACTGAGTAAGCGTACTACACACGTACGTACATTATTAAAATGAGAAGGAGTGAAAATGAATAAAAAGCATGAGTGCTATTGATTGAGTGGCAGTTTGGATCTTCCCTGCTAGCTCGAGATGTATGCAGAGTTCTTCATGCAAGCAATGAAACTGCTTCTTCAGCTGTCCAATTCCTCTCTCAACCAGACACCGTATCCTCTCATGTGATTGGTTGTAGCGCTTCTGCGGAGATTGCGAGCACAGTATGAGAGTAAGAAGCCATTGACGGAGCGGATAACTGCTAAACCCCTTGACCATATTATTATGTTCACTAAAGGTTCCTTGGGCCTTCTTTCCCGTAAGACTCTGGAATCATGGGTGTTCCCTCGCCAGCAAGCATTGATGTTGATGAGCTTGCATTCCGCATCCATGACAACTTGAACGTTGATGCTGTGTTTTCTCTTACGGTTTATGAATTGGTCCTCATGCTCGGTGGGCGCAATGAGTTTTATCTGGGTTCAATCGATCAAGCCGATCACCCTGGGAATGTTTGCTATCTCGAAGAGACTCACTTTTAACCTTCTTCCTTTCTTTCTTATTTGGTAGATGGACAAAGTCTATCACCCCGTGAATATTCACCATCTCAAAGAAACTCATTTTAGCCCTTCTCCTTTCCTTTTCATTTGGTAGACGAACGAAGTCTGGAAGACGTCTTGATAGCGCATCACTGTCTTGGGCAATACATCTCAACATAGATGCCCGAGACAGATGCAAGGTGTCACCATCAGTTCGTTGAAAGCACAGCGTTGCGAGAACAGGAGAGATTGAAGAGCAGCGCACACCCTGTCAGTTGGAGCTGTTTGGTGGTTCCAATTTAGCCTTGGGAACGATGTCATTGTGGATTAGATTCTCGATCCTAGGAATACAAAGTTGCTCTCTCAAAGAGCGGTATCTTTGAGTTGAACGTCAGTGTCTATCTCAAACGGTGGACGTGGGAATTTGGGACGATTCTTCTGCGCCCTCTGTGTGACGATCATTATGAATGTGATGAAAAGCAGACGTCCCAGTCTTGGATATTCCTATCTAATGTATCGCGTCAATCGTTACTAGCACCTCTTAACCGAATTAAGTTGCTAGAAATTGTAAGCTAAAAGGCTCAACACAAGTGCTTACAGTGAGCAAAATGTCTCAGCAAGTTAGATTTGAGCGGTATTGCTCAAAGTCCGTTCTAAGCGTCGTAATGTTCATAGTAGTCAAAACTGTCTCTTTCCTTTATTTTAGGTCAGGAAGCAGACTGCGCAGATTGTTATTATTTTGACTGTTAAAGAGACCTTAATGTACCCATCTGTAAATTACGATTATCATATTTGGTGAGAGATAACCAAATAAGAATGATGTTGCATTCACGTACTTGTAATCACTACCTCAAAATTAAAGAAAGAATTTAAAATATATGATTTTTTTTAGTCAAGTAAAGTCCTCTACCTTTGCAGAGTAGCCAAGATTATTGGCATACTAGCATAATTATAGGAACGATACAGACATACATATATAATTTATCATTGAAAATTTGTTTGCTGAACGTACATGACATTGTGTATGCCCTCATTTCTTCAATTTCTGCAATTACCAGCCTACGCCGAAGGCTGCCATCTAGTGTCTATTGCTTGTCCAAGGCAAGTTTAAGATACGGTATGATATGATATTAATTCATTCTGTACTTGTGGCTTGGGAGCCCCTTCTGCACGCGCTGATTTTTTTATTTTTATTAAAATTAAAAACATACAATCCAATTAGTTACAATACAGTACGATAAGAGCGTATTGTAATATTTGTTCATTCTTCAGCTGTTTTCGTCGTATGAATTGTTTGTTATCATAATGCCGAATGGGAAATGAACTTAACTATACGTTGAAAAATTAACGCGTTGATTGAATCAAACACATAGCAATTGTTTACAGTTCCAATTATGTTGCAGTAAAAACGAAATAATACAAAAATGATGCCGCGAGAGCCTATTGAAATACAATCTTAGTTTGAATTAATTTTTTTATTCTGTTGCCATTGAGATCAACTGCCAAGTTTGAGGAAAATCTGCCATGGAGTTGATTATTACAAGTTTATCCACACTCTTACACCCTTAATCTGAAGCTTCGTGTAGTCTGAAAAATGCAATAACGGCATGTACATGTAATTCAAAAGGTTTGTTGTTTTGAAGCACACGAAGTCCACATTTAACTGGATGTGCTTAATCCGAAAATGAAAAAGGGTTCGTCAATCGGAATTATGCATTTGGCAGACAAATCATGTGTGTATTGTGGTTTCAGAAATAGTAGAAATGTTATGATTGAAATGCTAACGGTTGTTAAAGAGTATCAATTATTTGGTTGCAATATTTGTTATCTCACCATAAATTGGCATTGTAAGGCAACTTTCACTTCAATTTTGTCAGTTACTTCACGTTGATTACTACATGTATTCACACGTAATGTTCTATAGGGCGCATGGTGTATCTGTGAAACAGAAAAAAAAAAACACCCAAAACCCTGTATCTGTATAACATTGATTTTCTAATCAAGAGATATAATTAATTATACGAACACGCAATCCTCAAGGTGGCTATTATAATGTACGTTGTACCCTGTAAGATACGTTAATTTCCACTCTGGATTATTGTATGCTACGCTGTATGTAAAACGCCGAATTACTCATTCCAAGGTATGCCAATTTTACACGACTTGCCCTAAACGCGCATACATGTTAAAGCCAAAACATAGTTCTGGTACGCCAGCAAAAGTTGTCAAATTTCGCTTCCTAAATGTGAACGTATGCCTAGGAAATGTGCGGAATAATGCTGCATGTAATAACAAAATATTCGATGGGTAACGACGAAAATGCGAAATATTAACCAAAAAGGTTCAGTCTCAGAACTTACCCGAACGGGGTCAGACTAAACTCGGACTCGGGGATAACTCGGCCTCGCTTTGACGGCGGGCTGTTAGCTTGGTTGCCGCAGCCGCCTTGGCAACCTTGGGTATTTATTATTGTTATTATTATATTTATTATTATTATTATTATTATTATTATTAGTAGTAGTAGTAGTAGTAGTAGTAATAGTAGTAGTAGTAGTAGTAGCAGCCTAATGGCATAATCATGTAATCAGCATAATGTAGAGCCTAATATATTGGTAATTTCAATCTGGGAAGCAAGAGGACAGTGATAATAACTTTTCAAGGGTTTTCTATGATGAGGAATCCATTTATAACCACCTTTACCATTTTGAAATGATGCAAGTTTCTTAAATATCATAATTATCATATTGAGCTAACACCTGTGAGCAAAAATCTAGTAGATGGTATTTTGTGTTCCTGCATCACAAAACCAAAAAGTCGCCAGACACGGATATTTAGTAAAGGCCATGTTCTGAAAGAGCAGACTCTAGGCTTTAAGATGATGTACACAATGTATTATAACACAGTGCAAATAGGCTTTCCTAACCTATCTAGACAATGGACAGAAAGCACATACTCTGGAAAAAAAATAAGTGTTTACTGGGGAAAATAGGCTTTGAAGGTTGGGTCTATTCAAGCGCCTAATCTCACAATGCTGCGCTCTGTGCAATGAATGGGGGGAAAGAGCAAACAAACAAGCAAACAGGAGGTAGAACTCCACAGCAATCATAGTAAAAGGATTATCATATTAAGCTAAATTGTGCACACTCTATGAAAAAGAAACAAATTCTATTTATAACTTATACTAACTTTGAAAACAGCAGCACCTTCCTATCAAAAGTTATTACAGTTTAAAGGGAAGAGTGTGCAAGGAATTCGTAAGAAATTAATAGGGGCCTGTAGGACACAACTAAACTCTTCTATGTTTCTTTTTAAATGTGTTCTAGAAAAAAAAAACTTCAAAAGAAAAACAAAATTTCCTTTTTTTGTATGTCCGTATATTTTAGAGTTATGCAGAATAATTACTCTTTCAGTTATTCTAAAAATGTAAATATTAACTGGATTGACCCATTTCACCAATGTTGAGTCTTCGGTTAAAATCATGCGTGCGACTTCTTGTTGGTTTTGTGATGAGTGGGAAAGTTGCTTTTAAAAGGTCTTTTGTTGATTCGTGTTCAAGATTGGTATTGAAGTAAATTACTAAAATTCAGCGAGTTGGCGTAAATGTATGTGTTGCTATAGTTTTAATCCTTTTAACCTGAAAACATGGATAATACAACTTTTCAAGCGTTTTCTTTGACAAGGAATCCATTTATAACAATAGTTATATCATTTTAAAATGATGCAAAAGTCTTAAATATAATATGCATAATGAACTAATTTGTATATATATTATAGTCCAGTATTAGAATGGTACCATAAAACATTCGGGGTTATAAAACTCCAAAGGACTTAATGGAAGCAGGGCAAACACTATAGAAAGTGACATTTTGTGTCAATATATTTTATAAGACACTTCCGTTACAATATGACAGCTAGTAATCACTGTCGTGTTGGTGTTCAAACATTTCGGCTACTTTAAGTGGAAATGAATTTGTTGATAAGTTACACTGATTTTGACCAATCTGTAATTTGAATTAACTTCTGGACATGCTTTATGAATTTTGATTTTAAATACAGGCATACACTTATATCAGACAATGGCAATGTTTTGACAAATCTGTACATCTATTATTAATGCAGAAATGTACATGCACATTGTTTGTGCATATTTTATATACATGTACATGTACTTGCGTACAATACATGTAGTTATATTGTGTATGTAATGTGTTTGTATGTGTGCACCTAGTGTATGTCATATAGTAACATAACTTTCAAGAGATACATCAGCACAGGAACAAAATAAATGTAAGTGTTACGCTTACGCCTTAAAGTCTTATCCCACTGATTTATTTTCATTTTGTCCAGTGCCGTCGTATACAGGTACAGCTTACGAACAATCTGTCGTGGAGCCCCAATGGGGTTTATAACCAATAACAAACTTCAGTGCTGCACTTCGTTCTGTTTGACATAGATGCCTTATACTGCCGGTGGCTGCTGGCGATGTGTATAGTACTATCAGGCTATGATAATACATGTATTGGACATGAATTGTATAGGATATTTGGACCCTTCACCTATTACAATAAGTCAGTTCGGAGTTTGGTCATGATTGTGCATATTGGTGCAAAGATCTTTCACACAGAGCTTCAACACGCAATTATTCTCCGTAACTCAACACTATCATAATCCGTGATCCCTTTGAGATTGCTAATCCCAACATCCCGTCTAAGAATAAAGTGAAACATATAGTAATAATCTCTTCTTGCGTGACCACGGTTTACATAACATGTACGATGAATTTAGATGTAGGGAATATCTTTTCTCGCAAGCAACGTGCGGATTGAAACAACCTCACTGTAAATTTATTTAATAGGCAATTCACATGCCTCGGAAACATTAAGGTCGACCGGGTATACTCCTCATATCAAACTTTGAATGACAACAGAAAACACGTGAAGGATGAAACGTTTGAAATATTTTTGCTTTGTACTCTCCGACCAGCTGTTTCTCTGTATACCCAAGATTGAAGTCGCTCTGCAGCCGCAGTTTTCAAATATTTACACCCGCCCAATTTCATCACTTCTTTTTAATTAATACGCGTGTCGAATGACCACTCCTTGTGTACAGTCGCTCCGATTTCGTATTGAAGCCTGATGTGGTGACTTCACGTACAATAGGAATGGTGAAATCTCCGGGAAGGAGCTAAAAAAAGTGGTTCCGTGTTCCGTTGCCAAATATCATGCATTTTCACAGTTGCCTGCCGTCACCGAAACGCTGTTTTCAAATTCTGATGGATTTTCGACATAAGAGGCTTACGTGCACGGCTGGTGTTCTTTGGGTGTTGCTTGGCGTTGGTGCCATTTTTCTTAGCACTGGTAAGGTACGTATAAAAGTGACGCCGCAAAGAGTTCTCATGTCTGTAGGTAGTTTATACCCTCCAGCTAAACATGCCTTGATAAAATAATATACAGTGCACACCCGTTATAACGAACACGGTCATAACGAAATTCCAGTAAAAAATCAGGGTGCAACATTAGCTGTGCTATGCTTTATTCTATTTTATTATTTTTCTTTTAAATTTGTTCGGTTATCAAGAAATTTGAAATTTTTATCAAGAAAATTGCCTGTCCCGAGAAATTCGTTATAACGGAGTCCACTGTATTCGTGTTCTGAAATTATTGTGATAAATTTAAATTATGAAAAGGATAATCTGGATTCAAATTACGTAATATTTGTTATTAAGTTAATTTAGTGAGGTTTAGTGTCGAAAATAAAGTTAGAAATGGGCTTCGGTTGGGGGTTTCGACCCAGAATCTATAAATTGATAAGACTATTTGCTTTGGCTATTCTAGTCTAGTCTCTAGACTAGTCTATAGACCTATAGACTACTAGGTTATGTGGAGGGTAGGTACCAAAGGAACTCGAAAGGGTTGGGTCATCAAAGAGAGTAAATTTATAGAGAGAAGAACGAAAATGGAGGGCGAAGAAGAGGACAGACATGACAGAAAGTTGAAAAAGTTCTGAGGGGTGATGGATGAGAGTTCGTGGAGAGGCGGGAGACATCGGATGTAATACTAATAGTCTAGTCTAGTATAAGGATAATGCTGTTAAAGTTAGCCCACTGAGTCCGAGGATGGGAAGTTCCACGTAGAATAAACACATTGATACAAATCAAATAACTCTTCCGGTATCAAAGCAATAATGACAAGCTAGACTTCCTTAATGCCCCCCAATATACAGTTTATGATACCCCAGTCCCCACCACTTGCCATATTAAAATGTGTGAGTGCCTGCATCCAATCCGTTCGTATAAAACTACAGCAAGGGTGTAGAGTGGTATGGTAGAATTGTGTGTGTGTGTGTGTGTGGGGGGGGGGGGGGGTAACGAAGTCTTTCCGATAATAATAATAAGATAATTTTCTGTCCACTGCACCTCTGATTTAATGCTAAATATACCATATACCTAAACAGGTGAAGGCAAAACCAAAGAAAGAAAATGAGGCGATGAAGAGGAGGAGGAAAAAAATATCTAAAATTTAGTTCTACACTGAGAAAATTAAAACACAACAAAATATTAGACTATTAGTATTATCTAACAATGTCTAATGTAGTATTAGGCATGTCATCGGAATGACGATTATTTTTCCATGACTACCAAACTGTATTATGTCATTTACAATAAAATAAGCATAATCTTATGTCATCTGTGCTTAGACAATGATAGATTATATATAAATTTAAGTCCATTATTGACTATCAGAACAAGGAGGTTTAGTGCTTCTGCTAATAGTATTGACTAATTGACATCTTTGGGTGATTTCATACAAGTTCGGCGGTATAGGGCTGGTGCAGGCAGTTAGGGACTGTTGCCCGCTTGTTGCAAATAGTTTTGTTTTGCTTCGACAACTTGGGTTACTTTTTTTCATTAACGTGAGTTTTCAGTTCTTACCAAATTAATTTTTTATTCTGGTAAAGAAGAAGAAGAAGAAGAAGAAGAAGAAGAAGAAGAAGTAAAAAAAAAAAAAAGAAAAAAAAAAGAGAGAAGAAGTTAATGCAACAGACGCCGGGTGTTGCTGAGCTGAAGGCGTCAGTATTTTTTATTTTTTTTGACGATGAGATTAACGGAATTAAGGGATAGCTGTAAAGATTATCGATCCTCATAATTATCTGTTTATTATCCGATTATCTGATCCGAGGGGTCAAACAAACAAACAAAACACAAATAAACAAACAAAAAAACAAATAAACAAATTAAAGACAACAAAACACAGAAATCGCAAACAGGAGTGCAGTGGAGATCGGTGTATATGGACGACATTCAACACCGGACCCAACAATGGCTGCCGAATCTTCATCATATAAGACGTTAAGGTCATCATACTTAATAATACACTGACTGACATGACTGATTTCAAATTCGTTGTGATGGCTGGTGCCAGCATGGAAATAGGATTATTGCCACTCTTAAAAACTCTTCTACAATCATGACAATTATAATTCTAACATTGAGAAAAAACTTCCCTCAAACTATGAAGGAAAAAAGCTATCATGGATTTTTTTTTTTCGCTACTTATCTCCCATTTTGCGTCAAATTGCATTTTTCGATGATTATTGTGTTTTCTTTGTCCTCTGGTTTTCTTTACGTCTCCTAATAGGCAGCAGAGCTTGATGCAGGCGTTTATTCCACTTTCACGAAGAGAGAATGCCACGGCTTAGAGTGCACTAACGGTACGTTCAGCCGGTGGTGTGTACCGCCTTTTCAATATCGTTATCATTGGCAAGTTATTAGACATGATTTTCGGGCGAGATTGAGCTTTGTTAGCTTCACCTACAGATACAACTATAAAGATGTAGGAGTTCCGTATGGGTACCCTCCATGCCACAAACGCGATAAGACGGAAGAGTATTACAATGCGGATCATTTTCCCGATTGCTAATTATTTTTGGTGCTACTAAAGTCGTGACATGAAAGGACGACAGAATCAATGAATAAAGATGAGCAAGTGTGGGTACCTGAAATTATGTGCATAACTTTGAAATCACCTATCACTGGACTCATTCACCCTTTCCATGATATCTGACCGAGTAAACACACTCTATGATACACACATACACACTCTAACACATACGCACAATAGACCAAGGGATAGTCCAGAGGCATCATTTGATTGCACACCTGCATCTCACCCTATTACCAGCAGCTGTTAACCACCTGTTTCGTGTTTCAAGAATTCCATTCAAGCCATTGCGCATTGCATGTGTGTCGTTCTCGAGACAAACAAACGCAAAGAATCTCAAAGGATGTTGTTTATGACCTTTGATGTTTATCATGCATTATGCATACATTTGAATACATTATGAAAAAGCAAGTGGAATGTATTATATTCATATGTATTTTGATACGTTGGGGATTTCCTGTCCACGCCTTGCTTGCTTCGGTGTATTAAAGTCGTCACTTTTTTATGGGCAAAATCAAAACCTATTACTTTTAAACACATCATTAATTGAAGTCAATACAGGTAAAAAGATTATGCTAGGCGTAATAGTTTGTTTTGTTTTAAATAGAACATTGCCAAGTGTTAATATTATATTGCACAGTATCAATTTGTGGGCAACAGTAAGGGGATCTACTCTTCACAAAGTATCGTCCGTCTTTATAGGGAAAATCATGATCAATTTCGGCGCTATTTATCTTATCAAAAGCATCTGCTGGTGTCACGCAGCCTTCCGCTACAACTTCCCCGTCATCGTCCACTGCCACGTCATCGACGCCTGCGACGTTCGGGGAGTCGAACTTGGAACCGCCCCACGGTTGCGACCGGACGATCACGGCTGATCGCGGGCAGTTCACGTCCCCAAACTACCCGTTGAAGGTCACAGATTTCCCGCGATGTCGCATCACGATCGTCGCCCCGCCGGGGTTCGCTCCGGTCATCGTCTTTCCCGAGTTCGAGTTTATGGGATCTAATGACTGCTCCACTGGCGAGACCTTTTTGCAAGTGAGTGTAACCTCATTTCCAATATATTGTTTGAAATCATGTTGAAATCAGATTCGCAGATTATGGAGTCAATATGAAGCCATGACAATATTACATGTCAATTCTATTGCCGCGTATATCCAAAATCTGAAGATACTGCTTTGGCACAAATCAACACCCAGCGATATGAATGGTCTAACATATAGCATAGTATATCATTTTATAAAGTCTGCACGCACGCACACAATAATAATCTTGGAATAGGACTGTATCTCGATTGCAAGTTTTAATGGCAACCTATCTTGTTCTTTAGTCTTCCCGTGTATTTGAATAGACCATAATTTTCTTTTCTGTAATGTTAATGTTACAAGTCATGGATGTTCCATTTCCTACATCCTATAAAGAAGTACAGTGTATTTCATTCGCCTGTTCCCTCCGATGATAATTATATGTGATTGGTTTCTCAGGCAGGTGTTGACTTAGATGTTGCCAGATAGATCACGTCTTCGGCAAGTTTAGTGGTTGTAAGGGCATCATTTTTTTTTTTTTTTTCTGACTAAAGCATGCATAGAATTTGAATACATTACCGAAACGGTCTATCCATTTCTTTCAACGGACCCTCGCCACGGTAGATCAACGCAGTAGAGGACCACCCAGAGTTGGTTTGCGGATCGCAAAAACCATTTTCTGTCACGGCTGACGCTAATGTGGTGGTGGTGGACGCCTTCGGGACCCCGGACTCTTTCCACTGGTTCTCGGCGTCCTTCCATTCACGAAGCACGGTTAATGGTGAGACAGTCCGTGGTCTAATTTCGGGTTATGTTTTTAATCCGAAAATGAAATGTTCGTTATTCCGAAGGTTCCCACACAAATTCCTTTACAAACATGTTTGTTAAAACGGAAGTGAAATAGAATTCCTTAATCCGAACGTTTATGGCGCTATTCTGAAGTTTTGTTAAGCTGAATGTTCGAAAATGAAAAGAAACGTTCAAAGGAACCTAATTGCGTTTTCGGATTAACGATCAACGATTAACCGCAATGACGATCTTGTTGATTTGAAGACAGCAAAGGGCCACAAGGAAGCTAGTTGTATGATGACTGTTTGACCTGATATTTATCTTTCTACGACTTTTTCCTCACAGTGCACTTCATCATGTACGAGGGGGTCATAGGTCGTTTTGACGCCAACGCGCTTGAGCCGCCCGCGTCGGGCGCGGACGGTGCGCATACTGCATTGCTGCTACACGCTCATCCTGGGTCACGTGTCAACGTCGGGTTCGAAGAAGTTCTCACGGACGTGGACCGACCTATACGGGTTAGTCTCTTACTTTGCTGATTGTAACTGTTTACACTATGAAAAAAAAAAGTAAATAAGAAAAAGAGTTTACATTCAGAGAGCAAATTTGAAAGTGACTACTGGACTGTAAAACGAATGCTCGCGTGCATTTTATTTTCGCGAATTTCGCGAGAGCCAAGATTCGTGAAATTAAAATGCACACGAAAGTTCTTGTCTACACATTATGCATTGGATAACAGTGGCAATTCGCAAAAATTTCATGCCGCGAATATATCATGTTTTACAGAACTTTTTTTTTCTCTCTGTAAATTATATTGTTTACACTTTTGTGAATCAAATAAAGCTGCAATACCAATAATTCTAATTTTGTTCTGTGAATGTATACAATACTCCCAAAGGCACCCCATAAATATACCCTTATTTCTACGATGCTAATTAACACCAGTCATTGGTGTTATTATGTTAACCGTTTTTTGTTTTTTGTCTTCTTGAGATTCAAGACGTGGTTACCGGAGACGTGCTCGTCGAGTTGTACGGAAGGCACGAACACTTTTCCATCTCCTCAGAGGGCAACGAACTCTTGTTAGAATATGAGCGAGGCTCGACCTTTGAACTCGTCTTTGAATATCAGCTGCTCATCACGGAAGAGCAAGAATATGCTGGTCAGTAAAGCAATCGTTATGATTGTTTGCCATGCCAACCTCGATTCGATTTGACAAATTTTTAACGTGTTCCTGGGTATGCTGAATCATAGGTTGTCACTGCTGTTATGGTTGTATGCAATGTGTTTTCGTTTATAGGTGGATATCATCTTTAGTATTTAATGTATTCATTTCAGGTTGGTGCCCACTAAACATAGATTGCCCTCCCGTTGGGACCCTGAGTACAACTGTGATAGGCCTATCATATCGTAATTTAGCACATGGAGCTCATAATATAAAGGATTATTTTTGGCAATAAAAAGTTATTATTAAGCTGCAGTGATAGGCGAAGATAACACTTGATTTGTGATAAAACGCTTTGCATTAAAGCATGTCTTTCATGATATCGCACCCATTTTGCCGCCATAATGACCAGTCACGTCAGGTCCACAGTCGTGCCGTTTGTGACATGGAATACATGTTAATTCGTTTTCTTATTATCTGTATTATGTCTTCTATTTTTATATATTTTATAGAATGTGACGTAACGCTTCTCGAACAATCGGGCGCTGTAACCTCACCCGGATATCCGATCGCCTACCCGCCCAGCCTCGATTGCACAATGACTATCCGCGTTGGTGAGGACTCGGCTGTCCGTCTCGTGTTCCTGAATTTCTCAGTGGGGTCGGATATGTACGCTGAGGGCGACACTGCAAATCACTGCGTGGATGATTATGTGCAGGTATTTGTTTTTGTTTATTCTTGAGTTGCGGAAATTCCGTCACTTGCTGCTCTCTAATACTGAAATCGAGTCACATACTGGCACAACAGTTCCGTAGAAAGACGTTCAGAAGTCACAAGAGATATTTGGGTTTATGGTTTGTGGGTAAAAATAATATTATGTAAGCTCCTTAACTACTTTGAAATCACGTCTGATTCAGCGACAGTATGATCTTCACAACTTTTCAATTTCGTGTTACTTTAAGTCTCAAGAGTGTGTAGCAAATACTCATTCGTCGTTTTGAAGTAATCTGATACTTCCTTACTTCGTATCACACTTTATTGCAATGCTCACTAAGTATGTCTACGTGAAATATCCAGAGTGTAAGACCCTTTTTAAAGAAGGGAGGAGTAAGCAAAAAACAAACAAACAAACAAACAAAAAACCAAACAAACTTTATTTTAGCTTCTCTTAACTGGCTTCCGTTACCTATCATAAAGCAAAATGATATCATTCGCTTTATTGCACAATAATTTATGATGGTACGATGATGACTAGCCTTGCAACTACAGTTGGTATGTTGCAATACTGCTATTGTATGACATGCTGTTGGTTGTGCTTAATTATAAGGTAACTGATGTAACGACTGATTGGGTGACGCGAGTCTGTGGTTTCCTGCATCCATTTTCGTGGACGTCCGACGACAACGAGGTGATGATTCTACTGCACTCGGACGATGAAGGCGCGTCCACTGGCTTTTACGCTCAATACACAGCCGTGGAGAAGAATGAGGGTAAACTTTGAGCTTCTATTCAATCATATTATGTATAATGCTCCGAGCAGAGACTGAGTTATGTACACAGAGTGTGTACCTCTACACGGATTTGTGTACCTAGGAGCTGTGCTCCTTAAAGCTATTTTAGTTGAGGTGGGGCTTCAGGTTTCCTACTATTAACCCTGTGAGAGAATGAGAAACCTCTTGTAAATTATGAAAGAGCATAATAAAGCAATTCAAAGCTTTCTTGATGAAAATTGGTTTTGAAATGTTGATATCCAAAAAAAGCGATTCTGAATAGGATTACTTTCCTTTACATTGTTATTAGATATCTCGGCAATATCAGTACCAATTTCCAGCAAATAAACATTGAATTCCTTTTGTATAGTATGCTCTTTAACAATCCATAAGTAGTTTCTGAGTATCGCACAAAAAAAGTCAAGAGCTGAGTCCTCATCTCATCCAGTACTATAATCGTCACTTCAAGACCTTGCCACCAGACAAGGTTTGGACAGAGAGTCAGGGTACAAGCCCTGACACCTCCGGTTAGAAAGCAACCTGCTGACCCTCGTGTTTCAGAACGTTGTTTTCCTATTAGGCATGTGCCTTGGTGAATTTTCATAAATTGCCTTTCTCGCCTGTACTCGTTTTTTAATTGTCTGAGACAAGATTTAGATTTGCAAACAATCTGAGCAATCACTTCATGGCTTGTAATAATTATTAGGAAATATGATATAGAAACAAAACCGATACGAAATGATAATGACTGGAAATATTTCAACAGTGCTGTTACTCTAATAATGTACGGGTAATCTGTTCGGAACTGGCCGGAGTGCGAACCCATATGCCACCCGTTATTCAGATCCTTAAGCACTTTGTATCGTCATGCTCTCTCAAACCATGTAAAAAAGGTTTTAATTGGGCTTTATATTCACACAATTTTATCAGAAGCTATAAACAGACGCAGACTATCGCAAATTGTGGTGTTTCATTCTCTCTTCCCAAATTTCCCAGACCCGGACTGTCTGGTGGTTGAAGGATCTGAGGTGTTCCTAAGGCTCCCGGCGGACTCTGATTCACCTTCGCCTCGGTGCAGGGCTCTCCTCTCCTCGCCGCCGAAAACTATCCTCGTCATCGAGGTCTACCGCATGGACATTCCCGGCAGAGAGGATTGTGAGAGACAAGGCCTGGTGGTATGCTTGCAAAACGATTCATCTCCATGTTTTGATGAATTTGCTGACATAAACCAACTGCGCATGTACGTGTGTGTGTGTGTGTGTTCGTCCCTCGTTCTCGAGGATGACCAATGACATCAATTGGCTCGATGGGTTCGGAGGTGGCTGATGAGGCCAATCTGGGCAAGAAAGCCTCTCCCACAGGTAGGGCAGAAGTGGGTAGGGGCTACACTGCTGGGGTTGGCTGCTCTTGCTTTTCGCATCTGGCGTTTGTGCTCTGCCTGCTTGACGCGCTGCTCCTCTGCTCTACGGGCCCCTATAGCAATAGCGTGGCGCCAGGAAGGGCGATCTGCGGCAAGTGTCTCCCAGGACTCGGTGTTGATGGAGAAGTCTTTTAGGTAGAACTTCAGGTTGTCTTTGAAGCGCTTCTTTTGTCCTCCCACCTTACGCTTATTCCCATCAGCGAGTTCCCCATAGAAAAGCTTTTTCGGGATGCGGTCGTCAGACATGCGGGTGACGTGGCCTGCCCATCTCACCTGGGCCTTGCGGATTTTGGTAATGATGCTGGGGATGCCTGCCCGCTTCAGTACCTCTGTGTCCGGAACTTTATCCTCCCAGCGGATGCGAAGGAGGTTGCGGAGGCATCGCATATGGAAGTGGTTGATTTGCCTCTCATGTCTCCGGTACAAAGTCCAAGTTTCGCAGCCATAGAGAAGCGTGGTGAGAACAACTGCACAGTAGACTTTCAGCTTCGTTGAAAGGCTGATCCCTCTCCTCTCCCAAACATTTTTTCTGAGTCTCCCAAAAGCACTGCTGGCTTTAGAAATCCTGTTGTTGATCTCAGCATCAATTGTGACACAGTTGGAGAGGGTACTGCCTAGATAGGTGAAGGTCTTTGCTGCCTGGAGGGTCTGTCCGTTCACCTGGATTTGTGGTTTGTGGTACTGGCTCCCTGGGGCTGGTTGGAACATCACTTCAGTCTTCTTGGTGCTGATGGTGAGGCCGAAGTTGTCACAGGCTGAGGAGAATCTGTCCATCTGCAACTGCATCTCGTCCTCACCATTGGCATTGAGTGCGCAGTCGTCAGCAAACAAGAAGTCTCTGATGACGGTCTCCTTCACCTTCGTGATGGCCTTCAAGCGCCTAAGATTAAAGAGCTTTCCATCCGACCTGTACCTAATGTTGATGCCAGGTTCGCAGTCTTTGAAGGCCTCTGAGAGCATTGCCGAGAACGTCATGCTGAATAGTGTCGGGGCCAGGACACAGCCCTGCTTGACTCCATTTGTCACTGGAAAGGCATTGGAGGGTTCACCATTGTCAAGAACTTTGGCAGTCATCCCATCGTGAAACTGGCGGACAATTGTCATGTGTTTTCTCTTATGCTATTTTTTTTTCTTTGTTGTTTGTCATGTACGTATGCTACATGACAAACAACAAAGAAACAAAAAACAAACAAAAACAAGCACCAAAACAAAATAAACTTTGTTGGTTATTCAGTGATTTGAAGCAGTATCTTGCAGTTGTTGTTTTAATGCTCTTTCTTTCATTCTATTTTTTTTTATGCCTCCGCCAACGAAGTGGCCGGAGGCATTATGTTTTCGGGTCGTCCGTCCGTCCGTCCGTACGTACGTCCGTACGTCCTTCCCGTTTTGTTTTTGTCGATATCTCAAGAACCGTGTGGTGGTTTTACATCAAACTTGGTATGAGGGTATATCCTGGGGGGATAATACTTTGTTTGGAATTTGGGGTCACGGGGTCAAAGGTAAAAGGTCACAGATTATTTTGTCAAAAAAAAGGTTGAAATTTCATGTTTTTCTCCATATCTCGCAAATGGTTCAAGGTATCTTCATGGAACTTAATATATATGCATGTACCGATGGGCAGTGATTATCTAGGGAAGTTGGGGGTCATGGGTCAAAGGTCAGGGGGTCAAAGGTCAAGGGGTCAAAGGTCAACGTCAACTCCTCAAAATATCACTTATTTCCTTATATTTATGCAATGCCTGAAGGATTTTTTTTTAACTTGATGTATGCATGTATTACCCAATATATATTCTGTGGGAAGTTTCTTGCCAAAAGGTCAAAGTTCAAAAGGTCAAAGGTCAAGTGAAAGTGCTAAATTGCACTTTTTCCTCCATATCTCGAAAGTAACTCAAGGTATCATCATGAAACTTACGTATTTATGCATGTTCTACCTAACAGTGATTCTCTTTGGAACTGTGAGGTCAAAGGTCAAAGGCCAGGTTTAAACAATACTATTTTACCATTTGATACTGAAATTATATTTTTTCTCAATACCTTGAAAAGTACTCAATGCATAAACTTATAAAAGGGTCAAAAGTCAAGTAAAAATCATCAGTTCCCCAAATACCTGCACTCTGACGTTTTAATCATTCATCCAATTGGACCTAGTTCTAGGTAAGTGAACATTCAGCACATTTGTGGCAAACCTGTCATTTTAATATTTTGCCAATTGTGTGAAACTGTCATCACACATTGTCAAGACATTGTACTATAGACCTATTAGGAGAACCATGCATTATGGCGGAGGCATACCAGTCGCCGTAGCGACATTTCTAGTTGTTTGTTTTTTTTTTTTTAGGTGAGCCGTTTTCTTTCTTTTTTCTAACAACTTCCTCTTGGCTATTTATATTATCCTCTTTTTTCTCCATTCATTTCATCATACAATGAAATTTGTTTTATCAGCCTGGAAGCGGCGAAGTGGTATTGATATTGATTTTCTGGTTGTTTTCTAATTTACTTATTTCATTTTCGTTTTCTCTTATGCTATTCTTTCTATGTGGCTCGTTTTTCATCATTCGTTCACATTCTTCCTTCATGACAGTCTTATCTTACTTCTGAAAGTTGTGCTACTGAGATGATAGATTTATGGACATTTTTCTCCTCTAGCTGAGGACCCAGAACCAACTCAGCCGTTACATGTACCTGTGCATTAAATTTAAGTTACAAAAACAAAACAAAAAAGTTTTCATACTTTCATTATACTTGGTAAGACGGGGAATCCTTGGGCAGGCTCATTGGTTGTGGAGAACAACCTTAGCTATAAAGATAGGCATCATATATAATATATTTCAGCATATACCGATCTATGTTATTTACCAGGGAACTGAGATCATGATAAGAAAAATATTTGTTCGTTGTTGTATTGTTTGTTTTGATTCATTTTCAACTTGAGTTCACGGATGTAGTTACCGAAAGAAGCGATTTCTACTGCGGGGCGACGGCGCCGTTTACATGGACTTCTGACGGTAACGAAGTTGCAGTAAGCATTGAAATGAACAGCGCCACCAGAGATACGAGGTTCAGAGCTCGCTATCAAGTACTCTCCCTATCGTCAAGACGCCGCCAGTCCTCAGGTACCCGAGTACATCTTTCCATCTCCTTAAAATCTACCATTGTACATGCATAACGTTCAATGTAGATATGCCAATAAATTTTTTGATCAACGAAGTAGTATAAATTAGATATATTCTTTGCAGGGGAGGATAAGATGAAAAAAAAGAAGAGATTTTTAATATCATTTTTTTTTTCATGTCTAATCATAGCAGATTGCAAGCGCACAATCACCGAGCGCAGTGGTGAGATTAACGTGCCCGCAGTTCCGGCGTGGCCACCGCAAGGAAGTGGAGACTGTCTGCTGCTTTTCCACGCAGCCCCTAATCACCGACTTCGACTCGTCGTGAAGGATCTGCTGATCGACGTTGCTAGTCACCACTCGAACAAGCACGTCATCCATGAGAGCGATATTGAGCACAGACAGATGTCTCTCGTGGACAGTGACGAAGTCGACTTCAAAGTTAGACACCACCATTCCATCTTTCCCATTTTCCATCCCCATACTAAGCTTCTTTTTTTGTTTCCCTCAATGATTATAAGGTATTAAAATGATCAAGTAAAATACAAACCAATCACAATAAAACCAGAAAGAGATGTACATGATATTGTGATGTTGTAATGAAAACCTTTGCTCATTCCATTCTCCCACTTGACGGCATTAAATGATAACTAAGCGCTTCGGCTTTCTAGAAATCTGGCTTTTGAAAAAACAAACAAACCCAGATTTCAGTAACTTTCATTTGCATCATTATTTGGGCTATCGTAGGATATTTTGACTCTACTTTCTTGTGTGTGTTTGTGTGTGCTTGTTTTCATAGTAGTGACAAAATGAGTGTTTATAACCTCTGTTATTCTTTTCCCCATCATCACCCCATCCCAAAAGATTATGGACGTGTCAGTCAGGCGGGAAAGCGTCGGAAAGGCGATCGAACTCACCACGAGTCAGGAGGCCTTTACTTGGACGAGCGAGACGAACGAAGTCATCGTCACGTCGAGACAGCTCTCCGCCGACTCGACCCGCGTCCAATTCCGCGTCGAGTTCACCACGGAGATGCACGAATCAGGTACCAAAGTCTTCTTCACCGATTCCTTGTCGCAAATCGTAGGATATTGGATCGTTAGATCTAACTTTCTTTCCAATCCTGTGGAAAATTCTACAAAATTTGATTTTTCCTTAATTCCTCTTACTTTGAAGAAAAATTTCATATAAATGTGATTTATGCCAAGGATAAGTACGGGTATGTGTTTAAAGAGTTGTTCCATTTTGTTGAAAACGAAATAATAACTGAAAAGAAATTAAAAGCATTTTGTTGAAAATGAAAATAATAAATGAAAATAAATGAAACGGAATGAAATGAAAAATTTGGTTCGTTTTTAACATTGATTATAGGAAACGGTTTTTTTTTTTGTATTAAAACTTGTTTGCTCTTGCCAAAAAGAGGCAGAATCCATCGATCTAACATTATGATATTTACATCCTGCCCACAGGAAATGTACCCATGGGACAATGCGGTAGAGTTGTGAATGACATGCCGGGCATACTTAGCGTGGTATCTGCACCTGCCCGATGCCGGATAGTCTTCAGGGCCAGGCCCTCGGAGCGCGTCCTTGTCAAAATTACGCCACTTGATACGATGAAAGAGAGCACGCCGAGCGACGACAACGACTGCGACAGAGCCTATCTACAGGTATATCGAAATCCAGACGAACCTGCAAGATAATGTTCTCATTAAAAAAAAAAAAAAAAAAAAAAAATCAAAAGTCAACAATAGCAACAAAATCAACACTTAAATTTAATACAAATAATGTCAAAAGCAAAACAGCAAAATAAACCTGGAATTCAATGCAACGTGTATCAAACAAAATATAAATACTTCGTCTTTGGTAGATGTGAGAATATCATGAAATCAATATTCAAGTCATTTCAAAAACAAAACAAACCAAAATAACAGTAACAATAACAACAAAATAAATCAATGACAAAATAGGCACGAAGCATCGTAAAATGTACCCCCATAAAGCAGACGTTCCAAATCTTTTCTAGTGATATCTTTAGAATTGCCTTGGCTGACAGTTAAAAATTAAAGTGAAATTCAGTTTTCGTAGCTTTGAATTTGTTTCTTTAATACCATGACTTCTGTGTTGGCAGTTATGATCACAACCTCTTATACGGTTATAGCCACAGATATCAATATGACTTGAAGATTCAGCGAAAATTAGAAGGCGTAAGCGCGATGTAAATTCTCGGCTGATAAGCACTGATAAGTAGTATATACTGTGCTGCAAAAAAAAAAAAAAAATTACTTCTGCTCTTCGTTGGCCTGGTATTTATACCACCTGTACTCACAATTCAATCATGTCCATTCTCGTAGTAATACAAACTTTTGGACGACGGCGTTTTATTATTCAATTTTTGAGGTGAGGTTTTTAGTTCTTGATTTTTTCTCATTTATTATGTAATATTGCATATTTAGCTTCTTTTTCAAACTTAATTTTGAACTCCGAATGTTCTTTTCTCGCAGATAACTGATGTGCTGACACGTCGTAACGAACGCGTGTGTTCCCTGCCAGGCAAGCTGTCCTTTTCCTGGCTATCGGAGGGCAATGAACTTTCCATCCTCGTTCACGGAAATGCATGGGTTCTGCCTTTCAACGTCGCCTATGAGAGTATTCCTCAGCCTCCAGCCTCTCCTTACCAGTCGTTTTTAGTGGATCCGCCCGGGGAATTCTCTTCCTTGCTGCACGCCAGTGCTGCTCGACCAGGAGATGAATGCGAGGTATGGTGAACCCACAACAGGCGACTCGACGCAAAGACTAATTAATGAATGTGATTATCGTATTAGAAATAATGTCAGAAATATTACATCGGTGGTGATTTTGTTTTTAATTGAAGTTACGTGAGTAAAGAAGGTAAAGGCCAAATTATTACCTAATTTACCCACTTGTCCTTAAAAATGTCAGAGAAACGTTTAGATAATGTATGAATTTAAGCGTTTTTTGAGAAACTCTTGAGAGATTCTCAGCTTCCTCATATCGGTGTTACTACAGACGTAAAGAGGTCTTTTTGTTATAAACTTACTTGAGCCCTGCTTTGTATGCCTATGTACTTAGAGTATACTACTACTACTACTACTACTACTACTACTACTACTACTACTACTACTTCGAGGGCATGTATTAGCTTCAGCCTATGCCAACTCGGTTTCATAAACAAAGTTGCACCTCAAAACCTGTCTATCTAACTTGACTGTCCTTAGTTCATTAATACTATCAAGGCCTGCGTCATACTGTCAAGGCCTTCAGTACTACACTGATGAAAGTAGCCCTACTTCTTCCTCTTTTTGCAATTCCCTGTTTGGGCTCCCAGAGTACTAAGTACTTAGAGTATGGATGGGGCGTGACTCTTGTATTCTTACATTTTGCGCGAATGAATACCGGCAAAAAGCCTCGACGCTAAAGCATGGTAATCGTACATATAAATCCGTATAGAAAACCCGGCTTGCATTATCCATTTTACGACAAAGTCCTTTGAACTTAAATCCTAGACCACACGTAAAGAATATTTGGTGTCCAACGTCCATTTTCAACGGCGGGTATTAGGTTTACCCACCATGTGTATTGAAGCTGTCGTCACTATTCACAACTTATGGTATACAGAATCACTGGAAATCTGGGATTGTGGCTTTTAGGGACTTAATCCTTTATTTTGTAGCTAGGCCTACATAAAGGGCATTTGGACGGAACAATAGAGGGTTAATGTTTTAAATACTCGCAGATCTTCTGCATGGACACCGTCTTCACCAAATTTTTACAGGAAACGGCTTTCAAGAAAAGGCTAGGCTACTCGGGCTGTTGGACATCGTCCTCTAAAGATTTTAGAGAAAGTGCCTGGCAAGCAAAGACTAGCTACTTAGGAATCACTCATGCAGAACACCCAAGAGTGAATAAAAGAGATGCACACCCCGGATGGTCGGGCGGAAATCTCCCTGGTGGTCGCCATGAGTGGACGTGCAGCGCAAGCCCCTCACGCAACCTACAACAAAACCACCACATGGACAACACGCACCCAACCACCACCATCCACACCCACGCAAAGCAACCACACATCAACATAACGACTCCGAACAAAACCAGCAGCCGTACGGCGGAAGTGTGTAGGACAAAATCAGCACTCCAACACCACCATCCACAACACACCACTGACACCCACACACACTCACTGTGCTCGATTCTTCTTCGCCTCCAATTAGGTATTAAACGAAACCCATCGCAGACCCACCACACAATATCACCGCCGCTCACACTCAGCCCAGCAACCACACACCCACCACAACCACAATACGAACCAAACCAACAGATCGACAACGAAATTGAAGGAGCAAGATACGGTCATTCCGACATTCAATGTGTTCGTTTCATTGCACAATCCTTTCCAACTCAATGATAAAACCCATTGCACACATCACACATCACCACCGCAGCTCACATAACATAACTTACAGCAGTATTGTTGTCAAAGTCAAAGTTTGGGCCTATCCTCATTTCGTTGCTCAAATCGACAACACACACCCATGTAAACTCTAAGATGGCCCCAAAATTACTGCCGTTCCCTTAAAATGTGCTCCTGCAAATAATGACAATGTATAAAATTGAATTGTTTTGCCCTCTTTGAGATATTCAAGACGGCTTCCAAAATATCACAAACAATCTTTTATTTTCTATATTGAAATACATAAATGTAGGAAAAAATGATCGAGCTCTTGCAGTCTTGAAATTCCTATTATTTCCATATAATTGACTTCTAAGGAGGTTGAGCCCACGGGGTTAAAAACAACTGCACCTTTCTTTACATGCCCGCATAAACTTCATCTACGATCCCCAGTTATAAGACATCTCAATAATAATTATGTCTCGACTTATAGTATATGTCAGTATATCTCTTAAGATTTTCCCACTCGTATACAGAACATCCCAACCGGGTTATTCTTCGCGCTCCATCACGTCCATGATTATCCACGCTTCGTGGTCTTTAAAGGGACATTCCGGACGATTTCCATAATTTCACATCATGTAGTACATAAATCAACAGCTCCATGTATAGATTCCTGGAATTTGTTGTGGTCCTTGAGCAGGGAAACCAATAAATTGAAAATCTCAAACAAATTACACTGAACAGTGTTGATGACATCAGAGCCTCATATATTTCAGAAATGTAGCAGTGCAATTCCATCACAATACCACTAGCTCAACAAGTTCACCTGTGAAGAATCTATGCATGCCTTCTTCTTTTGTTCTGCTTCCGTGAGCCCCAACTCATGCATTCTTATGGTGAGGCTGCCATGTCATCATCCTTGCTCATTGCAATTTGTTATAAATTTTGAAAAAATTCTCATTCCTCATCCCAATCACTATAAATTCTGAAACTCTGTACTCAGTTTAGTTGATTTATAGTTGTTCAGATGTAAAAGTCTGAAAATCATCCGGAGATCCCCTTTAAATCTCGTATGTATATTTAGTATTTATCTATGATTGTTGCTTGCTATTTTTCTTTATATGCTTTACATCTACATGTATTTGTCTACACGCAGATTATAGTTCACGCCAAATCGAACGAACGCCTAAACCTCCGGTTTCGTGAATTCTTGATGGACGATGTTGTGATGTCACGAAATCACATCCGAATGGGCAGCGACTGCCAAGACCAGTTCGCACAGGTGAGTTTTACCGGGAGCGCTTTACTTATGAACGTTTTGAAATACAGGCCTATTTAAATGTTAACATTTCCCTCGTTGACATAATTTTCCTCTTTGGGACCTATATGTTCATATCAAGTACTCCAGTTTAAAGTGTTGCAAGACTTGTAATTCACTTTATCGCTATAAATGGCACGAATCTTGCTGGAAATCTTTTTTATTTATTACGTAAAGCGAGTAAATGAATATATCTATTAATCGTGAAAAGTGATGACAAGGGCAATCGCAATGATCAATATCATCACTCTAATCAGTATCATCAGCATTACAAAAAAAAAAAAAATGACTATCCACCTGTAGGTCACGGATTTGACATCAAAGCGGAGCGCCACTTTCTGCGGCCAGTCGGACCTGTTTTCGTGGACATCTGACGCCAACGTGGTCCGTGTTTTATTCCGGACTCAACCCGGTAGCGTCTTCAACGGGTTTCGGACCGTCTATCACACCTTGGAAAGAACCGAAGGTATTATTTCAAATGTGTATACTCCCAGCTGGTCTTCGTTCAAGTCGTCGGGTGGTAACCTCTCCACAATCTCTTAGTATTTCATCGTCGTCATCGTCACTATCTTTGTCTCTTCCTTGCCTTCGCTTTCCTTCTTCTGTGTTTGTCTTCTTCTTCATTTTCTTCTTCTTCTCTTCCTCCTCATTCTGTTTCTTCGGTCGTATGGTACAATTGTACCGGGCTCTCGGCACTGCGGTGAAGGTATTGTCCAGATCCATTGCTGACTATTCATTTTTAGGTCGTTATTTACAATGCACGTTGTATCAGAAGAATTAAAATGTATGTTCAGGTGAATCAGCATGCAGTGATGCCGCCTATCGAGCGGGATTTGGGCATTGTTTTGTCCCTTTCGTAGTGTGTTTAGGTGCGTGCATTTCCCCAAACTAATCATCATTTCACCTTATACTGACTTGTTCTTTTCCGTTCCAAGCCGAAGAGGTACGGTTAGTCAACGCATCAAGCTGGAAATGGGTCAGACAAAGATTCAACGGGACGGGTCGCATAACGTCCCCGAACTATCCGGAGCCTTTCCCGAGAGAGGTCCGCACAGAGATCGTTGTACACGCGCGCCCGGAACATTCAATCGCGCTGGTTTCCTCGCATTTCGACCTGGGTTCCAGCGAGGAGTGCCAGGGGGATTTTTTAGAGGTGAGATTGTGAAGTGCGTAGTAAAATCATTGGTGTACATTATGTAATAACAATGTTTCACTGCTATGATTTCATGTAATACACAAATTACTCTCCAGCACTTTGAATTACCCAGGCCTGTGTTCCATGCCACTCACAGTTGCTGCATGATCATTACTTTTAGTAATGACAAAAGTTATCATACAGTGGCTTTAAACATTTGACAGCAATGGCATTATTTTAGTGTTACTCTAGACACGAATACACAAACATGAATATTCATGAAGGGAACAAGAATCCCCCTAGAAAAGCACATGAGATTCTGATTCAAATCAATGGATCTTACTGGAACGCAGCCATGTGTGATGTATTGTAATTCGATATAGTTTCAGAAAGCACGTCTGCCGAACTTTGAAGAGCGAAAATGTTCTTTCACTTGAAAAGGCTGTCGACGGCGTAAAAGAAGTAGTATGTTTTCAACTTCTTTGAATTATGAAAATTAATTAAATGACACTACTTTTCAAGGCTTAGTTAATTTATGTGCTTATTGAAGAAGGTGCTTACCTTGAAAAATAACTTTGCAGATAATATGAATGCAACACATAAGTATAGACCGATCCGACTTGACAAAACACCCGCCATTAATTGCGGTGTCCCACGCAGTTGCGCACGCGTATGCTGAATGCATGATTATGCACGCGCGAATGGGACACCGCAGTATATGGTGGATTTTGCTGCCAGGTCGAATCGGTCTATTAACTCAACGCATCAAATAATCACATGACTTATGATTTTCGCACGCTTGTTGAATGCAGATATTAGATCTTGGTACCGATAGAAGCCTTCGCATTTGCGACCGACACGCGCCCTTCACGTGGACATCGGAGAGTAATGAGGTGAAGGTCACCTTCAAGAGTGACACGCATGAGGAGCATGATGGGTATGAAATCAAATACCAGGATGTAACACCAGTTTCTGGTGAGTTAATCGAATAAACTTGTGAATTAGTTAAAACAGTAATCTGTATGATTTCCTGCCTTTATATTAATACATGATCATCACTTTAAATTGCCATGTTAACAATGTGTCAATAATTTCAGATCTTTTATACTTTAAGGACACACTTGATTTGTTTTCAAAAGTATTATAATTCAACTGATATAGTAAGGAAACCAAAAATACTCATTGTCCCCATAATGTCGCCTTTTAGAATTGTTTTCCAAACCAATGCAATTTCGATGACCAGGCATCAGTCTTGCTGTGAAGAAACGCGACTAAAAATACTCTTTTCTTTTCTAAAAATCGTTTCTTTGAGACGACGAACCAGATGATTATTTGCGTTTTTGTCATTTTACTGCACATCTGATTTTAGTTGTCCTAAGTTGTTTGACACAATTTCATAAAGAATACTGAATTAGAACACAAAGAATAGATAGAATGACAAAAGCTTTACTTTCAAGTATTTTTTCCACCATAAAGTTAATTACATTACTTTAAGGCCTATCTTTTTTTTTTTTGTTATTCTTATAAAGATAGTGGAGGAGACATTTTCTGCCAGTAACAATATTTCAACCAATAGTATTCTAGCTCTCAAATGTGTTTATATATATATTATTTTGACAGATTGTATCAAATACTTAGAATTGAACGAGTCGACACAGTCAGTGCGTATGAGCACGAAACACGCCATTCATTCGCACCAAGAATGGGGTTACTCGAACGAGAGAGGACGCTGTTTGTTTGTGATTCAAGGAACTCCGGAATCTCGACTGCGAATGACGATATCGGATCTGGAACCATTTAGTTTTGAAATCGGCAATATTCAAGTGAGATTCTTATTTCTAATCGATCAAGTGTAACAATAAACAGTACTGTTTCTACTGAAAGTGCAGCTTGGTTTGATTTCATTATAATTGTGTCATGATAAATCGTGGATTTTGTAATACATGTGATTTGATTTGTTACGAAATTGTTTTGAATATGGAATCAATAAATGATTATGGAAAAGAAAAAGGATTATTCGCTTTTTGAAAACTCTTACTTGTGAGTCTTGTAAGGGCATGGTATTCAAAATAAGACAAGTGTTTCTAAACGGTATCTATACTAGCTTGGACTCAAAACAGGTTGTGACATCCGATTACTGGACAAAGAAGAGCACATCTTTACACGATTTCTCTTCGCCTAATTGTTGCTTTGCTCGATTTAACTTTAACCAATTTTCATGAAAGCATATGTTTTTATGCATGCATTTTTGTGTGCTCTTGCATTTGAATGAGTGTGGGTTTTTCAACTCTTTGCCAAGGAAAAGATATCAAAGAAAACTGAATTCTAGAAACTTTTAAATCAAATCAATACTCCTTTGCACTTACTAATCAAAGCCAAAGTAAAAACCGATCCCTTTTATTTACTTTTTTTTAGAAGATATATTTTTTCTTCTCCTTTGATGAGATACCATAAAATTTCACGATGCTTGTTTGTATGTTTGTTTTGTTTTGTTTGCCCCCCCCCCCCAAGATGTCGGATATACAGTGTAGTAATTCCCTGCCATTTTTTATACGCGGTTTGTCTCCATCATCAGGTGATGGAGGTTCTACACTCAAGATTATCTACGTACACCCTGTCAGATCCGCGACCTTGGTCTTTCACTTCCGAAGGGAACGCCCTCTACGTCTTGATGCACGCTAGTCAAGAACGTATACCATATTTCACGATGCAAGTCCACGCGATCCGTCGTGCAAGACCAGCGGGTCAGTCGAATTGTCTTTTCCGTTTAATACAGTATTGGCTAGTTTGCTGTCATCCTATCCTATGCATTGCTCTGTGTAGGAATTATTATGTATATGGGATTATACAGTATGTGCTCCCATTTATCTGCCATATTGTGCCTAACTTGCCACATTTTTTTTTTAAACAGTTTACCATTAATGACTATTTCTTCTTACAGGATGCCAGAGGGTAATTGAAAGCTCTGTTCAGAATTCGATGCTCCGGTTTGCGGGATCAGGTGACTCTAACCAGCTAATCGTTCTGCAAGCCGATTCGGAGGAAGTCGACAATCTATCATGGGATTCGGAAGGGGTAACCGATTCCGGTTCGGCGATGAACATGATGGATAACCGCGACGAATGCCAAGTCGTGATCCGACTCCAGCCTTCCCATCGACTGACTGTAGTATTTACGGTGTTCGAAACGAGCGGATACGACTGTGCAGGGAATGAAGCTAGTATGGAGGTAAACAGGATGAAGTATGGAATGATACCCATATCGAGCAGAAAATTCATTCAAAGGTAGACCGTTAACAGTAAATTAACAAAGGTCATATCTCAAGATCAGTTGCGATCTATTGAAGTAAATCAACACCACGGCTCAATACACTTATTACACATGATTTCAGAAGTGTGATGTTTCAAATGCAGTTATGTGGGCTGAGTTTACGGCATGACAATCAAGAAGGTCAAAAGTGAGAGGTCTATTTCACAGATAAAATATTAGAGATAATGTATCGTTTTGTGTGACATGCAGGTAAACACGGTAGGATAATGAGACATAAGGAGGTTTTAACGTGAGAGAGTTCCACAATGTAATGTCGATGTTAACATTAGAATCAGTTTCTTTACGAGCAAAGATAACAAAGCTTGAGATTTTAGACCAGAGGGATTGGGAGGTACTTTGTTCACCTACTCCCAGATCACACTCTGTGTTCGTTATGCGATGGGCAGGTTGTCGATTCTACGTCTTTGCGGACCAGACGCTTCTGCGAAAGTCAACCCAAGTTTTCGTGGACGTCGGATGCGAACGAAATCCTGATGAAATTCCATCGGTACGACGCCATGCATCGGCTGAGGGTAGAAGCCAGGTTTAGACCCTTTGAACGTCCCGAACACACAGAAAGTGGTAAAGTATCGGTATTAACGTTGCGGGTTGCAGTAGCCGATTCATGAATCATAAACCAATAAGTCTTTCGCGCATGTGCTCTAGAAATTCAGTAAACATGTGCCCCTGTAGGTGTATTGCTTCTTTGGCATTGGTACAAAGTTGTCCGTTTTTTTTATTTTTTTTTTATTTGAGTGTTTAGTTTCTTTAAACAGCTAATGGAAGGAGAGATAATGTTAATATTGTCAATAGCTCTCACCTTTTAATATTGAAAAAAAGTGAAGAATGTTGCATTTCATTTGCGTTTTGATCGATGTATCAGCATAGTAATTATTTGTCGTCCTCATTGCTGTTGTCGGTTGTCTCTCATTATCCTGTGATCGATCATCAGCATTATGCTCTAATAATCTTTTAATAGTTGAGTATTTGAATTTGATATTGTATGCTACCAGCACATTCAATCCCCGTCTTTACTTTCTTTTTATTCTAATTTCCCAAAGGGATTTTTTCGTTTCCCCCAAGAACCCTTAACATTGTTTTTCCAAGAACGCTATCCTACGAGGCTGTATCTCGAAGTGAGATGCTGATGGCCTTTGATCTATACTCTCAACATTATTATATAGGCGACAAGTGTTCGAAAGTTTTGACCGCGAATAGTATGGTGATCGAGTCAGTGTACCACCCCAGGCATTACCCTGCAAATCTCAACTGCTACACGGTGGTGCAGGCTCCTCCGGATCAACGCATTCGCATCGTTTTCTCCGTCTTCCATCTGGAGGGTCTCGCAGGTAGCGACTGTGACAGAGACTATCTCGAGGTACTGCGGAACCAATCACGTTCTTATTTGCACACAAGCGTACTATGACTCACAAAAGCACAGCCAATTCAGCCTTATGGACTCCGTTGCTACAAAGTCATTGCTTTAAATGTGATTTGTCATTTTTCATAGGAATTTAATGGTACATTGTATTTTAAATTTCGGAATTCAGCATATTTCGATGGGGCTTTGCCATAAAAGAAAAGGAGCGAAATTAGTCCAGTAATACGATTGATTTATTGATAGATGCTTAGATTGATATCATGATTGATAGATTAAGTGATTTTAACATTATCTAAATTGTTAAGTATAAAAAAGGCTCTCTCTAGTATCATGAAAGAACCATCAACGTGAACATAGAAAACAGTGTCATGTACAATAAAGTAGCCCTATAAAAAAATCATTAACATGCCAGAAAACATGTATAGCAAAAAATGTTTAATCTTATTTTATTCAATCAAGTTAATGTATGAAGAAAAAGACATTGACGTGTTCAGTATTGCTAGTAACAGAAAAGCAGGGGAAATTGATTGAGAGTAATTTTTGTTTAAACAAGAATTTCGTAAGTGTGCAGTGCTTTGACTGTAACTTGATAAAGATATCCGACTGATTTCGTTTGGTTTGTCAAGATATCTGATTTGGCAACGATGCGGACGGATCGCGCGTGCGGCACTCTTAACCGATACGCCTACACATCCGATTCTAATGAGATACTCCTACGGTTCGTGACGGACGCGTATACCAACGGTCCCGGATATCAAGCGACTTACGTGTTTCTGAAGAGACCGGAACCAAATACAGGTGTTATATCTAACTTTGAAGGAACTAGAAAGCGCCAGGACACTCTTTTTTTCTTGTGTGTGTGTGTGTGTGTGTGTGTGTGTGTTTTCATTAACCTATTGCACTGACATCTCCCACCATGATCCGATATCATTATTATGAACTGTTGACATTTTCAATGTCCTATGTCGCGTGTAAAAATTTGTGTGCATAGAGTGGTTTGGCATTTTTTCTTTAACGTAAGTAACCGCTTCAGGACTGTTACCACTAGTCGAATCTCTACGTTACGATAAACCTATTCTTACATTGTTCGAAAGCAGCTGTGGACAGGATTCGAACGCGGGATCCTCCACCATCCCACAGTTAAAGAGGAAATCCAGTCCAAATATAAGTTAGTGTGATAAAAAGAGTAAAATCTTACAAGTTCAACGGTCAGCTGACGGTAAAAATTTGACTTAAATCGGATGAAAAATAAGGAAGTTATGACACCTCTGACCGACTCACATTATATATTTTGTTTTTATAGCGACCGTCACAAATGGACGTTATCTATTCTTCGCATGTGCAGATATCGGGTTCTTTGAGAACAACTATAGAAAATAAAAACATAAGATGACCCACGTACGGAAGACGGATGATGCGGAAAATAACAAAATTTCTCGTAATTCACCTATCGATCAGAATGCAACGTCACCCTCATCCACGACGAGGGGTCCATTTCGTCCACCCCTAATGACGTTGCCATGGAAACGCATCACGGAAGAGACTACCATTGCCAGTACCTCATCCACGCCCCGCCATCGATGAGCATCCTGTTGACGTTCGACTTATTTATGGAGGCAACAACTAACGACTGCAAAAGAGACTATTTAGAGGTAATGAAGAAAACACGATTAAAGTAAGGGTTGACGGAAAATCGGTTTGATCCCAAGAACAATCAAGGTGACTCCATTAATGAAATCATCTGACCTCTCAATTTGTTGATGTTGATAACATGTTGCAAAGGTGAAGAAGTGGACACTACCACGTGACTATTTTCTGGAAGAGAGAGTATCTTGTCTTCCTTCGTGTCCCATCTAAAATAAAAATACTACAGTTTATGACGTCACGTATTTACAACGATAATAGAGAAAATAAAAAGAATACTACAAAATTGTCTTTGAAAAATGAAATGCACCCATTCCCTCGTTTTGTCATTGACATAATTGTTCAGGGTGACATTCTTCCTGCTTTCTTTAAGAGGAATTAAGTCGAGTGGTTTTCACTATGTGAGAAAAGTAATAACATTTAACAATAATATGTGAATTATATTTTGTTTATAATGTTGTTGTCCATGTGAAGTCACACTTTGTTGTAGTCGTCTCATCCAGCAATGGCTGCATCAGAACTTGAAGAATTCACAACTTTTGAATGGATTGCCTGATTTCCTCAAACTTCGCTGATGTTTCTGCTATTATTGCTGCATTCCCTCAATTCACATATTTGGGTTTCATTCATTCTCCTCCAGTGAGTCTGGATTCATTTCAATTTTAAGGTCATGACCTCCGTTACTTCATTTCCTGTCAAACATACCCAGATCACTGACACTGCAGTGGGGAGCACAGACAGATTTTGCAGCTTCCTTCGCTCACATCGCTTCACGTCCCAAGGCAACGAACTGGAAATCGCATTCCATAGCAGCGAAAAAGGAGAATTCAGTGCAACGTACAAATGGTCCCAAGTTTTAACGTCAGGTTTGTACACTTGTGTGAGAAAATCAAGAAAATAGACACCACAAGATCACTGCTAATAATCATAAACTAATTAAATGGTAATATTCTTGATTTAATAATGTAAAAATGCTGTCATCAAAAGCTGATATACTGCTGTTTGTAAAAGGTTTCACAGAATGTAAACGAAAAGTACTTTTAGCTACATTTTCTTATTTTCAGTGGAATCCTATAAAACGTACCACAATCTTTCTACCAAAACATAAGATGTCGGGTTATTTTTCTAGCCAATATTACAGCTACATGACTGCGATAAAATCATGCAAAAGTCTTCGACGTCGTTATCGACTTCAAATAGAAATAAAAAACTCCAAAGGTTTGGATCCAGGCTTTTTGATTTAGTTTGTAATCTTCCGGATTGTGCCTGTTCGGTGGTATCCTGTAAAAGTTTTTATGGAGACTTCTTATACATCGATTTTGAACGCATTCTTTTTTTTTTTTTTTTCTATGCGACAGCGGTAAATATTGCTCTCGTAAGAGTCGTAACTTCGTACTTCGAGGCACTTAACTGGTACTGGTACCTTTCTCTCGTATCATCTCTTACACGATATGCAGACTGCGATCAGAGTTTTACCACCAGCCCCCAGCTGTTCTCCTCGCCCAAGTTTTCGGACGCCAGTCCCGATGTTTTCTACGCAAACGACCTGGACTGCACGATTACCTTCCTCGCAGCACCGATGGATATGATAAAGATTATGTTCCTGACCTTTGACCTCGAAGAGTCGGAAAATTGCCAGTATGATTACGTTGAGGTAAAAGTAATGTTTACCTCCATAAGTGTACTTATATCTAAATGCATAAACATGTACCTATGTATCTTTCTGAATATCTATCTTTCTGTAACACTATAGCTTTCTCTCCATCACATATACATCTAATCTTATTTAAGCAAAATATTCATGAAGTGTTTACCTAACATCGACAAAAAGGATGTTCGATTTTGTGTGTATTGGTGCGATTTAACAGAGATTTTCTTTCATTTCCTTTGTGCGGATGGGGCACGGTAGGTTATTGAGTTTGTGATAGCTCTTTCGGAATGAGGGAATCAAGAATCACGTTGACCAAAACAAACCAACTAAATGCTAATGTTCTTGCTCGATTCGAGTTAACACCCTCAGAACCCCCTAGAATTACAGAGTTAGAAGACAATGGGTGTCTTTTGCAGTGCTGACACTTGTGGTCGTGATCAAGTAAAGAGCTATTTGGTGGTAGCAGGGTTAATTTTTGCACCACGTATATAGCCCTGAAAAGGGTCTACCCAATCCCCACATACTTACCAAAGAAAGAATGCATGGTGCACCGTTAGCCTCGTACAACCCAACGTTCTACCGCCACGGACCTTCAGAGATTTAAGAGCTGTTCATCTACGGGACTTAACTGCTCTCCTGCCGCAGATACGGGCCATGGGAGAAGACTCGCCCGTTCGCTACTGCGGCTCGCTGCCGGAGTTCGTCTGGACCTCACCAAGTAACACCGCATCACTTCGTTTCCATAGCGACCACATCGTAGCAGGCAAGGGATTCCAGGCAGAATACAAAACGGCGTCGATGGAAACTGCCTACGGTGAGATCACTACTAATTGTATCATAATATTGTGTTTTGTTTCATTAACTTACTAGGACTATATATACGTGAGTTTCATCGTTGTACCGCCAAAGACCTATCTACCAAAGACCAATTAACCAAAGACCAATCTACCAAAGACCAATCTACCAAAGACCAATCTACCAAAGACCAATCTACCAAAGACCAATTTACCAAAGATCAATCTACCAAAGACCAATCTACCAAAGACCAATCTACATCATAACATTTTGAAGTGTGGATATGTGGCATGTGTGTGTTAGTGTGTAGCGTGTTGAAAGTACATCCCACTTTGTGTCAACCTCATGATGTTGGCAGGGTTCGACATTAGCGGTGGCCCGTTGGCCCGGGGCCACTGAATATACTTATTGATGTCGAGCTACCAAACTTTATCTTTTATTAGCCCAAAATTAACTAAGTTAGCTAAGTTTTAGAATAGATTGTTGTTGTATTTAAATTTAGGAGCTTTGCCAAGTTTGTGTCTGTTTTTGTAAACGTTAGTGATCTCCCCTCTCCAAACCCACGCTCACTATGCCACATCTCGCTCCTTCTCCTTCTTTCAATCTCCCCCTCCCTTTCCTTTCCTTCCCGCTCTCTCCATCCCTTCAATTTGTTACCCCCTCACCTTCCCATCAGCATGCGATGTGAGTTTGACGCAGCAGTCGGGGTCGTTCACCTCCCCGGAGTACCCCGGGGAATACCCGAACAATCGCGACTGCAAATATAGCATCACTGTGGAGCCTGGCTTCGTCATCAACGTCACCTTCGTGGATTTCCAGCTGGAGTTCCACCACGCCTGCGAGTACGACTTCGTCGAGGTAATGAAGGTCCATTGAGCTCTCGTAAGTTTGCATTTTCAAGTATAGTTGTTTGAGATCATGGCCTGCTAGAAACGGCGAAGTTTTGCGTTTGTGCAGGTATAGTGTTACCATCCATTGTCATTATTATAAGTATACACACTCAAAGTGATTTGATACAGCTTAGAAAACAAACTTTCTTCTGTTCCTAGGAAGAGAGTCAAACTTTACAGCTGGTGGACGGGACATGAGATCCAATGGAGAATAATCGTAATCACGTTCATTTTCGTGTACAGAAACTGTTATTTTCAGATACCGGAAGTGTTTGGCTTTGTTTCATCTAGGGCTTCGACCTTGACTCCACAAATCAATAGCGCTTCTCGGTTTTTAGGAAGCGAAGCGATTGCTTATTGGGAAATTGAACTAAAATTTCATTTTGTTTGTTACAACGCGACAGTTACAGATCATAGAATTTATATAAAACGAAGTATATTATTCTTACAGGGTGGACAAGCTCCACCTTGAAGTTGAAAAGCTACAATTTAAACTTTTGTGTGCCTTCAGTGCTGATTCTAACAGAAAACCCAATAGGAATGTACACACTGTCCAATGTCACTGGCACAGAAAGTGCACCCCCTTGTTGTTCGCTATTGCATACACGCAGCTATTCAAAAGAGACAATTTATTATACGTTATCATGCCGAGATCAGTACGGGACTTTGACTGATAGATTTCAACTCGAGATGTAGATTTTATGAATCACTGCGGCTTCTCCCGTTTTAATTCTGCTGAGGTTTACGATGAGCTCCTCGGCCCGTCGTTGTCTCGTCGATATTGCGGTCCACTCGCTCCCTTCAGCGTCATGTCCGAAACCAATGACGTCTTAGTAGAGTTTCACAGCGACACCAGCGCCAGGTTTCGCGGGTTCACTGCCGAGTACGTTGCGATTCCGCACAAAAGACCAGGCTCGCCCAAGCAAGGTATATCATAAGTAAAACTAGAAGTGTTTTGCTGCTTTGCTTGCCAGTTTGTTTGTTTGTTTGCTTTAAAAGCAATGCTTGACCATTAAAATTAATGAACGCAAAGAAGAAAACTATTCTGGGCGATAGTGTTTCATCGGAACAACTCTTTCCATTCGAATTTCAATCAATCACTTAACAACTATAGCATCTTTTTCAAGATTATATCATTAATACTAGGTTACTTAAACTCTGCACCAGTTTCATTTTTTAAAGTATGCTGTTGTAAATGTATTTGTAGAAAGAAATCTTAGTATACATCACTACATATTGTGTCCATTTGATTGTGATAACTATTGTCATTATTGTGATCAATAACATCCTATGTACTTTCAATGACTATGATTGTAATTATGATTTCGATTAATATCATGATTGTTTGATAATTATCGTGACTACTTTATTTTGGTACTTTTAAGGCGTATCTGGTGTTACCGTTATCAAAATGTTATCATCAGTACTTGTACATCTTACTATCATTATAATAAGTGAGACACATACCGTCTCATTTCTCACGTCAGTCCAAGCCCCACTGTGTGAGGACCAGACCTACCGTGACCCGAAGGGTTCGTTGACGTCACCCAACTTTCCTTACAAGTACGACAACGACGAGCACTGCCGCATCGACATCCGGCTCGAAGACGAAGACGCCCGCGTTCGCGTCACGTTTCATTTCTTCGACGTCGAAGAGCACCAAGATTGCACGTGGGACTTCGTACAGGTGGGTGACTGGAACCCTATTGAACTCTCCGAGTTTCAGAAATATTTCTGTAGTTTGGTGCTGCATCAGCTCATCGTGATTTATTTCTTATTATACAACATCCAAGTAGATCCTTGTAATTTGATTGGAGGATTGTTGGTGACGTAATATCAAATAAGTACTCCATTCAACGCGCCGTGCAATTTTGGTTCTATTTTTGCGTGCAACTTGGTTCGATTTTTTCGTTCTATTCCACGGTTCGAGAAATTGCTCGGTACTGCGTGTACTGTGTGTTGCATATTGAGGATCGCATGCAGCTAGCGCAGGTACGTGTGCGGTACATGCATGCGCGCACATAGGCCTACGTAGTGCTAGTGTACGTGTATGAGCGCTAGTATAGCTGTGACCTGTATCTACACTGATTGCACAAGCCAGAAAGAGAATCGCAGTGGATCCACATGTAAGTATAGCTATATTTTTCATACATATATAGACTTCTAGGCCTACTTAGACCAAAAAGATCTACTTGGACGTTGTATAAATCAAATAGTGTATGGTCTTTACTCGTGCAATGGAACGAGATTTCGCACTCGGTGAAAGATGAGGCGCACTATTCAAATCGGCTTCGCCTCGTTGAATAGAGCGCCTCTATCTTTCACCTCGTGCGAAATCTCGTACCATTGCACTCGTGACCATTCACTATTTGTATATTAATGAATGAACGAATCAGTTCATTGATTAATTGGTTAATCTATTTCATTATCTATGCTACATATCAATCTGTATATTCATGTATTTATGGATCTCTATACACATTTAATCTGTTCATTTTTCTATTTCTTTACTTTTCATTGTTCGTTTCTTCGTAAGGGAGAGTAAAGCTTTACTTTCATGTCATTCAATTCGTGTTTATATTCAATCGTTTGTTCAGTTACAAAATCGTGAAAAGTTTCTAAATACCAAAAATTATCATTGCGTCTCAAATCGACACACACTTTAAAAGATTGGAGTTCCTTTTTCTCTCCCATATTGGCAAAGTTGTCAAAATTCTCTCTGATTTTGTGCGGACTTGTGAATACATTTCAAGCTGATCTTTCTCAAACGTAAGATGTGCTGTGAAATTCAATTTTATTGTTTTGAATTACGTATTTTAGATTGCCGACAACATTAGCCACCGTATGTCGGACCGGCTTTGCGGCACCCAGTCTGAGCCTTTAACCTGGGAATCGGACTACAATGACGTCACCATAACGTTTCGGAGCGACGGCCTAGTAACGCGGACGGGATTCTACGCCACCTACGAATCTCTCGCGGGAAATGACGAGACTTCGTCGCAAACGAATTAAAGGACAAAAATGACATTTTTTTTTTTAAAGTCAATATACCATGAGGGAAAATTGTTTTTACATTAGAGGAAAATTATTTGCCAAATACGTGGATGAATTGTGATCATCTTATTCATTGTCCAGACCTATTGCCTATGATGACGCGAGTAACTGGTGTGCTCCGATGGACTGAATGAAATGACTTTCTATTGTGTTACGTAATTATGTTTTTATCTCAGTTCGATTTTGAACAACGCATCATCGTCAATCAAAAGCAGTGCTGCTTATTAAGTGTGTGAGATGAATCAATGTACCTCGAAATTATAAGATATCATTTGCATTGTTTTATACCTGAACTAGTTGCTAACAAGAACCGGCTGCTGTGCCTAAGATAGTTATGTATAGGAAATCATAAAATATCTGAGCTAACATATTACAGTCGATGCGACCAAGATGAATTTCGTGAATGCTTTTACCAAGAACTTCATTCACCTCTTGGTTACTTTCAGCTATTGCTAAAGTGTAGTAACTGTCTGACGGAGTCTATCACTTTAATACATTTTCTGGAAAATCTGATCTTTCCTTTGACAGCATTATCGATATTTTCGAGGGCATGGATTTTCTTATTCTGACGTTATTATCTTGATCTTTGATATGAAGTTATTATGTAGCGGCTTTGAAAACAGATTGCCCGATATTTTACTTTCCATGTCCCCTAGTTTCATTCTAAAAACAATATTAGTAATTATGCATTTTATACCACTTTAGGTCCTATTTTGATTCGAAGCAACTGTGTGGCATGCACCAAGTCATGCCATTTTTATGCCTCCGCCACGAAGTGGTGCCGGAGGCATTATGTTTTCGGGTTGTCCGTCCGTCCGTCCGTCCGTACGTCCGTACGTACGTCCGTCCGCTTTCGTTTACGCGATAACTTGAGTAATGTTTACTGGAATTTTACCAAACTTGGTCCAAGTATGAAGTATGATGGGGCAATGATTTGATTAGATTTTGGGTGAAATCGGCTAAAGGTCAAAGGTCAAAGGTCAAGGTCAAATCATGAAATTGTATCCGTTTACGCGATAACTCAAGACTGGATGGAGAAAATTTCACCAAACTTTGTTGGAGGATGATGTATGATGGGACAATTACTTGATTAGTTTTTCAGTGAAATCGGACAGAGGTCAAAGGTCAAAGATCAAGGTCAAATCCTAAAATTTATCTGTTTACGTGATAACTCAAAACTGGATGAAGCAGCTTTCACCAAACTCGGTCCAAGGATGATGTATGATGGGACAATTAGTTGAGTAGATTTTTGTGACATTGGCAAGAGGTCAAAGGTCAAAAGGTCAAGGTCAAATGCTAAAAATGTTGCTATTTCCCCCATATCTATGCAATGCCAGTAGTTATTTTCTTGAAACTTAGTGTAGACATGTACTACTGCGTAAAGATTCTCCAGAGAGAGTTTCATGTCATAAGGTCAAAAGTCAAAAGGTCAAAGGTTAGGTGAAAATGTTGCAATATCACTTTTCTTGCAAATGGTTCAATGTATCTTCATGGAACTTGGTACATATGCATGTACTGACTGGCAGGGATTATCTAGGGAATTCAGGGGTCATGGGTCAATAGTCAGGGGTCAAAGGTCAAGATCAACTCCTAAAAATGTTACTATTTCCCTCATATACTAGTATATGCAATGATTCCATTATTAGTTTTAAAATTTAATATATGTACATGTATTGGAGATTCCCTTGGAAATTTCTAGCCAGAAGGTCAAAAGTCAAAGGTTAAGGGTCAAAGGTCGGGTTTGAATGAAAAAAAAAATATATATATGTACTGTAATTACACTCTTTCTTCATACCTTGAAAATTATACTCAATGCATAAACTTATAATAAGGTCGGTCAGAAGTCAAGTAAAAATTTTCAATTCCCCAAATATGTGTACCTGCACTCCTTAATAGACAATTATAGCAAACCCAGTTCATGGAAAGTGAGCATTCAAGATATTTCTGACAAACCTGTCCGATATTTTGCCAGTTATGTGAAACTGTCATCACACATTGTGAAGACATTGTGCTATATACCTATTGGGAGAATCATGCATTATGGCGGAGGCATCAGTCGCCATAGCGACATTTCTAGTTTTTTTTTAAATCAGACAATGAAATTGCGATGAATGTGCACCTTTTCGTTGATATGATTATGCTCAATTTCCAACAATCAAAAGCATTATGTCTCCCTCTTTGCATTATCATTATGATTTTATTGTACGCAACTATCATTTATTGTATGATGAAAATCATAATTCAAAAGCTTGAAAAATCAAATGATTGGCCATGCACAATGTATATGAATATACTAAACATGTTGAATGCTTTGCATGATTGCAAATACGCCCTCATTGGCACAATGCGACCATATTGGAATTCCAGTACCACTCCCGAGCGTTGCTCTGTAAGCCCTGTTTCTGTGTGTCTCCTATAGGGCGATGTAACAGAGTAAGAAATCCATTATCTCTGTTATTGTAATAACAGAAACTTTTGCTTCGAATGTGCAGTGATTCGAGTTTATCATAAAAAAGAGTAAGTAATCCATTTTCTTTGCTATTGTGATAACAGAAACTCGTGCTTCGAATGTGCAGTGATTCGAGTTGTCAGTGTTTATTTCTTCTCCATATAATTACCTTCATTTACCCATGCTCGATATCTGACCACCACAACTTTAGCTGGATGTATAATCATATTAAACAAACAACAATGACATCACTTCAGTATCACAATGAATGAAAGCTGATAGGACTCAACTGCACAACATGTACCGGCTTTACATCCTGCCAAAAATGAATTTAGTCAAAGGCAAACGCAATAAACCGCTTTGATCTTGTGTATGGGTGCGTACCTGTGTGTGTGTTTGTGTGTGTGTGTGTGTGTGTGTGTGTGTGTGTGTGCACGCGTATGATACTTTTTTCGATATACTTACGGTACCACGGTATACATGGTACCACTATGTTTGCTCGTTGTTCGTAGTCTTGGTACTCCAAAACCGATAAATCATTGTGCTTGAGTCAAATACAAAGTCTTTGCAATCATAAAGAATTATACTTTTAAAGGAAAAATAACCTAATAAGTACATCAATATTAAACTGCAGAAACATAAAATACAGAAGTATCCTCAAGACTGGTCAACAACGTATATCTTTCAGCCATAACAAAACAAAAAAAAAAATCCACATAAGGTACTGTCACAACATTGTAACAGTGTTTCAAGCTGGTATCTGTGGTATTATAACGTGAGATCGTTTTCTGCGCCTCTACCACATCGACAGAGCTCTGAGATGCTTATCATTAATACTTCACTTCACTGAGGCTCTCTTAGACTTGCTGTGGGGTCGTCCTATGCGTGGTTTTCCTGTAATTATACCTCCGCCACGAAGTGGTGCCGGAGGCGTTATGTTTTCTGGTTGTCCGTCCTTCCGTTCTCCCGTCCGTCCGTCCTTCCGTCCGTCCGTAATCAATTTTGTGGACAGCGTAACTAAAAAACTGTATGTGGTATCCTATAAACTTGTCATGTATGTGTATGAGAGTGTACACATGCTCAAGGTCAAAGGTCACGGTCAAATGCTCAACATTTTGCTATTTCACCCATATCTATGCAATGCCTCTGAAGACATTTTCTTGAAACTTAGTGTATACATGTACTGTCCAATTAAGATTCTCTGGTGAGAGTTTGGGATCATGACGTCAAAAGTCAAAGGTCAAATGAAAAATGTTACAATTTCACTTTTTCTCCATATCTTGGAAATGGTTCAAGGTATCTTCATGGAACATAGTATACATGCATGTACTGACTGGCAGTGATTATCTAGGGAATTTGGGGTCATGGGGTCAAAGGTCAAGGTCAATTCTTCACAATTTTACTATTTCCCTAATTTTTATGCAATGCTTGCAGGATTTTTTTAAACTTGTTGTAGGCCTACGTGTATTACCCAATAGAAATTCTCTGGCAAGGTTTTGTTTTTTGTTTTTTGTTTTTTTTTGCCAAAAAGGTCAAAGGTCAAGAGACCAAAGATCAAGTGAAATTGCTGAGCTTTACTTCTTCCTCCATATCTCGGAAGTGGCTCAAGTTGTCTTGAAACTTAGTACATATTTATGCATGTTCTTCATGACAGTGATTCTCTTATGAATTTTAAGGTCAGAGAGTCAAAGGTCAAGGGTCAATTTAAGGCCAGGTGAGAATGGTAACAATTTACCATTTTCTGGAGAAATCGCACTTTTCTCCATACCTTAAAAATTACTCAATGCATAAATTTATGAAACGGTCAAAGTCAATAAAACTCCTCAAGTCCCCCAATACATTGCTCTCCCATTCATCCAATTAAACCTTGGTCAAGGAAGGTGAACATTCAACACATTTGTGACAAACATGACATTCTAATATTTTGCCAATTATGTGAAACTGTCATCATATGTCCACATGTACTATAGACCTATAGTAGGAGAATCGTGCATTATTGTGGAGGCATACCAGTTGCCATAGTGACATTTCTAGTTGTTTGCTTGTTTCACTATTATAGCCCATGTTGCCGTCCTCTCCTCCGTTCTTACTGTCTCCTTCCTGTCCCTACTCCTTCCTGTCCCTTCTCGCTTTCTTTCCTGATTTAGTCTTGCTCCAATGCCTTTCTTCGATTGTCTTTTACTTCTCGTCCATGTTTTCACCCTCTTCCTTCCCTCATCCCTTTCTTCACTTCTTTGCACCCCACCCCTTCGGTCATGGTTTATCATTAGGGAGCTTTAGATTTTGACGCGCGGACGTTTGAGCCGACGCTTGCGCTGGACGTTCTCCTCTCCCCGCGTCATGTGGAAAAGTAGCTTTAGATTATGCTGGGACGCAACGTATAAAAAATAAGATCGCGCACCCATATGATCAGTGCATGAAGAAGCTCTCTACGTCGCAAACTGTGCGGACGTGAAAATAGCCGAGTACGCGTAGTGAAAAACTCAGGCGACGCAAGCTAAAAATAGATTGACTTTACGCGTGCTACTGCGCACGCTCAGAACATGTTTTTTTCCTTTGAACGTCCGCGCGTCTAAAATCTAAAGCTCCCTATTCTCCAAAGAACTTTGTGCGTGTTTATACAGGAGCCTCTCGCATCGGCGCGCATGAGCCGGTATTTTACCTCCCGCATGAGCGCTTATTTCTCGTGTTTATACAGCAGTCAAAATACCGGCTCATGCGAGCCGATGCGAGCCGATGCGAGCGGACCTCAGCTGAACCGGACCTCTCGAATTTTGGGGTCAAGCATAGGTCACGTTCGCAGTGCAGTTTATTGCATGATGGGAAAAAATGAAAAAAATCAAGATGGCACCGGCAAAGTCATCAGGACCACCAAGCTTGAAGGTCATTCTTGTAACGTTCCTCTTGACAACCACTCGGCCAAATGATCAATTGAAATCCCGTTTTTCAGTAAGAAGGAGAAGACGTGGTTCGATCATGACAGATATTAAAATACCTTGTACACGCTTTCCGGTTACCCCTCGAATTTCGGTCGTCTGTATAAACACACAGCAAAATACGCGAGGCTCCTCTCGCATCGGCCACCTCAAAAGGTGGCGGACGGAACCTCTCGCATGAGCCTGCATTTGGCGGCGTATGCCGGCATACGCCGTGTTTATACAGAGCAAAATTCGAGAGGTCCTCTCGCATGAGCCGGCATGAGCCGGCATGAGCGCGTATTTTGCTTCTCTGTATAAACACGCTCTTTGTGACTCTTTCTTCGTGACGTTTAACCGTGTTAGTTCCCCTCTCCTGCCTTGATTTCATTCTCTTGCTTGATCTGGGCCCCGTTGCTAGAAACTTTGCGTTTAAACGCAACTTGCAACTGATTGTCACTGGCCAATCAAAATCATTGTTGCATGCATGTCTTCTTAATAGGGCAGACCCTGAGCCAATCAAAATGGTTGTTTCAAAATTAGCAATTATTTGCAATTGATTGCAACTTTCTTGCAACGGGGCCCTGTTTTCCTGGTGCACCTGTCCTTTAATTTCCTGTTCCTCTCGAGAAATCAACTCCTCGAACGTAATCTCCACATCTGCTTGACTCAGTTTTGTCCGGAGCTTGTACGTGTTCTTGCCCAGAACCTTGGTCGGTTTCGTGTCTTCTCTTGCCTTCTAGGTCGCTTTGATTACTGGGTGTCTGTGGTGAAGAGTGAAAAGAGATTTAATGGAATGACTTGAGATTAATTTTGTCGGATAGTTGTTACAATAGAAGATTGGTGAATTCTCGGGTGATCCAAATGAGGTATATCAGTTCCGCGATCCCTTATACTCAGCATTATTAGTGTCCATTAGCATTTTTTTTTTGTGTGTGTGGCAATATCTAAGGTCGACCAGTCTGAATTTACCCAGGTACTTAAGCGACGTCTCATGCACGTTGTGGCATGTGGTCCCTCAAAACAAATCACGGTACCCTTGGCGATCTCTCTCTATCTCTCTCTCTCTCTCAAAAAAAAAAAAAAATCTGAGACTGGAGATATCAATGGAATTTTACGCGAATCTGACGGTACAAAAAATAGATAGCTAACTTCAGTTTCAGATTATCGGGGTAGCAGCGTACGCCGCGCAATGCTATAAGGAAGCGTGAATTGTTGATGTTTTGACAGACATCAAACAAGACGACGTCGATTTAATATTTCCTGATAACTGGTTTAATTCAAGCTTGCATAATCGGAATTGATGCACTTGAGATATTTACATGGATATAACAGTTTTTATTTCTTTAATTGAAATTTAAATACTCGATAAAGATAACTATGTATCAAGATTTTTTCTTTTGTGGAACGCATCGTACTTTACTCTGAAATTAGATGTTAAAGTGTTCCTCATAACCAACTACAGGGTGATCATCATGTGTTTGATAGCCGCTGCGATTTGGAATGTTTTATCTATTTATTCATTTATTTATTTATTTTTTTTTTTGCTTGATCGCTCCTCGCGATGTCACATTCGCACGTATTGCGAATTGAAGTTGAAACATTTTCAAGTTGTCTTGAGCGTATCAAAGCAATTCGTACCCTGACATGAAAAAGTGGATAAAAATCAAGGGCCAAATCTAGATACTGTCCTCGTTCGATGTGGTAGATAAAATTTGATAATGTCACAAGCTAAATTGTGAGTTAAAGTGGAAGGACCGTAGCAATCATGATAATGCAGAGAAGGTAAAGTGGAGTTGGGTTGGCGAAGTCTTCAAAGCGTATCAGTGCAAAAACAAAAACAAAGACGTATAACGTCGCACTATAAGAAAGTACAGTCAATTTGCATGCTGTTTTACTTGGGACTCGTGTAATTAAAATGTGGCTATGAAAAAAAAAAAAACGCGCAAAAAACTGTTCATGATGATAATTCAGAGGTTGCTGGTAAAAATATTTTCCAGTACAATATCATATAGTGCTTAACGTACGATTTAACTTATTTTTTTTTTTTTTGTTTCCACCCGGCTGTCCCACAAAGTTATGCTACCTTATCCATGATAAGCTGTATGACTTTACGACTAAATAATAACATGTGTCTTAATTAATGAAATAAAAGCCCATTTTTTTTTTTATATACCTCTGTGCCTCGTAGATAGTCATGGAGTAACTTGCTTAACGGCTTTTGGTTGACAGTAATGCAGTCCACCTGTAGCATGATGAACAAAATGGAAAAGGGCACACTTTTTATTACAATTTAAGTCAATCATTACTATCTCTGAAGAAAAATGTTTTTATGCGAAAAAGGATAACACCAGCTGAATATAGCCACCTTTTTTGCAGAAATTTGTCATTTCGATAAATCTTCTTGTAAAATTGATTAACGACTTTAGTGTTTGAAAAACAAAATTGACAATTTGACGTGATTATGGTAACAATGTTTGAAATAAGGAGAAAGTTATTTTTTTCACTTTTCTTGTAATTTTTAATATAACAAGATGAAACAACAGAATAGCCGAAATGATTCCACCGCAAAGGCTGCACTATAGTGCAGTAAATAATTTGATATCACCCTCAAGGCTATTGATGTTATACTCCCGTCCCCTATTCTGGACGAGATCTGAGTGAATGGCGATGTCGGATTCTTACTTTAGAGCGTGAAGCCTGTGAGGCAATGCTCGTGAAGAATGTCTTTGGTAAGTTATCGCAAATGAGATCGGCAATTGTAAGATGGGGCATACGACAAAGAAACTCAGCGAAGGTTGCTGCTGCTGACTCTGAGACGAACCGCGACCTTCTCTCGAAAAAGTACAAGCTTGTAGAATACAAGAAGAGCTTGCGAATCTGTAAAAAAAAAATGAAATAAACAATAATGCACTTATGAACAGCTTTGAACATTCCTATTTTCTTCTGTCATGCTGATTATTACAGGAATGTGTTACGTTTGACGTTTTTTGTTTGTTTGTTTGTTTTTTTAAATAATACACGGCAATTACAGAACACTTTTCACTTTCCAGCATAGAAAACAAGAATCATCACTCATCAGAAAGAAAGCACTATCAAAAGTGTTGAAAATATAAAAAGACAAAACAAAACAAAACAAAGAACACACAAACAAAAACATAAAAAAACTTAAAATGAAATCATAAATGAAGCAAGGCTATTTCGTATCATTGCAGTGGTAAAGGATACTCTCTCTGGCTGGCCGATGGCAGCGGTATTTAATAAGGTCTGGAGAAAATAAATAGAATGATGGGTAATAAGAAGGGATCAAATTGCCATTTGGGGTCTCTCGTTAAGCGATTCAACCGTCTTCGTGGCAGGAGAAGCCTTTGTGTGGCCGTCTGCACTTCCCTATGTCATCAAAGTGGGATTTAGTTCATGAACTGATAGCAAATATTCTATATAAAACACTATACATGTAATACATTAAATGTAGAATATCAAGTGTTGAATAAGCCAGTTCACAGTTACAATCTGACCATGTGCAGATAAAGGTCATTGCAGACCTTCTCTTGAAATGGATTTACAACTGAGGTATTCAAAACCTAGAAAGGGTTTCTGTGTTGTAAATGAACCAGGTGTAGATTGGTATTTACAGGTGAATGTGCATTCTTTTCAGCAAGATTAACAAAAGTCATTCATGCAGCACTGACATGTAAATTAACACTTCCTGCATGGCTGTTTTCAACTGCTCTTCTTGAAGACCATTCCATGTATTGCAAAGTCTGTGGTTGGAGAGGTCATTGCAGACTAGTGCTAACTGTGAACTGGCTTATTCGTCTTCCATATCAATTCGAGAGAGTGCGATAGGCATAAACATGCTCTGGAAAGACCGACAGTGCAATAACTACCCACCTGACAGGATGGGGCTGACGCGGCGGCTTTTGAGAGGAAACTATCGGGCAAGTAGGGACACTGCAGAGTGAAACTCGAAAGACGTGGCATAGTAAACACCCATCGGATCAAGTCCTGTCCCATCGAGGACTGATATTTGGGATCCTCGGGGTCATTGTCAAAACAAAGCTCCAGATCTTGAATCTGTATGTTATAATAAAACCATATGAAAAATGAATGAATGAATAAAATAGAGGATAAATAAATAGGTCAATAAATTTATATACAGGTGTATGTACATGGAAAATAAAGCATGTGAAATTGGTAAGAAAGAATAATCTAACGTAAATAAGGGAAGAGATACGAATGTATTCAAACAGGGGCAGCCTGGAACACGCATGTAATGTTTGAGCATTTCAAGCGAGCCTCAAACAAAGTAAAACAAAGTGGTCCTGATAAAAAGGTGGGATCTACCTTTTATTAGGACAAGTCTGTTTGAATTTGTACTAGAATACCTCGGCCATTTCAAAACCGATTATCACAAAATAAACATTTAATTCTTATTATTATTATTGTATGCTCTTTTATATTTCATGAAAGTGGTTTCTAATTGTCTTGCAAGAAGTTAGATCCTGAAAAGGAAATCAAAATTTATCCATTTAACGTGCTTAAAGGAAACCAAAACCCAAAGAGCAATGTGACTGGAGTGAAAGCAGCAACATGTAGAACACATCAGTGAAAGTTTGAGGAAAATCGGACAATCGATGCAAAAGTTATGAATTTTAAAAGTTTTGGTGTTGAAACTACTAGACTACTAGAGTTCATGATGTCATGTGTGAACAATAATATAAGGAATATATAAAGAGAAATCCAAAAAAGTTAATTTCTCATGAAAATTACATCTTAATCAACTTGATACTGACATAATGTTAAGGGTATATAATTCCCCCTGGTTTCTGAAAGCGGTTAGTCAAGTGCTCTTTCATTACGCTATAGAAAAGTGAAAGCATGTTGAATTTTCCTTGTATTTTCTTTATATTGTTGTCCACACATGGCGTCATGATCTCTATTAGTCTCCTGATCTAGTGGTTCCAACACCAACACTTTTAAAAATTCTTAACTTTTGCAACGATTGTCCGATTTTCCTCAAACTATCACTGATGTGTTCTACGGGTTGCTGCTTTCACTCAATCTACATTGCACTTTGGGTTTTGTTTTCCTTTAAGGCTAAGATTAAGATTTCATTCTAGTGATTTTTTGTTTATTCTTTACCAAAGTCATTACCTGTTGGCCCGAAACAAGAAGAATAATGTGTCTTAGCGCTTGTGTGTGTGTTTGTGCGTATCTGTGTGTGTGCATGTGTGCGTGTGTTTGTGTCACGAACTTCCTAGTGGCCCTTTTCTTGTCCCTCCGTGAATTTTCATGTCATCTGTATGAAAAGATGCATCGTCAGAAAAAAAAAAATACAATGCCCATCTGCGTAAAACTTCTTACATGGTGTAATGCCTTTCACGTGGTTATCTTTATATTGAAAAAAAAACGTTCTTTTCGCAGCAAAATTGTCTTTTCGCAGCAAAATTGCTGTTTCTTTGTTCATACATTCAAGGGCTATGTAATGAAGGAGTAAAGACAACGATGGAATGACTGTACTATTCAACCAGAAAATCACGCATGGATGGTCTGTGGCTATTTACTTTTCAAACAAGATCTACACTAAATACGCTTCAAATACATGTAGCTAGTGAGGCATTGTCAAAGATTACATACCTGACAGGATGATGCTGAGATGGCGGCTATTGAGAGGAAACTGTCGGGCAAGTAGGGACACCTCAAACTAAACTTCGACAGACACGGCGTAGTAAATACCCATCGGACAAAGTCCCCTCCCATCGAGGACTGATATCGGGAATCGTCAGGAGGGTTGTCAAAATGTAAGTCCAGATCCTCAAACTGTGAAAAAAAAACCCCCAACAGATCCAAAACATTTGTAGAAAGTTGAAAGTAAAATAAAATCTTGCAAAAATGACTAGAAAGAATGGTAAAATGAATATAACATTTTTGCTCTTGTTTTTGTCAAAGTAATTGTTTGCTGGCCAGTCACATGGAAGTGTGTGTATTGGTGTTTTTGCGTCTCTTTCTGTGCGACAGAGTCCTTCTCTTCCCTCCGTGAACACACAATCTACATTCTGTAGCTCGAGGGAATATTATACAGCGACACCACTGCAGCATCTCATTTAGGAAGGTCTGTCTGTCTGTCTGTCTGTCTGTCTCTCCATGCTTGATCATCTGTTTCATAGTTGAAATAATCAAGGAGCTCTGCGTTAATAGTGGGACCCTCCATTTCCATTCCCATCTTTGTACTATGTTTATGTATATCATTATACCATAAAAAAATGAAATTACGTTGTTACTCATGACCACATGTATTTTGTTAATTCACGTTTTTGAAATCATTACAGATATGTTCTGTTGATGCATTGATATAGTTTTCCCTGTTTATTTAATGGAAATGAAAATAAAGTTGAATTAAATTGAATCATCTATAATAAAAAAAAAACACCTAGTAAGACTATTCGGAGTGAAACGATGTATCGTCAAAAAGGTTTTGAGACTGTGCAGAGTCTATCCGGATACAGCATTTCATAATTTCAATTGATAATCTTGCTATTTCAATACATATTCTATGGCAGCAAAATTGTCTTTGCTGTTCTTTTCTTTCATTGTATAATTTGGGGGTTTCTTACAAAAGGACCTTAAGCTATTTCCTATTAGATTAAGGTCTTTAATTTCACACAATTATAATGTTTACATTCTAGAAATTATTCTATTATCAGCTGAATATGTCTAAGAGTCATTACCATAGGTAAAAGATTGAACAATTAAAAACACCCTTCAAATGTATTTTGTGATATATGATTTTCTTTTATATTCATTATTTTTTCGGACTTAGCCCCTTTTTGCAAGGAAAGTCTTGAAAGTCTTTCTCATCCCCTATCATTTCTTCGTCAGTCGATCTGCTTTAAACTGCCCACTTAGCTACTAGAAACATTGCCTCAACAAAAAAAACAACAACACAAAATTAACTAAAATGTGAGCTTGAGTGACCATTTATGCCTAAGTGAGGTCGTTTATTGTCTGTACCTTATTAATATTTATCACTCTGTCCGTATTAAAAGAAAGCTGATTTGCCCTATAAAGCAGCAATCTCTTAACCAAGCACAATGCATTGAACAAGTGCATGTTTGTGTAGGGTTTTTCTTCCCTTTTCCTCCATAACCATCTTTATTCTTCTTCATAATCACCGTCATCACCACCATCACCATCTTCATCAACATTGTCGTCATCTGTAACATGGTTGATTTAGTAGTTTCGTAACATAGTAACCTCACACAATGTGCATTGTGTTCTGTTTACGTGGTCGTGTGTTGATATCTGATTGGTCAGTATAGCCAATAAGGATACATGATAGATAATGTGTGGATATTAGCCCTTTTGCAAGAAAAGTGGTCGCATTTAGTCCCTTTTGAAAGAAAACATGTCTTTCAAATCAGTTTTTCACAAACTTCCTGCAAAGTTTGGGAGCTGTAAGTAAGCTATATAGTCAGCTGATGCCCATGGTAAATTCCTGTTTAGGCACGTCAAAAACTTCTATGTGATAAAAGATGGATTTACACACTTTTGAAAAAGACCACACACACTCACACAATTATATGAAAATAGATTACATAACGCTATTTCCAGCCATAAGGGGAAATGAGGAATAAATGATAGTTTGGGGGAATTTTGATAAAAAGCATGATAATATTCAGAAAAAAATGCAAATATTGCCCTTTTTGAAAAATTATGCATTAATATTGGCTCAACGAAGCATTGAATTGACAAGAGCACAAAATGCATCTTATACCACAAAATTATGTTAATGAGAAAATAAAACTTTTTTTTTAGAAAAAAAATACCTACACTCCCCCAATGACCCGTTTTCTATGCACATCTCTCCCATTTTTTTTTTCTTTTTTGCATCACTGACAATCTCCCCTTAATCATAAATAACATCGATGGTACAGTCCTCAATCTACTCACAATACGCCATCTGTGTTCTACTGTGGAGTAGTCCTTAGGCCCCAGATCACTGATAAGGCATTGAAAAACATTGTCAAAACCTTAAGGGGAATCAAAAATTTCCCCTTTGGAGCGAATTCCCCTAAAATACCTCGTTTTCAGACGTATGTTCCCCCTATGGACTGTTTTATATATATTTACCATGTTAAATCGCAACAAAGTGGGGTTGATGTGCGGAAAAAAATATTACTTAACAAGTAAATCAAACATGACTAGTGGTTACTTTCTTGAATCCAAATAAGATCTAGTACGCTTCAAATAGCTCGTGACGCATTGCCAGAGATTACATACCTGACAGGATGATGCTGAGGCGGCGGCTGTTGAGAGGAAACTATCGGGCAAGTAAGGACATCTCAGACTGAACTTCGACAGACATGGCATAGTAAATACCCATTGGACGAATTCCTTGTTCATCGAGGACTGATATCGGGAATCGTCAGGAGGGCTGTGAAAATGCAAGTCTACATCTTGAATCTGTGAAAAAAATATCAGAAATACAAGAACATAAGCGCATGTAAAAATGGAATGAAATCAAGATAGCATAAATACAAAAGATCGCTGAAGAGGTGAAGGCCCCAGAACAGGTCCTGTAAATGACAATGTGCATTTCAAGACAAAGAGACTTTTTTTGTTTTTGTTTTTGCCAGATTATGCGAAACTCAAATGGACGATACGAAAAGTATGTGCCAATCTGTAGATCTCCTCCACAGGAATGAAGCCAATGATTAATTCACGTGTCAGGGCATAATGATCGTTTATCTCTCTATTACCAAGGAAAATAATAATGTCTTTATGACGGCGATAACCTTTCGCCGCCCCTCCTTTTTGAAGATGTGCGGCACTTACTGGTACAGACGATATGCGGAGACAGGTCATCTCCGCAACGTCTCCTAAAATGTAGCCGACTCTCCGGGGAGTCGCGAGACTATCAAACATGTTCACAATTTTTTCGGTGATTCATTCCAATCTCTAGCTGGTCGCGGAAAAGTCTCCGCGACGCTTCCCCCGACGTCTCCATACTTCTCCGTCTAATCGTGGCCAATCAAGTCGCGTAGACTTATTTTATTCGCGATGTCTCCGAGACGTCTCCGCGACTTTACGGAAACTCAATTTGCGACCTACAGGAGGTGTCGGGGTAACGTCTCCGCGACTTCAGGACGAATTAATGTTCATCTTCTTTGGACAAATTGTTGGAGACGTCTGACAAGTTCCCCTGGAGTCTCCTCGGTGAGAGCGCAAGCCATTTTTATTTCTTTTTTGGTCTCTCGTGTCGCATTTTTCGTTTTTTTTTTTGTTTTCGTTTTTTTTTTTTTAAGGCCCGCCAGTCGCAGCTAAGTCTCCTCCAGTGAGATACACCTGTCAAAAAAAAAAATAAAAATAAAAATAAATAAATAAAAAATTGTCTGCTCCGCTTCAAACAGCACATTATGATGCATAGTGACAGATAAAATACCTGGCAGGTAGATGCTGAGGCGGCCGCGGCTGCTGAGAAGAAACTACCGGGCAAGTAGGGACATCTCAGACTGAACTTGGACAGACATGGCATGGTAAATATCCATCGGACAAAGTCCCCTCCCATCGAGGATTGATATCGGGAATGGTCAGGGGGTATGTCAAGATGCAAGTCCAGATCTTGAATCTGTGAAAAAAAAAAAAAAGATCAAAATCATATCAAAGACAATTCGTCGTGCGCATGGCAGATTGTCGTTAGCGCGCTCCCGTGCGCATGGCAGATTGTTGTTAGAGCACTTCCGTGCGCATGGCAGAAAGTTGTTAACCCTATGCGCGCTCCCACACCCTAACAACAATCTGCCATGCGCACTCCCACACTGTAACGACAAATCTACCAGGCGCAGGGAAGCGCGCTAACGACAATCTGCCATGCGCACGACGAATTTGAAATGGAATGAAATGGTGTGACATCGGCAAGAAAGAATGCTAACATGAATATTACAGACCAACGCAAATGTGAAGGCCCGGAACATGCCCTTGTACATGTACGTGCATTTCAAGATAGAGACATAAGATCAACCGTAATTCGTTACAGTGGCAATTGTTGCTAGGCTTGGCTAAGAAAGAGAGAGAGAAAAAAAAAAAGAAAGAGAGAGAGAGAGAGAGGTGAATCTGTTCGTAGGCACATTGCAAATCAACATAATACTTCCATGATTATAAGGCGATAATATTAACAGTGACATTATTGAAAGCGCGTTAGAACTAAATGACCACTGTACCCGATCACTGATGGGTGATCATTATGAAACAAAGAAAAACCTTTAAAAGTTATAAACAGAATGCATCCCTGGAAAAGACCGCTCTGTACCAAGACTTCTCTTTTTATCGAACTACCCTGTCGTTCAATCAGTTGTGCCAACCACTGAGATACCTCGGTCACGTGAATCAGGCCTTGTACAGTGCACTCACCCTACTCTTTTGGCAGTATTCGTCTCCGGTTAAAGGGGAAATCCAGTCCAAATAATATTATATAAAGTTAACCTGATTACAATGGTAAAAATTTGACTGAAATTGGATGAAAAATAAGGAAGTTGTGACATTTTAAAGTTTTGCTATAGTATCTCTGCAAAACAGTTCTTGTACAGTGGATATGAATATGCAAATGAGTGAGATATCCATTCATAACCTCACAATTTTTCAATGGTCGTGTACAAAATAATGACGAAAATTCAATGTTTCTGTCATTGAAGTCATTGAAACATGGTGTTATTCCTGGTTGAATAACTTCAGAATAGTAATCAGTTAGATGTACGAGGATTTGATCCTCGGGCATAAATGCGTTTGAATGAAAAACTGGAAATTTCAAAATTTTATGTACATAATATATATGGTGGAGGGGATGACATGCTCACTTTGCTCATTAACCACATTCATATTGACCGTCCAAGAACTGTATCCTGAAAAATATAAAAATCTTAATTAATGTCATTACTTCCTTATTTTTCATCCGATTTCGATCAAAATTATAACGCTGAATTCGAAATATTTTACTCTTTCTTATCAGCCTAAGTTATATTTGGATTGGATTTCCCCTTAAGGGGATGACTAGTAACTGATCAGTGGGAATCAGTGGGAATGCTTGTGCAGTGACGGGGCGATCGTTAACGGCCAGTCAACAATCGCCCCGTCACTGTACAGGTACGCTAACCTGGAAACACTGAACTGCACATTACTTGAATATGAAACCATTCTGAACCAACATATCACACAACAATAGATATAATGTACTCTTAAATGAATCCCACAAGGATTGGAACAATCATCCACCAGCATTCCCACTGATTCCCACTGATCAGTTACTAGACATCCCCTTTAATGTTGAATAGGACACATTATGTAAATCTGACAATTTAACTATGATGAAATATATTGTGACTCATGGTTTGATAGGGGCGTTGTGGATATTTAAGCGTCTCGTTTTTAATAGTGACATTAGGTATCTGATCAAGGCATCGATTCTGTTTGTCCTGACGGCAGTACGGGTTGGACGTACTCAAAGACTCGTAATGTGATAGCTCCCAGGCAATCATTGGAAAATTTAGTTTGGATCCACATTTAGTTTGGATCTCCATGGATACACATGGCCTAATTAATGTTTACGGTGTGTCTGTTATGGAGGGTTCAAAATCACTGTTGTTTCTGTCGTTACGTTTTGTTGTTTATAATTTTTCAATTCATTTTCTACGGCAGCACATTGTTTTTGCTGTTCCTTTCTTTCATACATTGAAGAGATTTGTGTTGGAAAAAAAGTTAAATGGTAAGACTGACGCCAATCTGGAAAATACCCTAAACCACAAAAAAAGCTACTCAACTATGTAGTGAATCAAACATGACCGATGACTTTTAATATTTCGAAATAAACTCCTCTATACAGTACAGACAGCAAATGACGCATAGTTAACGATGAAATACCTGACAGGATGATGCTGAGGCGGCGGCTGTTGAGGGGACATTTTCAGGCAAGTAGGAGCATTTAAGTCTGAAGTTCGAAAGACGTGGCATGGTAAATACCCATCGGACAAAGTCCCCTCCCACCGAGGACTGATTTAGGTAGTCATCATCGAAATACAAGCTCAGATCTTCAATCTGTAGAAAAAAAGAAGAGAGTCAAAATATCGCGAAAAACTAAGAAATAAGAAAGAAGAAAAATAATCAAATGATCATCATTAGAATATTACTATTATCATTATTATCATTACTACTACTCCTAGCACTAATACGATACTACTTCTACTACTACTGCTACTACTACTACTACTATACCGCTAATATTATCATTGTGACGGAAGGCTGGAACATGCCATGTAATGCTCGTGCATTTTAAGTAATAGACATAAAGATCAAACTATTTCTCCGACTTTGGTTCATACATTTGAACAATTTAGTTATACTAAGTACATACAGAGTGTCATATTTTATGGTGATAGGATGAGGAATAAGAACGTTTTCAAAATTTACAACAAATTGCAATGAACAAGGATGATGACATGGCAGTCTCACCATAAGAATGCATGAGTTGGGGCTCAAGGAAGCAGAACAAAAACGACGACATGTACAGATTCCCCACAGGTGAACTTGGAATTTCACTGCTACATTTCTGAAATATGTGAGGCTCCTATGTCATAAAACAGTCTGTTCAGCGTAATTTGTTAAAGATTTTGGGGAGTATTGGACCCCGTTTACAGTGCGGGGCTGGGCAGAGCCGCGGCCGAGCCCAGCCTCAATTGCGGGGCCGAGCCCCGCAATTTTGTCCGTTTACACTGCCGGGCTCGGCCGCGCTTTTAATTCAAACCTTTCAATATTTTGTTGTAGTGTACACGAGGTGAAATTATGAAAATCGTCTGGATATTCTAATGCTCCTTTAAGATCTTCCTGTCAAGCCTGCATTTCACAGTTACATTACAAATTCTGATGCAAATTCGTTTCTTTGTTTCAGAAGCCTTTACCACAGTATAGCACTGTATTCACTTCTGATTTTTATTTTGTTTCTTACATCATATAAGTAGAATAAAGCTGATAATTTTGTATTAGGGAGGCGGAAAGATATATCCCCTTAGCCATCTCTTTGATTGTATTGCCTTATTGTCATATCGTAGTAACAATTCATCTTTAGCCTGTACATTATGTTACATGCAACTATTCGTGATAAGGTCTTACCTGACAGTTCAAAGCCTCTGCGCTGAGGATCTTGTAGAAATCAGTGTGAAATTGTGAGTCAAAGATTTCTACTTTGCGAAGCACATAGCTGGAGCACATACCCTCTGCCAAGTCCCGTGACACAGATCTTCCGTACCTCACTCCGCTGACAAGTAAAGTTTCCTATGAATATTGGATTGAAAATTATTTGACATCAGTGAGAGGTAATTCATAACCAACAGTAGGCTCTACATAGAGTGGTGTTTAGAACTATACATGCAGTTGTTTTGGACGTGGGAAACTCAATTCAAGTGGAGCAAATTGATACGTTCAATTTATGACGTGATTCGTTAATCAGAGCTCTTTAAGACATTTAGTGGGTGTACACGCTCCATGTATTTTGTTATCAACCAGAGCCGAGGGGCGATAATACTTCTGCTATGTACCGTAAATTATGTAACGTGTATGCAGGCCTAGGCAGCACACAGTACGTCACTCTAGTCGATACACAGCGTATATTCAATATCATATCTTGATCGTACTTGAATGGTTACTGCCAGTAAGAGTTTGGCAACCAAGTGGTAACAGCAACTGTCGCAAATTGATCTAATTCTAGTCAAGCCTGAAACAGCTACAATTCTTTCCAGTATTCAATAGCTTTGTCATGCGAGCATACTTCTTGACTTCATCAAATTTGTTTAAAAAGGCCCAGAAAAGACATTTTATACATTTACCAACAATCCTATTGCCTGATGACAAGACATTGCAATTATTTCAAGTTACATGAAGTTCAGAATTAGCTCAAACTCCAATTCATACCTTACAACTTCATTACGGACAGACGGAGGACATCAGTTATTACCTGCATAAAATAACACTTCAATCGATATTCAACTCTTAGCAAGATTTTGCATTTCAGAACGATTTCCTTAAATATAGTGACAAAACTGGTCTTTAAGCCACTGTAGATAGAGCAGATGATGTTGAGCATCAAACGCATGGTACGTGAAAACCCATTGTTATGCACTGTCATTTTACATAATTGAAGGGGTCGGTGCAATATAGTGCTAACCCACACAATGGTCATTTTTAGATAATCGCTGCTGAATGTTTGGAAAGTCCATACATTGTACATTAATAAAACACGAATGCATGCATTTTTTACCATCTTATTGGTTGAATTCAAATATGATATTTTCAAGGAGGTTAGAGTGATGGATAAGGATCATGAAAATGCATGTAACTCAATTTTGACAAAAGTGTGGGTTAGCACTATATTGCACCGACCCCTTCAATTGTTCAGTGGCTTTTCAAATCGATAGCCAAGCTAGGTATCACTCACCACTTGGTTAAAGCGCACCATGAACACAACTCCTGAATTTGTATGCTCTGAATAGTATGATGCGACTTTGTGTTCCTTCCATCGTTCTCCCACTGCCCTGGTGGCCTCCTCAGTATGACATTCAAACGCAACGTCAACGCAAAAATTACGCTGATTATCATCAGCACTCCCAGGAGAATTAGAAAGTACGAAGGAATAGTTATCACAGTTTATCAAGCCATGGATGATATCAAGGCCAAGCTCACTTCGTAATGCTGAAGTGAAGTACAGTAGGTAGCGGAACTCTCTAGGCCGACTATGAAGTTCATTTTTCACATTGTCGTACTTATCACGATCATTGGCGAAAAGATTCTCAATATATACCCCTGCAATATATTCCTGGAATAATTTGTGGGGAAACGAAACCGTTGACACAACGAAGGACTGGATGTTGACATCGCGCCGACGCTCCCTTGTCATGACAGCTCTTTCTATTGTCAAAACCCCGACTCTGCAACATGTTTCCATGGCATCATGATACTCTCTGAATTGTTCTTCAGGAAATGACAGCTTTTTGTTCAATAAGCCATTCAGAGCTATCTCTCCTATGTCTTCGATTGCCCGACCAGCTTTCTTCACACATGTAATTGCGCATTGATTCTTCAGATTTTTACAAAGTTTTGACGCGTAGTGTTCTTTCAGAAAAGAAATCATTTCTCCAAACACTTTAGAGAAAGTTTGCAATGTTTGCATTTCTTTTCGTTTCTCTTCTCTGCAGTCATTCCATATGAGGCAAAGCATTGCACAGTAGATGGGAAACGGGGCCATCTTCCACCGGATAACGTCATTTTCCTGCATAAAACTGATCAAGCTTTCTGCAAGATTGTCCCTCTCTCTAATCCGAAAGTACCTCCTGATGTAAGTTGTTAAATTCTCTGTGTTAAATCCTTCGACGCTAAGCAAAGTGTAAGCTTCGGCAAGACTCTTGTCCATCATGAATTCATCTGTTCTCCACGGCCGTGTGGTAACAATTACCTTGCATGACTTATATTGCTCTACTCCTAGAATGCGAATGACCGCACTGCTGTTCTGTTCACTTAATTGTTCATCAAACTCGTCGAAACCGTCAAATATAAAGAGGACTCTACTAAGATTTGCTGAAATATAGTCATCTATCTTTTTATTTGTTGCTATATTTGAATGAGAGAGATAGGTTTTTACAATAGCACCAATACTTGTTGCGTTCTTGACATCTCGAAGAGGAATTAGGAGCACCATGTCCAGATCCTGGAGAATCCTACCCTGGCACCAATCCCAGGCAATCTTAGCGCAAAGCGTTGTCTTCCCAACACCTCCTTCACCCTGGATCAGAAGGCGCTGTAAAAGATTTCCATCGCTGTGGAAAAGATCCCCGTACGCTATTGGTGTCTTACGCATGCTGCTTCGGTCTATTATACTTAAATTGGTATAAATGTCATCCAATTCAACAAGCTCCATAAAGTTGAGTGGATCCACTCTGACTCTTCGTCGAGACACACGGTAATACGCCTTCAGTTCTTCCTTGCACTGCTGTACTTGTTCCTTTGTAAGTGAGGCTTGTCCTTAGAGGAGAAGTGACAACAGACAAAGACAACTGATATTTATTATGATCTATAAGTTTTTGATATTCTATTGGACATCCAAGTTGGATATCACTCATTCTTTTTGATATATATTTGATGTATTGTGTCATTGATAAAGATATGAAAATAAATTGATATAGAAATGAGAATGAATTTGATATTGTTGTGCAATGAAATATTCAATGAAAGTCGAGAAATTAAAAATCATCGTGCATGATATAAGAATAGACACAGTATTTATCTCATTTCTACAATGGATACTATGATAACGTAAATGTTTTCATACTCAGCATTAATTCTGCTTCCTCATAAAAATGCTCTGTTATGTTTGGTCTTCGCCAGCAGGGATTCCAGCCACATCCTGAAACATATCAACAACGGATGGAATACACAGTTAATATCAATGATCGTTTAAAAATAACGATAACGTGTACAAATTGTGTGTACCTGAATTCATTGAAAATCGTTGTTGTATATAGAGTACTGTCTCTGAGAGGCAGTAGTCGCACAGTATATCAATCCCAGAATAGTTTGATACCTTACGTGTTCAATAGTAGTCTCAAATTGTTGGGTTGCTTTTTTGTTTTTGTTTTTTCATTCGATTTTGAATATGTTACAGTGTTTTGAAGTAATGGTCTATTACCACAAGTTCTATACGACTATATGAACCCTGTATACGTAAACTATGTCACAGTCATCCTTGTGTGTAATAGCCTATTCCTTTTCACGGGTTTCTCGTTAATGCAGACCGATTCTTATTCATTTCAATATGGTTAGCAGTGGCTAACCCCCCTTCCCACCAAAAAAAAAAAAAAAAAAAAAAAAATATATATATATATATATATATATATATATATATATACACACAACCATACTCCCGCACACACTCACACAGATGAAGAAAGATATCAAGACTGCAAAAATCGACACCTTTTTGAGGTAGGTAGTCCGGATGTTTGTTTTGAAGATACTTTCCAACGAGGAGAAACAGGGTGGCTAGGGCAACAGGCACACCAATGGCGAGTCCAATGATTAGACCCGAATGATCGCGTTTCCCTGAAATTTGATATACAAATAGATGAAACACGTTTAAATTTACCACTACATTACAAGAAGAAAGCCAGATGTGTTGTATAAAAATCTCTATAAACATACAACGCTAACATTTTTTTTTCTAATGTGTGTCAGTACCAAAGATGTGATCACATGGAGAAAACTGATATACATTATTCAGAGGACATTCTGCGAATAGTCTAAGGCAGTTATTTCTGTCTTTACATTTGAAATTGGTATTAACTGATTGATAGAACGACACGTGTACAGTAAAGGCTGCTCTGCTAAGAAAATGTACAATTAAAACAAAAATGAAGCAAAAAAAAAATCGTTGGAGTATTGTTACATGTTTAGCCGTTATCTTCAGAAACACTGAAAATCCAACATTTCACTAAACCTGATACAGGTAGAACGGTGATTTCTACGGTCGACGTTCCATTCAGCGAGTCACCGGTAGCCACGCACATGAAGGTTTGCTCTGTCCCATGTTTAGCTGATACAGTGATTGTCGCGAACCTCTCGTATGTGTCGTCAGAAAGTGTGTTCTGTTGTGAAATCACGGAATCCAGTCTCTTTCCCGATTCCTCGGTCCATAGCATGGAAACGTTGGGCTTGAATCCACTCACGACGCACGTAAGAGTGAAGGAAGGGGTGTTGGAGGGAGATTGGTATGTACACCGGCTTTGACGAGACTGACTCTTATCAACGCATTCCTCGATTACATGTCTTGATGCCATTGCTAGGGAAATAGGAAAATTTAATTTTGAAATGACACTTCTTTGTGTGTATTCGAATTCATTTCTTCTCTCAGCAAAATTCAGCAACTTAATCTGTTTCACGGAGAGAGAAAGTTATAATAATTATTTTTGCGGCATTATGATTGTTCTGTTTAATCTGCAAAATTCAATGGGACTTGAATCTGATGAATGTTCACCGCAGAAGATTGAAATCATGATAACTGGATAATCTGCATATAGTAGTAAAATAAATTTACCAAAAACTTACGTGTTTGCAATTTAATCTATCATCAGAAATCGGAAGGGACTATGTGTGAACACCAGGGCCATGCACATGTGCGTTTAATTTGTGGAAGTTAAGGCTGTATGGTCTATGTTGCTAGTGAAGTCAGTGTATTCAGCCTCTGAACAATTTCTTCATCCTGTTGTAACTGTTTACATGGAACCGAGAGAGGTGGACCCATAAACCATCCGACTCCGGATATATATTATTATTCATTACAAATTAAACTGCAAACAAGTGTGTTGTTGTTCAATTTGACTATTTCATATCGGGATTAGAATACAATTATGACGAAGTCTTCATTACCATGGCGCCAAAGTTTTTGCTGCTCTTGATTGGCTTGGGATGATATTTCAGTTTCGAAAATTTCGAAAATTAATTGAACAGCGATAATATGTGTTTTCCAGTTAGGTAGGGTTTCAAGCACTTTCATAACATAGATATTAGATACTCTTTTGCAATAATTCACCCATTTCTGAACGGAGTTAAGTTTTCTCTTAAACTTTTCATCATCAGAAATTTTATTCCGTTTTATGAATAAACATGCTAAATTCATCCGACATTATGTCAGAGTTTGATGTGAATCTTCAGATTGCTAAGAAAGATGACGGCATCAAAAGCTGAGATCACAGGCGCACATGCACCTGTGGAATTAGATTGAGCATCAGTAGAAACAGACAACTGCTTGAATAACTAGCCACTTGGAACTCCATCTCTCGAACCTCCTTGATTGTTAGAGTGTTAGAATGTTTATGTACTTAGCCATTTGAGATATCAATAATTTGATGCAGAACTTTGATGAGTTAGTTTCATTCGGATTCTGTGATGTGTCTGTGGTGTACCTGTGATGTATTTAGTGTTTATTTTGTTGTGATATGCAATGTAAAAAGAATTTCCGGAGAGGAAAATTAAGTAATCAATCAATCTTCCGAAATACGGAAAATCCAACATTTCACTTAACCTGATACAGGTAGAACGGTGATTTCTACGGTTGACGTTCCATTCAGCGAGTCACCAGTAGCCACGCACATGAAGGTTTGCTCTTTCCCGTGTTTAGCTGATACAGTGATTGTCTCGAACCTCTCGTATGTGTCGTCAGAAAGTGTGTTCTGTTGTGAAATCACGGAATCCAGTCTCTTTCCCGATTCCTCGGTCCATAGCATTGAAACGTTGGGCTTGAATCCACTCACGATGCACGTAAGAGTAAAGGAAGGGGTGTTGGAGGGAGATTGGTATGTACACCGGCTTTGACGAGACTGACTCTTATCAACGCATTCCTCGATTACATGTCTTGATGCCATTGCTAGGGAAATAGGAACATTTAATTTTGAAATGACACCTTTTTTTGTGTGTGTGTGTATTCGAATTCATTTCTTCTCTCAGCAAAATTCTGTAGAAGTCGTTCCTATAGTAACATTGAAGAGACATCATGACTTTAGACGACCAAAATTTTCATAGCAAACAAAGTTTTTACTTGAGAGGCCTACATGCTCACTGCTTTTGTGTTTTTAAAGATAATAAAAAGTTTTGGTACCACAAAAATTTCCTTGTCTTAGTTTGTGTTTCAGGTTAAAGTACCTTTCATATAACTAACACTGTGAGACTTACTCGCCCCAAAGTGCTCGCATGTCTTAGTAATCATGCAATTAACTGCGACAAGCAGCTCCATACGCATAGCGACCAGCAGTCCCATACCGCATAGCGTAATCGGGCTTCGCATTGTAGCATCAGGATCATGACAGATTTAGTATCGCGGGATAAATGTTAACTTAAAATCCCCAAAATTCTTCAATTTGAAGACTTACCAATTAAGGTGAAGTATTGAAAACAGGCTTCGGGCAACGTTTGGTTCTGCCTATATAGTCCCTTTCTGTTCGAATTGATGACTGAATGTGACTCGGCCGAGAGGACCTTGGGAGAGCTACATACACCATGTACACTGAATACTACAGCCAGTGCATGCGAACCATGATGCGAACACATCACATGCGCACAAATTTCAAATCCCATATCAACGGATAAGATGTTTGTGTGCGCATGCGCTGGCCGTAGTAGTCAGTGTATGCATCGGTCCATGGTGTATGTAGCTCTCCCAAGGTCCTCTCGACCGAGTCACATTCAGTCATCAATTCGAAAAGAAAGGGACTATTGGCAGAACCAAACGTTGTTCGAAGCCTGTTTTCAATACTTCAACTTAATTGGTAAGTCTTCAAATCGAAGAAATTTTGGGATTTTAAATTGACATTTACCCGCGATACTAATTCTGTCATGATCCTGAATGTTACAATGCGAAGCCCCATTACGATATGCGTATGGGGCTGCTGGTCGCAGTTAGCTATGCGTACAATGGGCTGCACGCAGCTGGTCGCAGTCAGTGGTTTCGTACAATATTTATCGACGCTGTACGGCGACGGCTCTGGTACGAAACCATTATTGCATGATTACTAAGACATGAGAGCACTTTGGGGCGAGTAATTCTCACAGACAACGTACTTTAACGTGAAACACAAACCAAGACAAGGAAATTCAGGGAAACTTTTGAGGTACCAAAACTTTTTATTATCTTTAACATTATTTCATCATAAGGATATACTTTGGTTCCTATGAAGGCCAACATTTAAGAGTTATACCCAGGCAACGACCATTTTCGAGTATCCCCATGACCATGAATTAACTAAAATAACTTTAATTGCAGTTGACCAGGTACCCAGTGGCGTATCTAGGAAAAACGGCGCCCGGGGCAAGCACGAAAATTGCGCCCCTAATTTCTGAAAAAGTGTTCAACCCCAACCCCATCCCGGTAGGGACTTTAAACAAAGTCCACATGATGCTTTTTCAAGCACTTAAAAGGGATCTTTTGAGGGTGATTTATATGTAATGAATTTTGATAGATTTTGGCGAGCGAGCGCAGCGAGCGAGCCGAAAATTTTTGTATTTCAGCTTACAAAACATGGAATTCTTGTCATTTTTTGCTTACCAAATCTTACAATTCTAATCAAGATATAGTGACAGCCTTATAGATATCGATTTATACCAAAAAACTGAGGACTTTAAAAATACTCTAAATTAGTGCGCGCGAGTGAGCCGAAATTTGTAAATGTCCTCGTCATCATCACGTATTGTTCTTATCTTTTTTTTTTATAATCAATTTTGGCGAGCGAGCGTAGCGAGCGAGCCGAAAATTTTTGTATTTCAGCTTACAAAAATGGGATTCTTGTCATTTTTTGCTTATTAAATCTCACAATTATAGTGACGACCTTATAGATAACGATTTATACCAACAAACTGAGGACTTGAATACTCTAAATTAGTACGAGCGAGTGAGCCGAAATTTGTATATTTCTGCGTCATCATTACGGTTTTTTCTTCTCTTTTTTGATTTTTTTTTTGCGCCCCCCTCCCCCGTATGTTTGAAACCGTTGGCGTCCTCTTTTGATCCAATCGCCGATCGCTTCAGAACGAATGAAATTGCAGTCGCTGCTAAATACAAAATGACATGAGTGAACACAATAGACATTATCATTTTGTCCGCGTCATCGTCACGTTTTGTTATCTTCTTCTCTTTTTTTATACAAATTTTGGCGAGCGAGCGCAGCGAGCGAGCCGAAAACTTTTGTATTTCAGCTTAAAAATCATGAAACTCTTGTCATTTTTTGCTTATTAAATCTTACAATTCTAATCAAGATATAGTGACGGCCTTATAGATAACGATTTATACCAACAAACTGAGGACTTGAAAAAAATTATAAAGTAGTACAAGCGAGTGAGCCGAAATTTGTATATTTCCGCGTCATCATTACGTTTTGTTCTTATCTTGTTTGATTTGTTGTTGTTTTTTTGCGCCCCCCCCCCCCATGTTCGAAACCGTTGACGCCCTCTTTTGATCCAATTGGCGATCGCTTCAGAACGAATGAAATTGCAGCCGCTGCTCCGTGAAACATTTTGCCTGCTAAATATAAAATGACATGTGTGAACACAATAGACACTGTCAGTTTGTCATCATCACGTTTTTTTATTATCTTCTTTTTTGCATAAATTTTGGCGAGCGAGCGCAGCGAACGAGCCGAAAATTTTTGTATTTCAGCTCACAGAACATGGAATTTTTGTGTGAACACAATAAACATTGTCATTTTGTCCGCGTCATCATCATGTTTTGTTTTTATCTTGTTTGATTTGGTTTTCTGCCCCCCCCCCACCATTCTCCCTCCCCCTTCCTGGCGTGTTTTTTTTTTTCTTCTTCTTCTTCGTTTTTTTTTTCGTTCTTTTTTTCTTCTTCTTCGTTTTTTTTTTCGTTTTTTGCGCCCCCAAGGAGTGGCGCCCGGGGCACGTGCCCCCCTTGCCCCCCCCCTAGATACGCCACTGCAGGTACCTAGACACCTACAGAGTCACTTTTGTTACAATTTGATACATTTTCGATGAAAAATTAAATGAATCGTTACCACCATAACGGCAAAAGACGCCAATTATGATTTTGTCAAAAAGCCGATTTGTACTCAGCACCGTCAAAATGATATAGGAATTTTGAGAAAAAAAAAGGATAGAGAATGACAGATTCCTTTTTATTGGGGGGGGGGGGGGGTTCAGTAAAATCGTGACGGAGGTCGCGCAGTTTACTAATTTTACGTAAATATGTTGCTTTGACAGATGAGTCACCTACAAGCCATTTTTTTTTTCGTCACTTCTGTATTCATTTACTCATCATCTTATTTCCATCAAGATGCTATTACAGTGTAACATTTACATACACATAGCCATGTATATAAAATGCACAAAACAAAATTTGTACGATAGAATATATAAAACACAAGGTTACTTGTCTACCCGACCTTACTTTTCCCAATCCACCTAATTCGATGATGCGATATTTTCCCCTTCTAAGGTTGTCTCCCATTTATAAATGACTATAATAGTCAGACAGAGAAAGAGAGTGACAAGAAAAAAAAAATAACAACTTACACCTAATCGTAATGATGGTGGAATTTTCCAAACTTTGGAAATTCTTCAGCAGCACCTGACAATCGTATCGACCCTCATCTGCCACCTCCAAGTCGGTGATGACGAGGCTGAAGTTCTTATCGATGTCGAACCTCTCTTCCCTGCCCCTGAAGCTTCCATCGAAAAACTCAGCTTTGGAAACCTTCAGCTCCGGACGCAAGATGCTCCCCTTGACCCAGAGCACAGCGAGAGGCTCCTCCTGGATGTCACACTGCAATCGAATGTCTTCTCCTTTCCATCCTCGAACGTTGGGGGCAGTGCCTATCCTTGAGGCTTTACATGATGGAAATGGAATTTGAGCAAAGTCAGTTAAAAGCAGTTGTACTGTATCGTGCATGGATTAAGCTATACATACACATCATGGTGTAACCTGTTACACATGCTACCAGTCCTGTTTTCACAAAACATTTTTGCCGGCAAAGAAGTTAGATTACAAATACCTTCGTTCAATTCCCAGCGGAGGGGAGCGGGGGACTCTCGGACCCCAGCTTTTTTTTTTTTTTTTTTTTTTTGCACTATACATAGGAATACATAGGGTGTCACCACTTTGCACCTCCCCGTTTTTGTTTTTGTTTTTGTTTTTGTTTTTTACGCCGAAAGTGGCCTCACAAATAGAATGAAACCTTTCAGCTGAAGAAACCCCGAAGAGGCACCAGAAGTTGCCTTGGTGACGGACTTTTGTTTTAATTTAGCCTGTTAGCTGATAAATCCCGGAAGTGGGTCCCACACCTTTGAGAACGTGATTCCGTCCATGATAACGGCCCACGACCTATAGGACTACCGTCCACCAGCTCGACATAAGGCAAATAAGGCCCAAGAGACCGACGTTTACATTAAGGGGTCTGAAGTACGCGGTATTGGTCTCATGGTTTGTTTGTTTGTTTGTGTTTTGGCTTAACCCTATAAAGCCCAAGGGGGGGGGGGGGGGGCACATTGTGCCCCCTACCAGATTTTCATTTGCCACTCCTTCGCCCTTAATCTGATTTCTACCAAATATGGTGACTTTTCCTAAAATCTTATTGCGAACATTTTGATATATAATTTACTTATATTTGACGTTGCTGGTTGCCATGGCAACCATAAACTGACAACCATGTCAGTCAGATGTTGCATCATTTTTCTGTTCCCATTTCATTTAACAGTATTACAGTGTATGAAATTGGTGTTTCTTGACTAAAATTTGTTGAAGGAGCAAAGTTTGAAGTAATATTATATGGTCCTGGAAAGTTTTTTTTTTTCATTCTTTCCTTTGTTTTTATGTGAAAAAGGCATAAAACAGTAGATATAATAGAGATAACTAAAAACAATAGTATTTTCTAAAGATTGCCCTTTTATTTTGTGTTATTTTGATTCCTTCACCAAAATTATGCCTCTAATATCATGAGTTTATCATATCATCAATCTGCAATCTCAAAATTCCACTATCATGCAAATATGAAATGTCATAACTATACATGTACCCGTCCCAGTAAACATTTCATATCAGGTATTTCTTTATGTTGATATGAATAGCGCCCCCATGTGGTGATCTTGAGAAATTCCAACCTTAACAAATAATAAGATTCCACTTGCTTATCATTTATGGCAAATATGAAAATGATTGGTCTATAATAAGACATATATAATGGGGATAAATAAATTATACAGAAAATCATGTTTTTAGCATATTTCCTATGTATTTCTTTATATTTTGGTAAATAGCGTCCTCCCTGCGTGACCTTGAGAAAATTCAAATGTACGGTCATGTAGAGTATGAGTTACTCTACTCATGTGCCGAATATGACGATGATACATCAAATAATAAAAAAAGTTATATAGGGAGGAGGGCACAATGTGCCCCCTCCCCCCCCTCCCTTGGGCCTGCGAAGGGTCAAAATAGCTTGGGCTTAATAGGGTTAAACAGTGTCAAGCTTGTCGGTTTCATTTGCATATACAGTGTCGAGTTGTTGGGCCTTATTTTACCTATAATGTTGGGCTAATGGGCCGTCTTTGCCTAATGTTGAGTCGGTAGGCCTCTTTTTTCAGTATCGAGCTGGTAGGCTGTATGACTCGTGGGCTGTATGACTGTTGGGCTGTGTAACTCATGGACGTTGTTAAAGGGGTATTCTAGACGATTTTCATAATTTCACATCTAGTACATAAATCAACAGCTCCATGTATAGATTTGTGGAATTTATTTTGGTCCTTGAGCAGAGAAATCAATACTCTGAAAAACCCAAAACAAATTACACTGAACAAAGATAATGACATAGGAGCCTCACATACACTGTGTATTTCAGAAATGTAGCAATGTAATTCCATTACAATACCACGTGCTCAACAAGTTCACCTGTGTAGAATTTATGCATGCCTTCTTCTTTTGATCTGCTTCCTTGAGCCCTAACTTGTTGTGAGGCTGCCATGTCACCATCCTTGTTCATTGTGATTCTTATTGGTTATAAATTTTGAACACACTCCTATTCCTCATCCCAATAACTACAAATTCTGAAACTCTGCACCCAGTGTAACCTATCTATACTGTTGTTAATGTGTAAAAGTTTGAAAATCATTCAGAGGTCTCATTAAAATGTCGAGCTCGTGAGCTGTAGGTCTATGACAAGTGCGTGTCGAGCAGATGGGACGACCCGTATGACAGGTAAACCTTTAAAAAATAATGAAGTCGTGTTTATCACAAGGTTTGTACGAGCTGGTGAGATTTGTACACTGAACTGAAGAAACAAGCATAAGTATCATATAATAATAAGCATAAGGCACTGTATGGTGTGTTTTCCCCTCATTAACGTTTATATTAGCATGCAAATGGTGACTACATTAAGATATTCAGACGGATTAAGTGAACGTAATACTACTACTACTACTACTACTACTACTACTACTACTACTACTAATTATTATTATTAGGTGATCCGAGTATCCTCTCGGATCACCTTCTGTTTTTGTACGGATTCTTTCTTCTTCTTAGGTGATCCGAGTATCCTTCGGATCACCTTCTGTATCTGTACTGATTCTTTATTTCTGGACAAAAGTTGTGCAGAGATTAACTCAGAAAGTCCTCTGCCTATCAATTTCAAAATTATACCATATATGTATCATGTCACAAAGACGACAGATTTTGTGAAATCATTGTGATCAATGGACCGTGACGTCACTATGACGTCATTATATGAAAGCACATTTTCATTAATATCTCATTAATGGAATGGAATTTTTCTATGAAATTTACGTCACACATAGTTCAAATCAAGCGCACTCTACACATTTTCTCAAATTTCAGTTTACACTTAAACCGTGCGCGTACGCGCACGTTAAAATGTTGACATGTTCCAATCGAGCTCAAATTTTTTTTGCACACGTTTCAGATCATTTGGAGCATTTTTTGAAAAATTGAAAAAATTGGACGGACGCGTACGCGCGCGCACATATACGCACGCACAGCTCATATGCAATAGAAATTTCCCGTTTTTTTACACTCATCGGATGACTGAAATGTCAAGGAATATTTCTACCAAGTTTCAAGTCGATCCGACTCAATATGACGTCATACGGGCCCGTCAAAGTTGAAATTCCGCGCGCGCGTCAATGGCGATATACAGTGCAACTATGCCGAAAAACTGCCAATTTTAAATCCGATTTTACTCGTCAGGATGGACGGTGACCCCCCATTTTCTGTACATATTTTGAAAGCTGATGAGTTGTACATGTCATTTCATGGGGTGGCAATGCTGACAAAATGATTAAAAGATATCAAATTTCTTAATAAAGTAAAAAAAGTAAATTTTCAAAATGACGTCATCAAATTTCAAGTTCATTCGAGCGTATCTCACTAATCCTTTGTCAATTTTCACCAAGATTTCAGTATGTTGTAGCTTATTAAATCCTCTTTCATTAACGTAATAACGGTATTTTGATTAGATGACGGCATCACCTCGTAAAAGTGGATTGAATGTAATCTTGTCAAATTTGACCAGTTTACGTGTTAACTCTATGGGAGTGCAGTTTTTATGGAAATGAAAATTGACATGACTATCTTTATCGAGCACTAGCTCACTTATGCTTCGGTGAATTTCTCCCAGATTTTAATATGTTGTAGCTGAGACTTTGCGCTATCGTTAATGTGCCCTTCGTTTTTTCATACGATGTCTGCATCACGTCAAAACACTTGGTTGAAATTAAAGCTTATCTTCGATGTATTGAAGTATTTCTTTCTTTCTGCAACTTTCTTTGCAATAACTCAAGAAAAACGGCCTCTATCACTTCCATATTTTGCACATGTTTAGTTCATGTGACGTGAATTATTTCATAAAATAACAACTACTTGATCGGACACCATCTTGGGTATGTAAATTAGGGTCAAAGGTCATAAGTGTTTCACCCTGTATCTTAGTGAATACATGTCCTATCTTTCCCATATTTTGCACACGCAAAGACCATGTTACAAGGATCATTTCACAAAATAACTACTTTTTACTCAGATGCCATCTTGTCTGTACAAATTGAGGTCAAAGGTCATATGTACTTCTTTTTGTATCTTCGTTATGACGTGTTATCTCTACGGGAGGGAATTTTTTTAATGTGAAAATTGACATGATTGTCTTTATCGAGCACTAGCTCACTTACCCTTCCGTGAATTTCTCCCAGATTTTAATATGTTGTTGCTGAGACTTTGCGCTATCGTTTTGTTTACTTCGTCTTTTCATACGATGTCGGGATTACGATAAAAACTTGGTTGAAATTAAAGCTTATCTTCTATGTATTGAGATATTTCTTTCTTTCTGCAACTTTCTTTGCAATAACTCAAGAAAAACACGCCCTATCACCCCCATATTTTGCACATGTTTAGTTCATGTCTCGTACATTATTTCATAAAATAACAACTACTAGATCGGACAACATCTTGGGTATGTAAATTAGGGTCAAAGGTCATAAATGTTTCATCGTGTATCTTAGTGAATACCTGTCCTACCTTTCCCATATTTTTCACACGTATAGACGATGTCGCGAGAATCATTTCACAAAATAACCACTATTTCATCAGATGCAATCTTGGGAGTGCAAAGGTGGGTCAAAGGTCATATGTACTTGTTGCTGTTTCTTCGTTATAGTGTATACAGAATTTGGTACCTAACATGGCAGATATGACTCCCTTTGCTAAATGAGAATGCAAACATCACACGGCCAATGTCTCTAAACACAGATGAAATTTGTATGGTCATGCCTATTGCGATCAGGACTCGAATCATTGATAAAAAAAAATCGGATCACCTTAATTTGTCAGTGATGACAAATTACAATCTCTAGTGTTAAACTTCCCGTTGTCACAAAAAAGTTCTTTCTCCTCAAATGTTGTGTAGAGGTTAGCTCAGAAAGTCCTCATCCTATCAATGTCAAAATTATACTATATATGTATCATGTCCCAAAGACGACAGATCTAATAAAATCAGAGTGATCAGTCAACCGTGACGTTACTATGACGTCATTATATGAAAACTCATTCTCATTCATATCTCATTAATGGAATGGAATTTTTCAATGAAATTCACGTCACATATATTTCAAGTCAAGTGCATTCTACTCATATTCTCAAAATTCATATTAACGCTTAAGACGCGCACGTACGCGCGCGTTGAAATATTTGTATGCTCCAATCGAGCTCAAAATTTTTTTGCATACGTTTCAGACCAATTGGAGCATTTTTTGAAAAATATAAAAAATTGGGCGGACGCGTACGCGCGCGCACATATACGCATGCACAGCTCATATGCAATAGAAATTTCCCGTTTTTTCACTTGGGTCGGATGTCTGAAATGTCAAGGAATATTTCTACCAAGTTTCAAGTCAATCCGACTCAATATGACGTCATAAGGGTCCGTCAAAGTTGAAATTCCGCGCGCGCGTCAATGGCGACATACAGTGCAACTATGCCAAAAACCGCCAATTTTAAATCCGATTTTACTCGTCAGGATGGACGGTGACCCCCCATTTTCTTTACATATTCTGAAAGCTGATGAGTTGTACATGTCATTTCATGGGGTGGCGATGCTGAAAAAATGATTAAAAGATATCAAATTTCTTGATAAAATAAAGAGAGTTAATTTTCAAAATGACGTCATCAAATTTTAAGGTCACTCGAGCGTATTTCACTAATCCTTTGCCAATTTTGACTCAAATTTCAGTATGTTGTAGCTTATTAAATGCTCTTTCCAAATTATATTTACAAAATTTTGATTAGATGACGGCATCACATCGTAAAAATGAATTCAGTGTAACGTTGTCAAATCTGACCAGTTTACGTGTTATCTCTATGGGAGTGCAGTTTTTTCTGGAAATGGAAATTGACATGACTATCTTTATCGAGCACTAGCTCACTTACCCTTTGGTGAATTTCTCCCAGATTTTAATATGTTGTAGCTGAGACTTTGCGCTATCGTGAATGTGCCCTTTGTTTCTTCATACGGTTTCGGGATCACGTCAAAAAACTTGGTTGAAATTAAAGCTTATCTTCGATGTATTGAGATATTTCTTTCTTTCTGCAACTTTCTTTGCAATAACTCAAGAAAAACAGACCCAATCACCCCCATATTTTGCACATGTTTAGATCATGTCACATACATTATTTCATAAAATAACAACTACTTGATTAGACGCCCTCTTGGGTATATAAATTAGGGTCAAAGCTCATAAATGTTTTATCCTGTATCTTGGTGAATACATGTCCTATCTTTCCCATATTTTGCACACGTAAAGACCATATTACAGGGATCATTTCACAAAATAACCACGTTTTGCTCAGATGCCATCTTGTCTGTGCAAAGTGGGGTCAAAGATCAAATATACTTCATTCTGTATCTTAGTGTATACGGAATTGTGTACCATAGATGGCAGGTCTGACTCCCTTTTCTAAATTAGAATCTAAACATCACACGGTCAATGTCCTTATTAACACAGATGAAACCTGTTTGGTCATACCTATTGGGATCGGGACTAAAATCATTGATTTCCGAAGAGATCGGATCACCTAATTTGTCAGTCTTGACAAATTCCAAGTCTAGTTAGGTGATCCGAGTATCCTTCGGATCACCTTCTGTATCTGTACTGATTCTTTATTTCTGGACAAAAGTTGTGCAGAGATTAACTCAGAAAGTCCTCTGCCTATCAATTTCAAAATTATACCATATATGTATCATGTCACAAAGACGACAGATTTTGTGAAATCATTGTGATCAATGGACCGTGACGTCACTATGACGTCATTATATGAAAGCACATTTTCATTAATATCTCATTAATGGAATGGAATTTTTCTATGAAATTTACGTCACACATAGTTCAAATCAAGCGCACTCTACACATTTTCTCAAATTTCAGTTTACACTTAAACCGTGCGCGTACGCGCACGTTAAAATGTTGACATGCTCCAATCGAGCTCAAATTTTTTTTGCACACGTTTCAGATCATTTGGAGCATTTTTTGAAAAATTGAAAAAATTGGACGGACGCGTACGCGCGCGCACATATACGCACGCACAGCTCATATGCAATAGAAATTTCCCGTTTTTTTACACTTATCGGATGACTGAAATGTCAAGGAATATTTCTACCAAGTTTCAAGTCGATCCGACTCAATATGACGTCATACGGGCCCGTCAAAGTTGAAATTCCGCGCGCGCGTCAATGGCGATATACAGTGCAACTATGCCAAAAAACTGCCAATTTTAAATCCGATTTTACTCGTCAGGATGGACGGTGACCCCCCATTTTCTGTACATATTTTGAAAGCTGATGAGTTGTACATGTCATTTCATGGGGTGGCAATGCTGACAAAATGATTAAAAGATATCAAATTTCTTAATAAAGTAAAAAAAGTAAATTTTCAAAATGACGTCATCAAATTTCAAGTTCATTCGAGCGTATCTCACTAATCCTTTGTCAATTTTCACCAAGATTTCAGTATGTTGTAGCTTATTAAATCCTCTTTCATTAACGTAATAACAGTATTTTGATTAGATGACGGCATCACCTCGTAAAAGTGGATTGAATGTAATCTTGTCAAATTTGACCAGTTTACGTGTTAACTCTATGGGAGTGCAGTTTTTATGGAAATGAAAATTGACATGACTATCTTTATCGAGCACTAGCTCACTTATGCTTCGGTGAATTTCTCCCAGATTTTAATATGTTGTAGCTGAGACTTTGCGCTATCGTAAGTGTGCCCTTCGTTTTTTCATACGATGTCTGCATCACGTCAAAACACTTGGTTGAAATTAAAGCTTATCTTCGATGTATTGAAGTATTTCTTTCTTTCTGCAACTTTCTTTGCAATAACTCAAGAAAAACGGCCTCTATCACTTCCATATTTTGCACATGTTTAGTTCATGTGACGTGAATTATTTCATAAAATAACAACTACTTGATCGGACACCATCTTGGGTATGTAAATTAGGGTCAAAGGTCATAAGTGTTTCACCCTGTATCTTAGTGAATACATGTCCTATCTTTCCCATATTTTGCACACGCAAAGACCATGTTACAAGGATCATTTCACAAAATAACTACTTTTTACTCAGATGCCATCTTGTCTGTACAAATTGAGGTCAAAGGTCATATGTACTTCTTTTTGTATCTTCGTTATGACGTGTTATCTCTATGGGAGGGAATTTTTTTAATGTGAAAATTGACATGATTGTCTTTATCGAGCACTAGCTCATTTACCCTTCCGTGAATTTCTCCCAGATTTTAATATGTTGTTGCTGAGACTTTGCGCTATCGTTTTGTTTACTTCGTCTTTTCATACGATGTCGGGATTACGATAAAAACTTGGTTGAAATTAAAGCTTATCTTCTATGTATTGAGATATTTCTTTCTTTCTGCAACTTTCTTTGCAATAACTCAAGAAAAACACGCCCTATCACCCCCATATTTTGCACATGTTTAGTTCATGTCTCGTACATTATTTCATAAAATAACAACTACTAGATCGGACAACATCTTGGGTATGTAAATTAGGGTCAAAGGTCATAAATGTTTCATCGTGTATCTTAGTGAATACCTGTCCTACCTTTCCCATATTTTTCACACGTATAGACGATGTCGCGAGAATCATTTCACAAAATAACCACTATTTCATCAGATGCAATCTTGGGAGTGCAAAGGTGGGTCAAAGGTCATATGTACTTGTTGCTGTTTCTTCGTTATAGTGTATACAGAATTTGGTACCTAACATGGCAGATATGACTCCCTTTGCTAAATGAGAATGCAAACATCACACGGCCAATGTCTCTAAACACAGATGAAATTTGTATGGTCATGCCTATTGCGATCAGGACTCGAATCATTGATAAAAAAAAAAAATCGGATCACCTTAATTTGTCAGTGATGACAAATTACAATCTCTAGTTCTTCTTTTTCTTCTTCTTTCTCCCCAAAAGTTGTGCATCGATTAGCTCAGAAAGTCCTCTTCCTATCAATTTCAAACTTATACCATATATGTATCGTGTCCAAAAGACGACAGCGCAAGTAAAATCATAGTGATCAGTCGACCGTGACGTCAGTATGACGTCATTATATGAAAACACATTTTCATGCATATCTCATTAATAGAATGGAATTCTTCAATGAAATTTACGTCACATATATTTTGAGTCAAGCGGATTCTACTCATATTCTCAGAATTCATATTTATTCTAAAACGCGCGCGTACGCGCGCGTTGAAATATTTGTATGCTCAGATCGAGCTCAAATTTTTTTTGCACACGTTTCAGACCATTTAGAGCATTTTTTGAAAAATTGAAAAAATTTTACGGACGCGTACGCGCGCGCGCATATACGCACGCACAGCTCATATGCAATAGAAATTTCCCGTTTTTTCACACTTATCGCCTGCCTGAAATGTCAGGGAATATGTCTACCAAGTTTCAAGTCAATCCGACTCAATATGACGTCATACGGGCCCGTCAAAGTTGAAATTCCGCGCGCGCGTCAATGGCGATATACAGTGCAACAATGCCAAAAAACCGCCAATTTTAAATCCGATTTTACTCGTCAGGATGGACGGTGACCCCCCATTTTCTTTACATATTCTGAAAGCTGATGAGTTGTACATGTCATTTCATGGGTTGGCGATGCTTGAAAAATGATTAAAAGATATCAAATTTCTTAATAAAATAAAAAGAGCAAATTTTCAAAATGACGTCATCAAATTACAAGTTCACTCGAGCGTATCTCACTTATCCTTGGCCAATTTTCACCCAGATTTCAGTATGTTGCAGCTTACTAAATGCTCTTTCATTAATATAATAACAACATTTTGATTTGATGACGGCATCACCTCGTAATATTGGATTGAAAGTAATCTTGTCAAATTTGACCAGTTTACGTGTTATCTTAATGGGAGTGCAGTTTTTCTGGAAATGAAAATTGACATGACTTTCTTTTTCGAGCACTAGCTCACCTATGCTTCGGTGAATTTCTCTAAGATTTTAATATGTTGTAGCTGAGACTTTGGGCTATCGTAATATGTCCTTCATTTTTTCATACAGTATCGGAATCACGTCCAGAAGCTTGGTTTAAATCAAAGCCTATCTTCGATATATTTTCATATTTCTTTCTTTTTCCAACTTTCTTTGCAATAACTCAAGAAAGACATACTCTATCACCACCATATTTTGCACATGTTTAGTTCATGTTACGTACATTATTTCATAACATAACAACTACTTCATCAGACGCCATCTTGGGTATGTAAATTAGGGTCAAAGGTCATAAATGTTTCATCCTATATCTTGGTGAATACATGTTCTATCTTTCCCATATTTTGCACACGTAAAGACCGTGTTACAAGGATCATTTCACAAAATGACCACTTTTTCCTCAGATGCCATCTTGTCTGTGCAGATCGGGGTCAAAGGTCATAATATTATGTACTTCTTTCTTTATCTTCGTTATGACGTGTTATCTCTATGGGAGAGAATTTTTCTAGATGTGAAAATTGACATGATTGTCTTTATCGAGCACTAGCTCACTTACCCTTCGGTGAATTTCTCCCAGATTTTAATATGTTGTAGCTGAGACTTTGCGCTATCGTACGTGTCCCCCTTGTTCTTTTATATAATGTCGGGATCACGTCCAAAAAAAGTGGTTGAAATTAAAGATTATCTTCGATGTATTTTTATATTTCTTTCTTTTTCCAATTTTCTTTGCAATAACTCAAGAAAAATAACCCCTATCAACCCCATATTTTGCACATGTTTAGTTAATGTTACGTACATTATTTCATAAAATAACAACTACTTGATCAGACACCATCTTGGGTATGTAAATTAGGGTCAAATGTCATAAATGTTTCATCCTGTATCTTGGTGAATACATGTCTTATCTTTCCCATATGTTGCACACGCAAAGACCATGTTACAAGAATCATTTCACAAAATAACCACTTTTTGCTCAGATGCCATCTTGGGGGTGCAAAGTGGGGTCAAAGGTCAAATATACTTCATTCTGCATCTTTGATAGTGTATACGGAATTCGGTACCCAAGATGGCAGGTCTGACTCCCTTTTCAAAATGAGAATCCAAACATCACACGACCAATGTCCCTAATCTTAGGTGAAAACTCGAATCATTGATTTAAAAAAAAAAAAAAAAATCGGATCACCTAATTTGTCAGTCTTGACAAATTCCGAGTCTAGTTATTATTATTATTATTATTATTATTATTATTATTATTATTATTATTATTATTATTATCATTATGTCTTATTTATCCCAGCGTAGCATCTTCAGTGTTGCCACTGCTCTACCAGAGGGCCCTGCCATTATTATCACCCTAGCGTTGCCAAGAACGTAATGAACAGTAGGCCTAATATAGTAATAACGTACAAACTCCCTTCAAACACTGCGGTTATAGTACTTTTCTTAATTTGGTGATTTTCACGCGGGACCTGTCATTTCGTACACACATTGGTATTATACTTGGCTGTCGAATCCCGACAACGCATTAACCGAGTGCAAGTTGATGAAATTAAACTTATACACCTACCTTTTCCAGTTTGCCCACTGAGCACAGTAGTTGTCAATGTTAATATGAGAACGAGACGATATCTTCTATCCATCATAGGTTGTCAAAGATTGAGATGATTCATAAACAATGAATTAAGTGCACGTTTAGATCATAATGCTCTAATACACTGTCAAGTAATCACAGTGATCAATGTTTTCTCTAAAAACAACAACAACAGAGACCACTGGCAAACACGCCCCAATCAATTCGCCCTTCCGAGACAGACTGAATTCTTTTGTTGAATGGGCGCATAGCAATAAATGTGACGTTCTTTCCTACGACGTATAGCCGTTTTCTAGCCAATGTATGCATGTGAAGCCTTCATATTTCGCCCGTTATGTCCCATACAGGATACTGTTGACACAGTTCATGGAAGGCATTTGCTCGCATCGTGCATGAATGACTACGTACAACGCATAATCACCGTTGACAGTAAGGTACACATTATTTTTCCATGCCCAAAGGCACATTTCACACGTTAGTAAAGGAGTGCTAACCGTATACAATTAGATTGCGTTTAGTCTTCATTTCAGTGCATTATAGATATGATGGATAAAGTGGTGCAGATTCAAACGATTACAATGAAATTGTCATGAATACATCATTTCCTCGCACTTTAGATACCTCAATAGAATAGTGATACGTGTATATCAGTGGTTCATGTGAAAGGAAATCATGCTTATGTTGTAAGATTTTTTTTTTTTTAATGATAATGAGAATATATGGTACTGGAAATTGCAATTGTAATATTTGTGTTTATTTTGTAGTACATGTTAATTTTATTGTGCAATAGTTAAGATGAATATGTTTGATATGCTTTTTTTATTCTATGTATTTTTTTTTAATTATTTTGTACATATCTTAATGCACTCATGGTCTTTTGTTTTTAGAATGTGCGCAATTCAGCCTGATGCAGGCTGCAACGGATATTACTCAATGAAATACCTTTTTTAATTTAATTTTCAGTTCGATTTCGCTTAACGACACTAACTTTGTGACACACACACGTAAGCACAAAAATGGCCAACCCTAAATTTTCCAAGGAAGTAATAACTTTAGGCCTACACTGTACATAATGTTGTTGAAATGTATAATTCACATGTTTTCAAACACAAACAGTGTCAGTTGAAATAATTGAAGACCTGAATATAACAACGACCCAAGTCCAATTTTTGGCCAAATTCAGTTTGACATGCATGGACCCATCTTGTGTATAAATGATAAATCCTATTAAATTTCCCCCGGAAGTGCCTGAAATGAATGAGTTAAATCTTATATTAATGTAAAAATGAAGGACTTGGGTCATTGTTACATTCATATTATAGCGCCCTCTCTCATCCTTCTCTCATCTCTATGATCTCTGTATATGATTCAAAGAACGACCCAAGTCCATCGCACAAAATGGCCTCTCCACAATTAATGTAAATATTGATTGTCATAATAATAATGTTCTGATTTGTATATACAATGTTGCCTTCCCATCACAGTTAAATAGAACACTATTGGACAAATAAAAAGATATGATTTTTTTAAAGTTTACTCGAAATGGTCTTCCATGGACTTGGGTCGTTCTTTTATTCAGATACTCAATTGCTACAACACGCGGCATTGTGTTTTAGGAACTGCATATTCCTGTTGTGAACATCTTTCAAGTTTGGCATTTCAGAGAATTCGGGTGCATGATATTTCTTCATACATGAAAACCTTGGTGTTCTTGACACGCCTGAAGGAAGTACTCGTTCAAAAATAAATGGAAAACAGCAGGTTAAAGTAATAAGAACACGATGGGTATAACGTCAAGTTCATTGCTAGGACCCGGGTTGGTGTAAACTCCAAAACAACTACTTATCAAAACAAACCATACTTCACAAACATCATTCCACATGAATATACAAATTGCATAACAGCTATGAATGGATAACATTGCAAACCACAAAAATGGAGAGTGGATTAATGGTAAATAATTACAAGTATACGAGATACATGGATATAAAGCACTGTTATAAATCAATCGACTCATTATATAAGGCTTTGCATGCCCCCCTTTTTAAAAATCTATAAACTGATGTACATGTTTGAACATTTAGATATAGGGAGTGCATGCATTAAACAAACTCGCTCCGACATGTGCAAAAGAATTCCTTTCATATCCTGTTCCTGATGGGCAGGGAAGTTGGAGAGGGCATTTGAATAATAAAGTGTCCCATAATTTACAGTTAATGATTCGAGATAAGTTGGTATTTGATTATTTTGTATTTCAAAAACAAGGACTTTGCCAAATAGATTTCCATTTCAGCCTGAGTAACAGGAGACTTTGAGATGTGTGATGTTTGACAATCTTTATAATTTATAATTTCAAAATAATTCTGGCATATTGTACTTTGGATTTTTTTTTGTATCTTATCCCTTTGGATTGTCTGGATCATCAAGGATGTATAGTTGAACCTCTCGTATCCGGACAAGTCGGGACCGGGGCTCATCCGGATAAGGGATTTGGCCGGATACGGGAGACTCAATGCTTTATACATGTACATATACATACACATGTACTGATGAAGCCCATTGTAGTACCACATGTAGTAATGTGTATACTGCAACCTTTTCATTGTTACATTTGGGGATGTTTCGGGATGTTGAATGTCTGAAGGTAAGCAATTTGGAAGGAAATTTGATGCAATGTATATTAATCATATTGGAAGTAATATGTAATTCATGTGTGTTTGGGTAGGAGTTCTCAAGGAGTTGGGAATCCCCCTTTCTTCCAGTAATTATTAAAAAAATATCACGGCGAGATTGCGTCCGGATAATAGAGAGATTCGGATAAAGGGAGGCCGGATAATAGAGGTTCAACTGTATAGTATTTTGGATTTTGGCGTTATTCATTGCATCACTGATATGTTCTGTTGTACATTGTAAAGGCAATGAAGAAACTGTATTGCTGTACATTCTAAAGGTAATGAAGAAACTTACCTTGTTAGCACTTAGGCCCGAATTCACGAAGGTGGTACAAATGAAACCATGGTTTAAACCATGGACAAAATCTATGGAGCGCCAAGTGTCGCATGGAATATTTCGTTACGAAATCAGTCATTTCGTCAATGAAAATGATGATTTTGTAACGAAATGACAACGTTTGGTAACCAAATGAACACTTCGTCCACGAAATGATAATTTCGTTAACGAAACGGTCATTTTGTCGACGAAATGACCAATTTCGTAACGAAATATTCCGTGCGGCACTTGGCACTCCACAGTTTTTGTCCATGGTTTAAACCATTGTTTCATTTGTACCACCTTCGTGAATTCGGGCCTTAATGTTTATGTATATCCATTTATATGTATGGTACCAACAATGTATATGATATATGTGCATGCTGCATAAGCAATGATATAATGCAGGAACCAATAAATCAAAATCAAATCAAATCAAATCAAATAATAAAGAAACAAAACATGCATTGACCGCTCGCATTAAGCATGGTTGAGATCATACATAATCCCTTATAGTTACAAAGATCAATTTTCATTCGGTCGTCAACCCCATGTATAGTCATACAGGTCATTTTAAGCTGTGATCTTGCATTTTTGCCCGGAACTGTTTCACCATATTGATTTTGACCATTTCCATGTGCAACCAATAAGCTTGGTAAAATATTTGATAGGCTGAGCAGCATCAGTATCTGTATCAACATAGTTGCTGTCAAATTGGCAAGGGCCCTGCTACGTATGTCGGGGCTGAACACTGAATTGAAATGATGGCTTCTCTTATATTGCAAGCCGGGATATTATCTTATAGTAATGACATCCAAGCTTGGGTAAGATTTTATATTTGTAAATCCTTGTATAACGTAGGGAATTCTGCTATTAATTGATGGCTTGTTTTTCTTCATACATGTATATCATGTATGAATACGAATTATATTATGCTTGTATCATTGTTGCAAAATGTAATATATAGAAAACAAAAATGAAATCAGAGACATCGCATATCGCAACTGCCAGAAATTGATCAAGCTTCACAATCATGACGCGCAACGCCTATATATGATTAATATGGATCTCCTTAGAGATCGGGGAAGGAAAAAAAAAGGTATCTCGAAAAAATATATAGTATAATACAGGCCCAACATATTATGTATGCAGTCCTACCATTTTTACTTATTCGAGGGTATGTATTGGTTTCAGCCTATGCCATCTCGGGTTCCACAAACGAAGTTGCTTCTCCAAACCTGCCTATCAAGCATGGCTGTCCTCATGCTATTTTCACTATTAAAATATACATGCATCATTGAGATCCTGAACAGACTACGGTCATACTCCCAAGATCATTGCTACTACCACTATAATTGTAGCACCTTTATTTTACCACATTTGACTTACTGCATTTTAGCCAGGAAAGCGAGCAAAGTATGCAGAGATTGCTTGAATTACCATAGCGAGCTTTTGGAGAATAGTCTCACATTCAACGTATCAATAGGTTGCCTTCTTTGCCAATACTTTTTACTTTGTACGTTTTAATTGCTTATGATATTTATTACAGAGTGCAATATGTAATTATGCTCTTATATGCTCTAATTATGCTTATATTTGTGTCAATTACTGTTTGTAGAAAGAAAAGACAAGACAAGACAAAACAAAACAATGGTGTTTTTACTCGCCCGGGTTGAGTTTTGAAATATGTCCCATGATATTATTGAACCCTTCACTTTGCAATAACTTCGTTTTCTCTGTCACGTTTACTGCAATGTCATAGTTGTTCATATTTTTGTGACATTTTAATGTGCAGGTTTTACTAAGCAAAAATAAATGAATAAATCAATGTCTAATTCATAATTGTACTGAAGATGATATCATTCATATTTATATATTTATTCATTATATTCATATATGTACATAATGTATAGGCCGTATGTATGTATAATATATATATACACAGTGCCTGTATAATACATAAAGCCCTATGTTTGTATAAATATGTGTGTTTGCGTGCGCGTGGGTAAGTGGGGGTGTGTTTGTGTTTGTATGTGTATTTTATGGAATGTATGAGATTTTTCATTTTTTTTGTGTGAAAGAAATTGTCGCTTTCTCTGACAAGTGTTCGTCATAGAAACAAAACAAACAAACAAACAACTCTGTAAAGTAACGAGCAATACGATCTAATGAATCCACTGGTGTTTTATTGTAACCAAGGATCCATCTCAGTACGTATAACTTGTCACGTGTCTCTTTAACATCCGACCGGAAGACATTATTTGCTCAAGTTCAAGTGAATAGGCATTTACATGTATATAATATCCATGGTATTTAAATGCATTAGTCATATTTTTTTTTTTTACATTATTGCAAACACTGGCATACTTAATGTACTAAATCACATAAAATTACCCAATCTCCTTTTTCTCAGTCTTCATTTCTCTACAAAATACAGATATCCTCTCAATGCCCCCAAATATATTGAATAATTACATCTATTTATAGGCTGCATTTAAAAAAAAATGACATAAAAGTATTTACAGGGAGTGAGTCCAAGTCTTTCATTTGCTCTTTATTTAAACACTGACAAATGCGATTACAGAAGTGTGCACTCTCCGTCAAATGGTATGGCATGAAATATGCATTTTATTTAAAGCGCCTCAGTAGAGTGATGTGTAGAGTTTGCAGGATCCTTTTGTAAAGGCCTATGCACTAATGTTAATCTGCTCATTTTTCTATATTTCTGAGATTAAAGAAAGAGAAATCGTTGTTCAAACCTGTGCAAACCTCTTTTGCCAGCACAATGAAAACAGATTTGTAGCAACTATACAATGTACAAAATAATGTTATTCTGCCATTTGGCTGCTAAACTGATATGAAGTACTTAATTTCTGACGTCACAATGCGTCACAGAAATATACTTTCGTAGAATTGTCTTCACACGGATGAGATTTCTCATGGAATTATGGAGTAAAACGTCAAAATTGCATCATATACAACCTTCAAACATACACACAAAAGTTCACCCATAAGAATATAAACAGAACCACATTTGGCTTTTTGATAAAAAATGATGTTTTTTTTTTGCCTACATTTTCTTTGTATTTGTTTACGAGAAAGGCTTCAATTGGATTGATATTTACTACTAGAACCAGCACATGAATATTAGCGTTTTCTTCTTTCGTGATACCTCCTAGACATATCGCAATTGCTCTACTTTTACAAAACCATACTAAAAGAAATGCACACACAAAAAAAATACATCCTCTTTTCTCTCGCTTTCAAACTTCCTTTGATTCATAAATAAACCTGCTTAGTACACTATTTTATATAGTAAACTTTGTCATTGTCCTCTGAAAATTATGTGGTAACCTTTGTGCCATTAACAGCTAATCGAGATTTCTCAGCTTTGACATTATAAACACACACATTAGCACTCATTACAGAAATAGTATTAGACCCCCTCACACACACACAAACGCACACAGACACAGACATACCAGGGAGATGAACTCGTGTCACCTCTCCCTATTATAGACACATAATTATATACGTACATTTATTAAAATAAACACAAAATCATATCACACCACGCAGGATTGACGCTATAATAGTTGCACTTGATACGAGCGTCACAATCTAATAATTGTACAGTATGATTACATAATTATGGTCACAAAACCCCATCCCCCTCTCATTCACCACCTCCAACAGTTAGCTCTTAGTTAACGAATCATGTGATCCTGGATCGAATACTTACATTATAACCACTTGCTACTTTCTTTAAGATAATATACTTATTATTATTGTTCGACAGTAAAGTTTTGGTGAAAATGCTAGTGATACCGCCGTCCAGATAGAGTTATACAGTAACTATTGTAATTCATAGCTTTAAAGAAACGGCGAAAACATTTCATACAGACAATTATTTGATGAAACCAAATGACATACGTAGGCATTGTCAGAATATTGGCAACAGAGAGAGACAGAGAGGGAAGAAGACAGATCAATTAGTTTGTATAAAAAACATATTATAAAGAGAGAGAGAGAGAGAGAGAGAGAGATAATACTTTAAAGTGTCAATGATGCCAGAACAACATTAATATTTGTCACAGTGTACCACTTGCACAACAACGTAGAGATACATGTAATGCAATAATCATAATGAATCGCTTGTTGTCATATAATTATGATATCAAAGTGCAAAAATGACAGGAGAAGTAGGTGAGAAATTATGATATAACAAGAAAAGATTTGTGCTAGCGCAAGAAAGGGCCTGAATGATGAACGTTTTTGGAAGTCATGAAGTGAACATAATTATTTTCTACTTGGAAGGAAAAACTCATATAGTAATATTTGAGAATGAGTATATACAGGCACTTCATACAGTCCTTAAAAACAAACAAACAAGGGTTTGCTTTACCAATATGACAATATACTTCACCATTTCTTTTTCTGTTATTGAGTCTGCAATTCAAGGTCTGAAAATGCAACAATCGACTTTCACACCTTGAATCCAAAAATTTAGTCAGGTAATCTACCCCTCTTTCCACCCCAGCGTCTACTTCCTTCGACCATCACGCATTTTCCGTATCCGCCACCCCATTTCTGGTCTTCTTGTCGCCGCCGCCGTCTTCGATGCCGTTGTCGGCCTTCTCTTCGTCTGCCGGGAGCCCGCCGTTCTGATTGCACAGGCGCTGTCTCCGGATGAGCCACCAGCCGATGACGTAGAAGACCACGGTGAGGAACTTGAAGATAAAGTTGACGCCGAGGTAGGCGTAGCGGAAGGCGGCCAGGTCGTAGAGCCAGCACGAGCCCTGCTGGCCGCAGTCTGTCTGCCACAGGCGGCACGCCGTGTCGATCATGGCACCGTAAATGAGCGGGGCGGGGATCGCACCTATGTAAGCGAACACACGTAAAATAAAAAACATGTCAGGTATGGACACTATCATTTTTGTCATTATCATTGATAAGAGTCACTTAAACGACAGAACGCGTGTATCATGTCTCAGCAGGATGGTTTCGTGCGTGTCATATGCACTTATTATCCTGGCAGCTCTTTATGTTTTTAAGTAACTGAATTATCTAAACTATTTGAACAACGCCCTACATGCAATCGAAAGCAAGATTTATGAGTTCTTACCGAGTAATCTCATCATGATTGCTCGAATTCCAAGAGCAATGGCCTTGGCATCTTGATCGACACACCTGCAAGAAAGATTGAACAATAATAGAATAGTATCATTATCTTCATTCTCTATTCCCCGAAACTTAGAATTACCTTTTTTTTCTCTCTCTCTCTTTTGTACATGATGTAATAGACTGCAACGTGATTATTTAGTCATACGAACGACAGCCAATCTCTGGGACATTTTTAGGTTAGGTGCATTGCTATTATTACTGTTTCTGAGGTATTTTACAACGCGGTTTCTTAAGCAGTACACGACGCAAATAGATATGATTCACAGCGATCTTGTGATAAAGGGAATAATGAATCCGACCCTATAAAGAGTGGAAAATTAGTGGGTTTTCTTCGTAGCATATGTATGCCATTTCCATAAGGCGATAGAAAAAGCTATTAACTAAACTTTATACATTAAGAGGTGAAACACGACTTTATTTTTGCACAATAATGCTAACGAAAATGTGAGGACAAAATCATGTTTTCTCTTTCAATCTACCACCTATCATCTAGTTTCTTTTTTTTCACAGACTGTTCGCCGCTTTATTCTAGAGACATGAATTAAGTTCCAAGTATTTCAACTGTGATGTTGGATTGTGTGTGTGTGTGTTTTTTTTTTTTTGTAAAAAAAAAAGATCCATTTTTAGCTGTGCATCGAGTGTTGACTCAGCTGAGAACACAGTGTCACTGTTATTTTTTTATGTTGGTTAAAAAAAAGAAAGAATAGAGGAGGGCGATTTAAAGGTCATATGGAAGGGCTTATGAAAGATAATTAAAGCACAAAATTAACAATTATTAGTTTTACTACTCTATAGGGAGCATTGCTTGTGTTTATTTGATTTTGCTTTCATGCTCCTTTACGTCCCAGGTGCTGAAGAAAGTGGTTGATCTTCAAAGCAAATGATTGTTTCGTCACGCGATGCAACACAACAAAGGCAAAACGGTCCATGGCACGAGGTCAACCGGAAGTACTATACCTCATAGCGATGAGTGTCTGGGGAATCTCTTCCGCCCCGGAGATGACGACGACCAGGAAGCTGACGATGAGGAAAGGTACGAGGGTGCGGCAGTTGTTGGAACAGCTTCCGTCGGTCGCCATCCCACCGTCTTTAATGCATCCGCACTCGCCGAAAGTCTGACGTAGAGGGAGACAAAGGGTATTATTCGTGACGTCATGCTTGACTTTCGGACCTTTCTTTTATACCAACATGACGCAGGCTGCTGTGCATCACCGCAGCAATAACCCGAATGGAGTCGCCGAACTTCGATTTCCCGATTCTTGTATCAGTGTATTATTAAAACTATTATCTGTGAGGTATTAAGAACCTAATAAAGAATCAGTCAAAACGAACAAACAAACAACTACAACAAAGCAAAAAAAAAAAAAGAAAACATAAAAGCATTGATAATTACTTGCAGTCTAGGGGAAAATACACCACGCGCGGTGCACAAAATACTCGTTAATTTTGTTGCCTCTTGGTATTCACCTTTTTTTCCCCTCATTGCTCGATATTGTTGTTTGCGAGCATTTTGCAGATAAAAAACAATGATTATGTTTTCGGGGTCACGAGTGCTTTAAAGGAACACAAACTAGGGTGCAAGAGGGCGCTGTTTGATAATTTCGACGCATGCGCTTCTTCCATGTTCCGAACGCCCGAAAAAATAAAAACAAAAAGACGATTCGTACTGTGAGTAAGTCGAAAGTGGGGGTAGTAAAGTCAATCTCAACTGATCTTTTGATTCGGCCGTTGCTTCTTACTGGGTCCAGTCGCTATTAACTAATCCTCCACAGACAAAAATTTAATTTGCTTGCTACCAAGCCGCGGAAACATGCGTGTAAATACGTAATCTACTTTGATTGACAGTTCGCTTTACATCGTCGATCTTGGCAATAATGATGGTAACAATCATGACAACATCTTACAGCGCCCTTCTAAATCCCCGGTTGGTGTAGGCCTACCTTTAACACTGCAGGTTACTACTATCAATACTCACATCATTGTCATATTTCTGGAGACAGCCGGCGTGACATGCGGACACGTATGTGACGCCGTCCTCGCCGCAGACCGGGGAGAAGACGTCTGAATCACACTGGCAGGCTACGTTGCATGTATAACTTCGGTTCAGAGAGCTGCGAGATGTGTTGGAAGAGAGGGAAGTAAAAATCAGATATATACAATAATTAAAGCCACTAAGTTTCATCAATATTTCGAATTGAGGAGCATGTTTTATCGCGTTTTGTCCATCAACAAAGATAATGATAATATGGCTCTGATTGTACTAATTCTTCTAATCTTTAAAACAAACAATACTAATCATAGTGCTAGGCCATCTATTCTTTATAAGTTGGGTTCCGCTTATTATTGTTCTTCAAGTTAAGCATGCAAACATCGACACGATACGATATGCATGTACATATTACGACTTGATTTACCGGTACTCAGATTGTCCACCTGCCTCGTTACAACAGATCTAAATAAATCATTAATTTTGTAGCAACGAGGTTATATTCACTTTTTTTTTTCACCATTGCAATTTATGCGTTGTTTCGTTCACAGACTATTTTGTACTTAACTGTACTTTGTGTTTGTATCATTTTTTTTTTTGGTTGGATGGTGATTAAAACACAAATGACTTGAATTGAATTGCAGTCTGATTGGCAGCGTTTCCGTTCTCATGCTGTTACGAGTGTCAATGTATGCTCAGCTCCTGATCTATATAATCGGTTATAATCAAGACAGAGCCAGTGCACCTTCGTAAACAACAGGTATCCATTCACATCAACTCACTAATTTATGACTCAGGTATACGCTGTGTGTGATTTGATAATCTCTCTAGCATATCAAAAAATGATTCTATAGTGTAAATGTGTGTGTGTGTGTGTGTGTGTGTGTGTGTGTGTGTGTGTGTGTGTGTGTGTGTGCATATCTGCGCGCAGTCTTAGGAGGGAGGGCTATGCGATTAGTATACCTTCCGCCATT